>NC_053159.1:61954754-62269754 GCF_016835505.1 Polypterus senegalus | reverse complement strand
GGTGAGGGTAGGAGCGTAGATCGACTGGTAAATTTCACCACAAAAGACCGATGCAGAGCCCGCATCACTGCGGATGCAGCACCGATCCACCTGTCGATTTTGCGCTCCATTCTTCCCTCACTCGTGAACAAGACCCCGAGATACTAGAACTCCTCCACTTGGGGCAGGATCTCTCCCCCAACCCTGAGAGGACACTCCACCCTTTTCCGGCTGAGGACCATGGTCTCGGATTTTGAGGTGCTGATTCTCATCCCAGCCACTTCACACTCAGCTGTAATTGGAGTCCACCTGTGGTAAATTCATTTGATTGGACATCAAAGGTCCCACAGTTGACAGTTCATGTCACAGCACAAACCAAGCATGAAGTCAAAGGAATTGTCTGTAGACCTTGAGACCAGTGCAGGATTTACGTATAAGCTACACAAGTTATAGCTTAGGGCCCCTGCCTTCTTGGGGGCCCCCAAAACAAATTGTTCGAGTGAGCAATTGTCATATATCTATACTAATAAAAGGCAAAGCCCTCACTGACTCAATCACTGACTCATCACTAATTCTCCAAGTTCCCGTGTAGGTAGAAGGCTGAAGTTTGGCACGCTCATTCCTTACAGCTTCCTTACAAAAGTTGGGCAGGTTTCATTTTGAAATTCTACGCGTAATGGTCATAACTGGAAGCTATTTTTCTCCATTTACTGTAATGGAGTTGAGCTTGAAAGCCGTGGGGGGTGGAGTTTCATGTGACATCATCATGCCTCCCACGTAATCACGTGAACTGACTGTCAACGCAGTGCGTTGAAAACCAGGAAGAGATTTAAAAAGCGCTGAAGAAAACATGCATTATATAATTGAGAAGGCAGCAAAACAATAAGAAGCGAGCGAGTGACATATACAACCATATTCATGAGTGCTGCTACTTCAGAAACAAAGCACGGTGTAAACCTAAAGTTTAAATTAAGTTCATAGACAGGCTGCTGCTGGCATTTGTAATTTAGTGCCTGCCCATATAAGGCCGTCCGTCAGCGGCATTCCAATAGAAACACTGCCGCTAAATATTCATGGGTGAAGGACTGTGCTTATGCAGAGGAAGATGAGATGGTCAGGGTGGTGTTTGGCACAAACTCAGCAAAACTGCGAGAGAAACTTTTAAGTGCCGGGTCTTAGCTAACATTATATACAGCCGTGGACATCACACGAGATGGCACCAGCACAGCTGGGAACCTTCGATGCAAGAACACCAAGCGGCTCACGTGAACTAACGCAGTTAGATATATATATATATATATATATATATATATATATATATATATATATATAGATATATATATATATATATATATATATATAGATATATAGATATATAGAGAGATATAGATATATATAGAAATATATATAGATATATAGAGATATATACAGATATATACATATAGATAGAGATATATATATATATATATATATATATATATATATATATATATATATATAGAGAGAGAGAGAGATGTAGATATATGTGTAGATTTGTATATATATGTATATACAGTATATATGTAGATGTGTGTGTGTATATATATATATATATATATATATGTGTATATATATATATATATACACACACACACACAGTGGTGTGAAAAACTATTTGCCCCCTTCCTGATTTCTTATTCTTTTACATGTTTGTCACACAAAATGTTTCTGATCATCAAACACATTTAACCATTAGTCAAATATAACACAAGTAAACACAAAATGCAGTTTTTAAATGACGGTTTTTATTATTTAGTGAGGAAAAAAAATCCAAACCTACATGGCCCTGTGTGAAAAAGTAATTGCCCCCTGAACCTAATAACTGGTTGGGCCACCCTTACCAGCAAAGAAGCGTTTGCGATAACTTGCAGTGAGTCTTTTTTACAGCGCTCTGGAGGAATTTTGGCCCACTCATCTTTGCAGAATTGTTGTAATTCAGCTTTATTTGAGGGTTTTCTAGCATGAACCGCCTTTTTAAGGTCATGCCATAGCATCTCAATTGGATTCAGGTCAGGACTTTGACTAGGCCACTCCAAAGTCTTCATTTTGTTTTTCTTCAGCCAGTCAGAGGTGGATTTGCTGGTGTGTTTTGGGTCATTGTCCTGTTGCAGCACCCAAGATCGCTTCAGCTTGAGTTGACGAACAGATCGCCGGACATTCTCCTTCAGGATTGGTAGACAGTAGAATTCATGGTTCCATCTATCACAGCAAGCCTTCCAGGTCCTGAAGCAGCAAAACAACCCCAGACCATCACACTACCACCACCATATTTTACTGTTGATATGATGTTCTTTTTCTGAAATGCTGTGTTCCTTTTACGCCAGATGTAACGGGACATTTGCCTTCCAAAAAGTTCAACTTTTGTAATAATAATAATAATACATTTTATTTGATAGCGCCTTTCAAAACACTCAAGGACACTGTACACAGTAAAAAATAATAAAAGTAAGAAAATAAAAAGCAGGCAAAAGAGCAGGTAAATTACAAGATCATAAAACATAAAACAATTCCAAGATAGGAAAATGGAGAAAGTTATGTAGGATAAGCTATTTTGAATAGGTGAGTTTTTAGTCTAGATTTAAAAAGAGAGAAAGAGGTGATGTTTCTTAGTTCAGGAGGTAGGGAATTCCAAAGTCGAGGAGCAGAGCAACTGAAAGCCCTGCTCCCCATAGTGGCAAGACGGGGGACAGGGACAGAGAGAGAAAGACAAGAAGAGGATCTGAGACACCGAGATGGGATGATGATCTGTACCAAATCAGAGAGATATGGTGGAGAGAGATGATGAATAGCCTTAAATGTATACAGAAGTATTTTAAAATTAATGCGATATTTGACCGGAAGCCAATGGAGCTGCTGCAGAACAGTGTTGATGTGGTGAATAGAAGGGGTCCTGGTGATAATACGGGCAGCAGAGTTCTGAACACGTTGAAGCTTATGAATTGGTTTTTGAGAGAGACCAAAAAGAAGTGAATTACAATAGTCAAGCCGAGAAGTAACAAGGCTGTGAACAAGAATGGCAGTGGCCTGTGGAGTAAGAAAGGAACGGAGACGATTGATGTTACGCAACTGGAAATAAGCAGACCGAGTGACATTATTGATGTGTGAATTAAAAGACAGAGTACTGTCAAGGATGACACCCAAACTTTTCACACATGATGAGACTTTTTGTCTCATCAGTCCACAAGGTATTTTCCCAAAAGTCTTGGCAATCATTGAGATGTTAGCAAAATTGAGACGAGCCCTAATGTTCTTTTTGCTTAACAGTGGTTTGCGTCTTGGAAATCTGCCATGCAGGCCGTTTTTGCCCAGTCTCTTTCTTATAGTGGAGTCGTGAACACTGACCTTAATTGAGGCAAGTGAGGCCTGCAGTTCTTTAGACGTTGTCCTGGGGTCTTTTGTGACCTCTTGGATGAGTCGCTCTGCTCTTGGGGTAATTTTGGTCGGCCGGCCACTCCTGGGAAGGTTCACCACTGTTCCGTGTTTTTGCCATTTGTGGATAATGGCTCTCACTGTGGTTGGCTGGAGTCCCAAAGCTTTAGAAATGGCTTTATAACCTTTACCAGACTGATAGATCTCAATTACTTCTGTTCTCATTTGTACCTGAATTTCTTTGGATCTTGGCATGATGTCTAGCTTTTGAGGTGCTTTTGGTCAATTTCTCTGTGTCAGGCAGCTCCTATTTAAGTGATTTCTTGATTGAAACAGGTGTGGCAGTAATCAGGCCTGGGGGTGGCTACGAAATTGAACTCAGGTGTGATACACCACAGTTAGGTTATTTTTAACAAGGGGGCAATTACTTTTTCACACAGGGCCATGTAGGTTTGGATTTTTTTTCTCCCTAAATAATAAAAGCCATCATTTTAAAAACTGCATTTTGTGTTTACTTGTGTTATATTTGACTAATGGATAAATGTGTTTGATGATCAGAAACATTTTGTGTGACAAACATGCAAAAGAATAAGAAATCAGGAAGGGGGCAAATAGTTTTTCACACCACTGTATATGTGTGGACAGAGGCAGTGGTGCTGTAAGAATTATGTTTTTGGACTTCTCTAGCGCCTTCAACACCATCCAACCTCTGCTCCTTAGGGATAAGCTGACTGAGATGGGAGTAGATTCACACCTTGTGGCATGGATTGTGGACTATCTTACAGACAGACCTCAATATGTGCGTCTTGGGAACTGCAGGTCTGACATTGTGTGCAGCAATACAGGGGCGCCGCAGGGGACTGTACTTTCTCCGGTCCTGTTCAATCTATATACATCAGACTTCCAATATGTCTCGGAGTCCTGCCACGTGCAAAAGTTCGCTGATGACACTGCTATTGTGGGCTGCATCAGGAGTGGGCAGGAGGAGGAGTACAGAAAGTTAATCAAAGACTTTGTTAAATGGTGCGACTCAAACCACTTACACCTTAACACCAGCAAGACCAAGGAGCTGGTGGTGGATTTTAGGAGGCTTAGGCCCCTCATGGACCCTGTGATCATCAGAGGTGACTGTGTGCAGAGGGTGCAGACCTTTAAATATCTGGGAGTGCAGCTGGATGACAAATTGGACTGGACTGCCAATACTGATGCTCTGTGTAAGAAAGGTCAAAGCAGACTATACTTTCTGAGAAGGTTGGCATCCTTCAACATCTGCAGTAAGATGCTGCAGATGTTCTACCAGACGGTTGTGGCAAGTGCCCTCTTCTACGCGGTGGTGTGCTGGGGTGGCAGCATAAAGATGAAAGACGCCTCACGCCTGGACAAACTTGTTAAGAAGGCAGGCTCCATTGTAGGATTAAAGTTGGACAGTTTAACATCTGTGGCAGAGCGACGGGCACTAAGCAAACCCCTGTCAATCATAAATAATCCACTGCATCCACTTAACAGTGTCATCTCCAGGCAGAGTAGTAGCTTCAGTGACAGACTTTTGTCACTGTCCTGCTCCACTGACAGACTGAGGAGATCGTTCCTCCCCCACACTATGCGACTCTTCAATTCCACCCGGGGGAGTAAATGCGAACATTAATTTTATTTTAATTTTTTTTCATTTTATTACTATTTAATTTAATATTGTTTCTTTGTATCAGTATACTGCTGCTGGATTATGTGAATTTCCCCTTGGGATTAATAAAGTATCTATCTATCTATCGATCGATCGATGCTTCGTCAGGAACATTTGTACCAATCTCTCTTTTGGACTCCTAAAAAAACAAAAATGATGTTTTATGATGGATTTTGTGCCATTTGTATTAATTCATCTCTGCTTTTCAATCTTCCCATATTTTTTTCTTGAACAGTTTGTTTTTTTTTAAACTGCATGTTTTTCTCCCTCCTGGTACAAAGTAGCCCTACCCGTTGATTCTGTCAGAAAAAAAAGATAAAAGTAAAAAAGTTTCAGTTATCTCGCGGAAGACACACGCTTTATTAATGACACATAATTATCTAAGTCTGTAACAACCTCCCAAATTGCCGATCATGATCGTCCAAAAAATGCCCTGAAGGGTATTAGCCATCAGGTCGACCTGTCATCCAGCGTGAAGTGGAAAAGGTGCTTGAATTTAAATTTTATTTTACTCTTGATCCACATGACCGATTGTGCTGATTTTTTCAAAAAATGTGTTAAATACTTGCATCAAGACATGTGCAAAGTATTGTGTAATTTGGTTTTATATTTTTAAAGTTATTAATATTTTTTCAATTTTAACTGCCCCAGTTACTAATGTTCCAGATTTTAAATCTATAATAAATCGTGATTTTAATTAATGGTGACACTTAATAACCTTTAGTAATTGAAAAAGGATGTTTTGATGTACTGTCTTTCCTTTTTAAATTATAATTATCTTCTTTTATCTGCTCAGAAAGTAAAAAAAATACTTTTGGGAGCATTTGTATCTTTTATTCTTAATTAAGCATATTTTGGAATAACTGATCAGTTTTTAACAGCTGGATGTCGTTTATGTATTAGTACACGAATGTCTCTGAACGTCCTGATCGTTTTGATGGTCCATGGTGAGCAGAAAACAATCCATTCAAGTAGCGGCACTTCAGCAAAAACTCGCAAGAGATAATGCATGTTGAGACGGCTTTATGAGCGCTCATTTCCCGGTGGAGCGCCCCCTAGATGGTTCTATTTTTTTTTTCTAGCGGCACTTCATCAAAAACTCGCAAGAGATAATACACGTTGGGACGTCTTTATAAGCGCTCAGCGCCTGTTGTAGCACCCGCTAGATGGTTCTATTTTTTTCCGTCACCGTTGTACTATACTGTACATGATTTTAATATTTAACCCTTTTCAGAATATTGCGTGATAGGTGTAATGAGTGGATATTTTTGCCTATTGATTTTAAATGTCTTATTTTTACTGCTTTGTTTTACAGAAGCAATATGTTTTTACGCAATGGTCGTGCACGAATATATCTATACTAATAAAAGGCAAAGCCCTCACTCACTCACTGACTCACTCACTGACTCATCACTAATTCTCCAACTTCCCGTGTAGGTAGAAGGCTGAAATTTGGCAGGCTTATTCCTTACAGCTTACTTACAAAAGTTGGGCAGGTTTCATTTCGAAATTCTACGCATAAGGGTCATAACTGGAAGCTATTTTTCCCCATATAATGTAATGGAGTCTTGAGTTGAAGATGGGGGGCGGAGTTTCGTGTGACATCATCACGCCTCCTACGTAAGTACGTAGAGCACAAGGAAGAACTCCAAACAGCGATCAGCACAAAACGCCATTTCACAATTGAGAAGGCAGAAAAACATTATGAAGCAAATGATGCATACAAGCATATTCATAAGTACAGCTACTGCGGAAACAAAGCACGGCGTGAACCGTAAGTTTATATTAAATTAAGTTCATAGGCTACCACTAGCGCTTGTAATTTAGTGCCTGCCCATATAAGGCCGCCCATCAGCGGCAATCCAATACAAACACTGCCGGTAAATATTCACGTGTGAAGGACTGTGCTTATGCAGAGGAAGATGAGATGGTCAGGGTGGTGTTTGGCACAAACTCAGCAAAACTGCGAGAGAAACTTTTAAGTGCCGGGTCTTAGCTGACATTACACGAGATGGCACCAGTACAGCTGGGAACCTTCGATGCAAGAACACCAAGCTGCTCACGTGAACTGACGCAGTGCACAGACAAAAGCAACAGTTCCAAAGAGTGCTGAACAAAACCGAATTACACAATTGAGAAGGCAGCAAAAAATATGAAGCGCCTTATACATAGAATCATATTCATAAGTGAAGCTACTGCGGAAACAAAGCACACGGTGGAAAAAGTGAATGTCCTGCTAAAGGAAGACAGTGTAAAAAAAACCCGTGCATGCAGTTTGTCACATCACAGATAAAAAGGAAGACGAGCTGTTTATTGATGCAGTAAGGAACTAATCGATGAATGAAACCTCTTATCTTTACAACAATTGACAAACACGGAATGTAACTTGAACACATCCTACAAATACGAGCCTGATTGAAAGAAATAATGATAATCAAATCCTTGATGACAGCAACATTCAATAACACTCACAAAACAATTACTGTATATTGACAATCATGTTACGTTATTTTTAAAATGTTCCCTTTTCTTTTTCATAACTTCTACTTCTCCACTGCGATACACGGGTATATATATAAATGTATATATATACCCGATCTACAATACATACTTTAGCATAGACAAGCCACACGCTGTGGCGCAATTGTAGAGTCTTAAGCCTCTAACCGACATTTGAGGTTCGATTCCGAGAGGGGATGTACTGACTATGTAGCGCTACCCGATTCATTTTACCTTCGATCTCCTTGGTTTGGGACGTATGAAAAATATTAGGTTAACGCAGAATCATGTTACGTTATTTTTAAAATTTTCCCTTTCTTAGCACAAGCACAGCTGAGAAGCTTCGATGCATGTACTCCATAACGCGTTAAAAATAACGCATTTAATCACACTTTCAATTCCAAGCAAACGGAACTTTTGTCAATGCATGATTTCCTGGTACATCCATTACACTGATGCACACATCACAGCTACAAAAATGTTAGAGTCGGAATAAAGCGCTCCTACGACTGATCATTTCGACTTCCCAGCGAAGCCTTGATAAAAGCATGGTTTTGTGCACACTGAAAAGCAAGCAAAATTAGATGCATTACAGAAAGCGGACTTTGTGGCTCTTACTGGGGATCATTGGACTTCCGTGACTGTTAGTAATTCTAAATACATCTAATTACAAAATGTTCAATGATCACACTGTTTTAGCCTAATGTACAAAATAATTTTGGCTAATGTTACTCAGAGTTTAAAGAGTAAGCTGGTCAAATTACCTTTTATGTTTCTGACTTATTTTTTAAGAAGAAAACTGCACTTTATGGTGAAATTTTGGTTATTATTATTTAAAGACAATACTATTTTGCAAATGTACTTAAAGTACTTAAACTACCACTTTATTTTTAACCAGGGATGATATTTTTGTTTCTGTTTTGAATTCAAATGCAGTTTAAAGGCTTTTTTTCAGAAATTAAAACAGCTTCAGTTTACAATATTCATGTCCATGTCTATTATTTGATTCTGTCGCCCACTAAAACCGTTTTAAATAAAAAAAAAAACATTTGCGATTTGGGGCAAATTTACGTGCGATTACATACGATTAATCAAGATTAATTCTTACACAGCCTCTAATTAATTGGAATAATTTTTTTAATCGAGTCCCACCCCTAATATATATATATATGTGGATATATATATATGTAGATTTGTATATATATATGTGTATATACAGTATATATGTAGATATGTATATACAGTATGTATATATGTGTGTGTGTGTATGTATATATATATATATGTTTATATGTATATATATGTTTATATATGTGTCTGTGTGTGTGTGTATATATATATATATATATATATATATATATATATAAAATATAAGCCAGCAACACTCATATCAATGACAAAACAATTACATTAACAATCATCTTACGTTATTTTTAAAATGTTTGCTTTTCTTTTTCATAAATTCTTTAACACACTACTTCTCCGCTGCGAAGCGCGGGTATTCTGCTAGTATATATATATTTTATTTTAATAATAAATATAAGTCGCTATATGAAATATAAACTGATAGTACTGATACGCAGAATAATGGATTTCAGGTATGAAGAGCCTTGCTTGGACATCGAGAAATGGAGCTTTTCACTATAAATAATATACCTATATATATATATATATATATATATATATATATATATAACAAACGTGATTTTTTCTGTTAGCATCTTATAAAATAAAGCTGAGCGTGTTAACCTTACTGTCCGGAAGTGAATGAAATGACAGCTGCTGCGAGTTTTCAAGCATACTGGATGAAGACCTACGAAAACTTGGAAGCTTCACTGATCTTTGACATCATATATAAGGTAAGATTTTTCATGTTTTGTGCTTTCTATACATTGCTTAAGTGTTTTGTTTTTTTTTGTACATATTTAACTTGTGCATGTAATGTATTATATAATTAAGATGCATTGTGATGTGAACTAATTAATCAAATTTGTCCTTTCATTCTTTTACTTAACCTGCTTCCTATGGTCTCATTAATAACAGTGCACTGCTTAAAAATGCAGAAATATATGCATTTGAAGCATAAGGTAAAGCTATAACAAAATCCAATACTAATCAATTTTTCCATCCAGCCACCTTATAGGGCAAGGGACAGCTGAAGCCTATGCCAGTCCTTCACAGGGTGAACACACACACACACACACACACACACACACACACTCTCTTCCACACACTCACACATCAGGGCCAGTTTAGTGTTACCCACCCACCTAACCTGCATGTCTTTAGACTGTGGGAGTAAATCCCCATGAACATGGAGAGAACATGAAAACTCTGTGCAGGAGCACTTGGGACATAAACCTTGGTCTCCTTGTTATGAAGCAGGAGCAACACTACTGAGTTACTCTGCCATCTGATGATATTCATTATAGAAAAATCCATCCATCCATTTTCCAACCTGCTGAATCCAAACACAGGGTCACAGGGGCCTTCTGGAGCCAATCCCAGGGCACAAGGCAGGAACCAATCCCAGGCAGGGTGCCAACCCCATGCATGACACACACAAACACACCAAGCACACACTAGGGCCAAGTTAGAATCGCCAATCCACCTAACCTGCATGTCTTTTGACTGTGGGAGGAAACTGGAGCGCCCGGAGGAAACCCACACAGACACAGGGAGAACATGCAAACTCCACGCAGGGAGGACCCAAGAAGCGAACCCGGGTCTCCTAACTGAGAGGCAGCAGCGCTACCACTGCGCCACTGTGCCACCTTATAGAAAAATGAATTCTCTAATTAAATAGCTTAGTGGTGTTGAGGAATTGCAGCTAATATAGCCTTACAGAAAAGGAATATGACACACCAGTGAAATATGAAAAAGCTTCTGATATAAATCTTGAGCACAGAAACAATCAGAAGTTTTTTTTTCTTTTTCTTTCCATAGTTAAACAATTTTTTTAAAATATGCATTTAATTTGAGGATTCTACTTAATTGTAATTCATGCTTTTCCACGCTAACATATTTTGTGCATTTTCTTTAACCCTTCTGGATGGCATGATTGTTCAGCTCGGTGCCACAGTGGCAGTGCATTTCTCTTGCAGTTAGGAGACCAGAATTCTCATTGCAGGTCCTCCCTACGTGGAGTCTCCATGTTCTCCTGTGTCTGCATGGGTTTCTCCAGGTGCTTCTCCCCCACAATCCAAAGACATGCAGGTTATGTGTATTTGCCAGTACTGGACTGGTCCTGGTGTATGTATGTGTGTGTGTGTGTGTGTGTGTGTGTGTGTGTGTGTGTGTTCACCATGTAAACTGAACTGAACAGATGCTGTTCCTGCCTGTAGTCCTTGCTTGCTGGGATAGGCTCCTGCTACCTGCAACCTTGTCCTGGTTTAGAAAGAGGATGGTTAAATGGATGGATTGCTTTGTGAGATTTATACAGCAATGGGGTCTGAATGTTATCACAAGTAGGGTCTGTCAAATTCAGATAAACAATCAATGAAGTAACCCACAAGAATGCAATATCTTAGTTAGGCCTGAAGCCTTTCAATACAAAACAACTACTGAAAATATAGTTAGTACAAACAACATAACACATATGTTAATGAGTTAACGTGTTCAAATACAAACTTTAAAGATGACAGGTTCATTCTGAACTAAGAACATATGACTGTAAAATCATGAAATTCAGAGGTCAGACAATGTAAAGATGATCATCTGATTAGAGAGCGTGCTGGTATTGTAGAAGAGCAGGGCCAAGACGGGCTGATTCTGTACCCTTTTTAATGGAAGAGAGAAATCGATCTTTAAAACAAATCGCTTTTCTTACACTGCCTTAAGAAAAATGCTTAAATATTACATTGTACAAGTTAAAATGACTGTGATTGTAAACTTGAATAAGCAGGTTTTGTAAATGAGCGGATGAACAAATAAAATAATTTAAATTTCACATATTCTTTAATTTGTCAGGAAATGGAAAGAACAGAAAATTCACAATATATCTCATTGATTTTTTCAGCTGCTGTATTCTTGTACAACACTTCAGGGGGCAGTGTGATAATGGAGAAGTGCCACCACATCATGGCATCGGGCCCAACAGTAGAAGAGAGGGTGAAGAAAGCTTTAGGCAGCTGCCCTGAAGGAGGGGAGATGGCAGAGACGTTTCAGATCACTCACAGTCTGACAAGAATGAAATCTGAACGCAGAAAAACAAACCTGGAGTACCTCAGGATCACAAGATGTCAACTGAATGTGTGGCTTTAACATCCGGTCAGAGTCTGTTACTGTGAGTTTGAAAATGTTTATTTCACTGATTCATTATTGCATTATGAATTAAATATTTAATTATTATGACAATTGTTTTGTTTAATAAAAAATCTACACTGACATTGTAGTTGTAATATTTTGTTCAATAAAAATATTTTTTCCTGAATTATGTTTTTGTATTATTTGTTCTCTGTTATTTTGTTTGTGATTACATTGTTTGATGGAGTGTATAAAGCATTTACTTTAGTCTGGTATGGACTATTTCATTATAAAATATACATTATTTTACAAAAAAAAACAAATATGTTTAGTGAATGGAGGAGGGTTGTTGTGAATGTAGAGTTTTATTTGAAATTTCAGTTTTACAAATTTGACTTAAACTACTTTGTGAAAATTAAGTTTGCATGGTGACATGGTGGTCTTTGCCTTATACTGTAATAATACAGTTACAATTCTCCCTTATGTTGCCATTTTTAAACATAGTTTATTTAAGTTTAAATATAATATTTTAAGGACTTTAAAACTTAGAAATACTATTCTGCATTTTTAAACAGAATAGCCATTGCCTGACATTCTGTGATTGCACTTCTATATGTTTTGGGTGTACAGCACCAGTCAAAGCACATGGAAAAGAAACTTTGTAACTCAAGGTACCCTGATTGAAGTGACCATACATTACAGGGAAGAAGAAAAGAAATTCAAAAATCCCACTAGTTTTCAGTAAGTTGTATTAATCAATAACTTAATATAACCAGGTGCTGGCCACATTTGCACAAGGCTTGTCTCCATTAAAGTTTTAATTCACTTTTTTGCATTTAAAACTATTTAGTCTGAGTTCCAGTGGAGTGTTACATAGATAAAGCAGTCTCAGTGGTCGTGTGGTGGGCCTTAGGGAGGAGTAGAAACAACTTGAGACACAAATCAGAGTTGTGTTAGGCCTCTGACACGTCACTGTGCGTTAATAAGAAAACCTTGGTTATCAATCAATCGTTATTGCTAGGATTCCTTATATTCTTTTACTTTTTATAAAACTCACATTAATTTACTAGGCCTTTGATTTCCTTTTTTCATATAAAACTACAATATTGTTAATCATTATTAATATTTTCTGTAGTGACCTAATCCTCCTGACAAATTTCTCTTTCTTGAAATTGCATCTTCTTGCAAGCCTCAGAGGGGAAGCAAAATTTACTTTTAGTACAAATTGAAATTACTTAAGCAACAACATTTTTAAAAAGCAGAAATACACCAAATCAGCCCTGTCTTTGTGAGACTTCAGGATGTTTGCAGGTGTGCCTTCGATCACAAAAATACACAAATACAACATGAAATTTACCAGCAAAACACACTGACTTTTAAAACTTGAAGCCTCACATCTTAGCTCATGTATCAGACATCAAGACCTGAACAACAATCCATCAGGATTAGAGCTCGGCCTAACAGTCCACCTCATCTTATCTTGCCAGTGAAGAGAATAGGAAAGAAGGAGAGGGTGCAGGAGTGACATTAATGACTCAATATAAAAGTTAAATATGTCTGTATAGCTAAAAAAAATTCACATCTATCTGTGTATTAATACTGTAGTGTATCCAGCATGAAGTATTATGGTGCTATAGCCTTTCAACAAACAATGTGCTAAAACCAGGAACCTACTAAGGTTAAGATTAATGTTTAAAACAAATATAAATAGAAAAATATTTTTAAAAAAATCACCTTTTTGTGTTACAAAAGTGCCAATTGTGTTACAAAATTACCCTTTTTTGGCTTGTTACTTAGAAGCCTGACTTGTGTTACAAAAAGGCCCTACAAGTTACAAATGTTCCCTGTGCTGTGGTACAAATGTGCCTTAAAGTTACAAAATGTCCCTACTAGAGGTACAAATGTTCCCTGTAGGTTACAAATGGGCCATTTAGTAGTTACAAAAAGGCCCTAACATCCATCTATCTATCTATATCTATATATATATATATGCCAGCAACACTCATGACAATGACAAAACGATTACATTGTCAATCATGTTACGTTAGTATTAAAATGTTTCCTTTTCTTTTTACTTCTCCGCTGCCAAGCGCGAGTATTTTGCTATATATATATATAATCCCAGTGTGATGAAAAGGCTTAAAACTTATCGGGTACATCCATTTTATTACCATGCTTATTTTAACATCACCTGTTTGTTGTCTTGTAATCAATATTTAACCCACTTCCTATTGTCCGAATGACTTGAAATTTTGCACATTTACTCACTTCCGATGACAATACATGAATGAATAATCAGTTTCACTAATTGATCAACTAATCCATGTTAATTAAGAAATGAAATTTTCATATGATGAATAGTTAAAGATTTCAACAATAGATGGTGCTAGTAACGAATATAAATATTAAAGGAAGTGTTAAAATCCATCCATTTTCTAACTAGCTGAATCCGAATACAGGCTCACGGGGGTCTGCTGGAGCCAATCCCAGCCAACACAGGGCACAAGGCAGGAAACAATCCTGGGCAGGGTGCCAACCCACCACAGAAGTGTTAAAATATTGATTATACTATTATACTAAAACAAACCCATGACTAAAAAGTTGAAAATAATATATACAGTATACCTTCGTTTATCGCGGTTAATCCGTTTAAGACTCTACCGTGATAAATGCATTTCTGCGAAGTAGGATTCTTTATATATCGAATAATTTCGCAGTTAAGGCATAGAAAACCTGTTTATGACCTTCTAAATATGTTTTTTAACATTAGAGCCTTCTAGACATTAAGATGAAAATCTGCGAAGTAAAAACCATACATTTATATTGTTATTTTTATATTGACATGCTTGGGTAACAGATTTGCACAGAAACACAGGATGTTATAGAAACAAGGACTTTAAAACACTGCAAACAAACATTTGTCTCTTTTTCAAAAGTTTAAACTGTGCTCCATGACAAGACAGTGATGACCGTTCCGTCTCTCAATTAAAAGAATTCAAAGGAGTGTGCGTCAGGAGCAGAGCATGTCAGAGAGAGAGAGAGAGAGAAAAGCAAACAATCAAAAATCAATAGGGCTGTTCGGGCTTTTAAGTATGCGAAGCACCGCCTGACAAAGCAGCTGCAAGGAAGGGAGCAATGTGAAGGTAGTCTTTCAGCATTATTTAGAGGAACGTCTGTATCCTCTAAGCCAGTGTGCAAACAGCCCCTCTGCTCACACCCCCTCCATCAAGAGCAGAGAGAGTAAGAGAGACAGAGAAAAGCAAACGATCAAAAATCTATATGTGCTGTTCACGATTTTAAGTATGCGAAGCACCGCGCGGGAAGCATATCGTATATCATTGAGGAGTTGTATTTAATACGTGATACGTGCTCTGATTGGGTAGCTTCTCAGCCATCCGCCAATAGCATCCCTTGTATGAAATCAACTGGGCAAACCAACTAAGGAAGCATGTACCGTAAATTAAAAGACCCATTGTCCGCAGAAATCTGTGAACCAGCGAAAAATCTGTGATATATATTTAGATATGTTTACATGTGAAATCCGCGATAGAGTGAAGCCGCGAAAGTCAAAGCACGATATAGTGAGGGATCACTGTATATACTTTTTAAAAACCATGCCAATATTAAGTTAAAAAGTGTACTAAAAAAGTCTTTCATACATTACTTGTAAAATAAAAGCGTGGGCACTTTTGATAAGATATTAAGAAGTGTTTTTGGAATGTTGATTGATGAAAAGCGCCCACACTTTTATTTTAAGAGTGATGTATGAGAGGCTTTTTTTACTTTTTAGTACACTTTTTAACTTAAGCATGGTTTTTAAAAAGTCAAAAATGTCATTCAGTATTGATCCATGCCTTGAAATTATACACATATTACAAAAGAGTTTATCCATGTCCTTTTAAGAAGGGGAAAGAAAAAAGCAAACCATTGTTGTGAGGTTCAGTCATTTTAAAAGAGGACTGGCTGTGTATCTCACTTTTCCAAGTTGTCCTCCTCTGTGGCATTCTTTCAGCCCCAGAGGTATAGATTTACCTCTGAAACTCATTGCCAAGCTGTGTTATTGACATTGAATGATCACGCCTAGATTTGAGTCGCTCCTTTCTGTAGACAACTTGTCAATACTAACTGAAAAAAGTCATACGATCACTTTCACTGTATGGAAGCTTTTTTCTTTAGTTTACAAGGATGCTGCTGCATTGATAAAGCACTTGTGTGTGAAAATGAGTGAGTGAATGAAAATGAATAATTACATATATCCACCTTAATAAAATAAGTGCCTGTCTGTCCATCCGGTTACCTTGTCTCCGCCATTCCAAAAGATGGAACATCACAAATGTTAACATTTCTTTTACAGATTCCATACCAATTTACAGAGACAGGTGTATTGCATGGTACACAACAAACATTAACAGTGAGGTCTAAGTTGATTACTAGATGGGTAGCACAGCATTACATTTAATTTAGTGACAAGAACTGAACAGACATTATAGGCATCTACCTATCCCTGTTATTCAGGGCAGCTGGAGCCTATCCCAGCAAGGATTGGATTTAAGGCAGGAGCAATCCCAAGTCAGAGCACCAATCCATCGAAGGGTGAACACACACACACGCACTAGGGCCACTTTAACAATGCCAGTCAACTTAACCTATAAGTGTTTGGACTATAGACAGTGGGAAGAAAGTAGAGCACACAGGAAAAATATGTAAACTCCACCCATTGAACACTAAGGGTGCAAACTCCATTCTCCTTCACTGTGAGAGAGCAGCACCCTCTGATGTCCTTAATATGTTCCATCCATTAATTTATTTTTCTCTGCTATAGGCATAACAATAATAATAATAATTAATCTATCCACATTACTATTTATTACTGAGTTTAGTTGGAGCCTATCCCAGCAAACATAGGGCAGAAGGCAGGAACAACACCTGGATGGGGCACCAGTCCATGCTAGGGCAAACACACACACACACACTAGGATCAATTTAGCAATACCAATTTACTTCAGTTTAACCAAGTTGAAGTTTAGTACAGATGTTTTTGCATAGGCAGAGTGGGCTGTCATATCTGCTTCACAGCGCCAAGTTCTCTTTGCTATCTCCATGCTCCCCCCATTTATTAATGGATTGATTGGTATTAGGGAATGTCAATGTGTTTTCATCCTTAGCTGCTTTGTTACCACATCTATAGCAAGCACAACTTTTCATGCATTAAAAAAAAAAAATCAGAAATTTATTTGTTGTGCTTCAATCTGATCCATCGCACACGCTGCCTCTTTCATTTTTTAAGGTGTTTTTTTTAAATGGTGCGCATGCACTGCATAGCACATCATGTCATGGGTTGTTATAAGTCCACCTATGATGGCTGCTGCAAGTCGAGAGACAAGCAATAAATGTATCTTTACCTGGAGAAAATAGTACCAAGAATGTGTGATTAAAGTGTATTATTTATAATTTGCTGTTGATGTCACAAGTATGCCACTGAAACTCGGAAGGCACGTTTTATTTACATGAAACCTTTACTGCTTTAAAATTGACTTATTTGCTAAGTTGTAACACTTTTCATTATATTACTGTACCCTTTAGGTACATTATGAAATGCAACAACAAGTTAAGCGTTTCTTAAAATGTATGAAATATGCTTCACTTTAGAACACAGTTTCATGTGGCGATCTAACATTTACTATGATTGTGGGGGAAAAAAAACTTTGACTTGAAACTTATTAAACTTATCCTTTAAGTAGAAGATCCTGTTTATGTCTGAATTTTCTTTACTGGTTCTGTGAGTGGTCTCATAATTGGATATGCAGCATGCTTTCTTGCTCAGATCACCAACAGATCCAATCTCCAGAACAAGGATGGGGAACCTGCAAGCCCCACCAGCCAACATGAAATGACCCACTGGATGCTTCCTTATTTTAATGTATATCATTTTTTTGCTGTTTTCAGAAAGCTGTTTGTTATAGTTTCCCTAACTATAATTTCTATAAACAAACTGCAACCTTAAAAGAAAACAGTCAAATGTATTTTGCAGGCAAAAATGACACAATTTTCAAATGACACAATTAGCTACCATAGACCAGCTGTTTTGTCATCATCCAATTGTATTTATAAATGATTAAACTGGTCTGTCTTGTAAGTATTATTTAATGTGAAAATTGACAAATCAAAGAAAAGTCAAAGCTGAATATTCTGTCATTCAACAGCAATAATTGATTTCACCATCATTATGAAGTTCGGTTGGAATAAAAATTTGCAGCCTCTATGTCTTCAGGGAATGACTTTGCGTACCCCTTCTCCGCACTAATTCACAACAAGACTATGGGGAGATATCTCAACTAGAGTTTTATCACTGACGTTATATATTGCATCCGCTCTGACAACAGCTGACACAACCTCAGTTATTCGTCCTTAGTTTCCATTTGAATCTAGCATGCTATCCCCAAGGTCTTTTTTTTTGTTTTTGTTTATTTTTCCCCTCCAGTTTGCCACAGTAAAAGTAAAGGGAAGACTGTATCCTAAATTTATTTATTTTGCAGTTTTGTCACTAGCATAGTGACACATCTTGAACACAAAGATCAAACATATAAGGAAATATGACAGTGCTTAATTAGGATTGCTTTGCACAGTTAGTATCGTTTCTTTGGCCAAAAAACAATTATCTTAAGTTTTTACATTATCACATGCTGTTCCTGTCTCTTGTATGAAAAGCGGTTTCCCAGTCTGTAATTTATTTCCAACCACCTTATGATTTTGCAACTTTTAGCATTATATTCTCAGTCCCTCTTTAAACTTTCTGCTACCCAAACTTCGAGATCAGTACTTGTTTGGTGCTCCAATACAATGTAAGTACCAGCAAAAAGTATTGGCACGTCCTTACATTAAAGGCATGTGTTAGTCTTGAAATCCTTTGATCTTTCCTCACACTCATTTCATAATTTCTCTCCTAATACGGTATCTCAGTACTGAAAACCAGTGTCTATTTGTTATTGCTGGAGTCCCCCATTTTGTTTAAAGATTCCACACTTTTTACCATAATAAATCAGCAAATTCCTACTGTTCTTTCAATATATATGAGGAAAAAAGTAGCTATCGATTTTCTCATTATACTGTAGGGTCTTAAATATAAATACATAATTTGTGCATGCTTTGATGGCAAAATATTGAGACCAGCCATTTTTGTATATGTTAACTTGTACAGTATCAAAGTTAAATGAGGAAGTTAGAAATGATGATGATATGGATTGCCTGGTATTAAAAACACCATACACATTAAGCACACTGTGCACCGGGTGGACTAGATACCTCTCCATTGTAGTGCATACTCACACACCCACCCACATCCACAATTACTCTTTAATGACATGATTTAGAGTCAACTATTAACTTTAAAGTGCCTGCAGTGTGGGAGGAAATCAAGCCCACACCGATGCACAGAGACTGAGAGAACTTGACAGAGGCAGTAAGTATTAAAGTTCAATCATGTGCAAATATAGGCAGGTTTTAGGTGGCTATCTCTGTACCTGTGCTTCATCTGTAATTAATACAAAATGAAATGCCGAGTATACTTATTTCCAAGCAATATTTACATATTACTCTTTGAACACTTCCACACTGAGCAGACATTTGTGTGGACTCTGCTCATGCTGTTTTGAAACCAGAGTCAACTAGTCTAATAACACATTTCCTTATTGGCAAAGCAGATTCACATAGACAAACAAATATGAGGCAGTAAAAACAGCTTACTTCACCACTAAAGATGAATTCACAAACACTACATCTGCTGAGCTTGTTAAATTTTTGTGGAAAATGTATCAGTATAACATATGAAGTGACAAAAGCAATGCAAGATTATAGGTTTCATATTTTTATAGTATTAGAGTAATTCTGATGGAGTCTCATTAAGTTGAGTTCATTCGTGACGTAATTAATCCAATTAAAGTCACAAGTCTAAGTTCTATGTAGAATTTTGGGTAGGTTCAAATATAAGCAATATCAAATGTCAAACCTTTTGAGATGCTGTGAAAATAACACAATAAAGACTATTTTACCAGGAGTGTAAATATTGAACCTTCAACTGAAAAAAAAAGATACTCTTAAATTGGGATTAAATGTACATAGTAATTTCTGAAGAGCAAATGTCATAAATCTAACAACTTAACATTTTCAAAAATGTATTCTGTATTATTTTCTATTTACTGATCAGGACACACTCACACTGTGTGTATGTGTATAAATATATTTAATGCATAATAAAATGGTGATGACTCTCAGCAATGTATAAATAGTATACATACATGTAAGTGAATCTCTTAACATTGAGTTTCTTTGTGTATTCTTGACATTTAAAAGTAGGTTTTGCAGCTAGATATGGTTTCTGACCATTCAGTTTACCACAAACAAGTGTGTTCCATTTCTCTGGTTTGCTTTGCAAAGAAGGGTTCTTTTTCATTTTTTTAAATACTGAGTTATAAATTTAAATTTTCTGTTTCTAATTGATATTCTTATAAAAACATCCTTGTATCTATTACTTTTGGAGATGGTTCCAGTTTTAGATCTTTATAGTGAAGTGCATTCAAGAAATTGTGCTGAGAAATAAGATTCTCAGTTTTTGGTTCACAGGTATGGTCGATGGAGCAGCCAGATTGGCACTGCAAAATAGATGAAGGTTCTGCTGGTCTAGTAGCTGCACGATGGAGCCCAGATGGACGACACATTCTGAATACTACAGAGTTCCATGTAAGCCTTAATTTGTTATTGCTTGCTCTAGCAGCATCCATTGCCACAATAGAGGGAAAACAAACTAGCACCAGATGTATTGTCTGTCCTTAGGTCATTTAGAATATAGAACAGCTGAAAAGGGGAAAAAACAAGCGAGGTTTCTTTCTCGTGTGCAGTGAAATTTTAACAATTTTGTAAATTTGTGAAAGAAGGCATTGCTGAAATTCAGAGTACTTACAACTTGGTGACATTATCCTTGTTTGGTGGATTGAACTCAGAGTGGAGTATGGTATGCTGCTTCTGCATGAAACTTGATTAATACAGAGTTTAATCTTAAAAACCTTTTTTTTTTATTTCTGTAAATGGCCTAGGCAGTATTTTTATACAACTTTTTTCCCATTACATAAGTCAAACAATAATAGTCAATGAGTACCTGGCTTCATGTCCATTAATAGTACATAAGTGAAAGAATTTCCCTGTAATGAAGCAAAACAATAATAGTTACGTCAAGTATATTACAAGCAAGTTGACAAATATTGATAAAGCTAAAATAGCTAATTTAAACAGGTATCGATAGTTAGTTAAAGAATGAATTAGGGAAACTGACAGAAGTAAAGGAAATCTAGAACAGATTAAAAGACATTCAGCAAGCAGCTTAAAGTGGATAATCAGCAGTACTTTCAGCTATTGTGTTGTTGCTATAATAGCAGTAGTGAGAATATCTTTAACAGTAAATACAGACACTTAGAGAGGTCCATTATGTATTACATGGGTATCGTGTTTCATTTAAACTACTACTACTAGCAAAATATTATTAATAAGCTTGAGGCTAATATAGTGCAAGACCTGTATGATGTTGGACCTTTTGGAGACAGCAGCTTAAGATCAGGTTTGTGGAACCTGAGGAGGAAATAGATGCCGTGTGTTTTATTAAAAAATTTGCAGATCTTATTCAGGCGACAGGCTAGAGAGGGAGGAACAGCTAGGTTACACTGCGATGTAAGG
Source organism: Polypterus senegalus (assembly GCF_016835505.1). Classification (NCBI taxonomy): domain Eukaryota; kingdom Metazoa; phylum Chordata; class Cladistia; order Polypteriformes; family Polypteridae; genus Polypterus; species Polypterus senegalus. Next base: position 62,248,219 of record NC_053159.1, on the reverse strand, counting down.
ACATACTAAGAGATGCACACTTTCCAGGGGTAGCAACACTAGAGTTGGGAAGAGTCCAACTATTTTTCGGACCTTTCAGAGCTGGATGTTTGACTCTGATAACTTTGCGGTGATAGGTAAGGATAAGGAGCCCCTATGGGCCCTCTCAAAACCCGTCCCCACAAAAAGAGAAGTGGTAATAGTGAGAGACTTGGTCATTAGGGGAATTAAAACAGAGGTTTGCTTCAGGGACAGGGAGTCTTGTATAGTATGCTGTCTCTAAAGGGCAGCTTCAGCAGGGGTGAATCTTGTTATCATTGTCTATGTTGGAACAATATCGGCACTAAAGTCCCAATATAAAAAGTTAAGAGCAAAGCTGAGAAGCAGAACTGACAAAGTTGTGCCTTGTGATATTCTACCTGTGCTATGTGCCAATCCAATTAAGACTGAAAAGACTAAAGGTTTAATGTGTGGCTCAGATCGTGGCGTAGAATAGAAGTGCATAGATTTATGGGAGATTAGGATACTGATGAGACCTGTTCTGCTGTGAAAGAATACTGGAGGGGCGCTATGAATAGGTTAGTCAAGGATTGTTTAAATTAGGGAATGAGGGTGCAGAGAATTTAGGATAAGCTAGATGTATAATTTCACATAAAGGTATAAATGCAGATATCTAAAATAACTTGGACATTTCTATCCCACGATTTAAAAGCCACAAGTAAAATATACATTAAATACATCAAAATGTACTTTTCTTAATGTCAAAAGTATTAGGAATAAATAAGTGTGTTGGAGTTGTATGTAGCTGCACATAATTCTGGTACCATAGCAATACTGAAACCTGGCTAAATAACAGAGATGGAGAAAACTATAAAATATATGATTATACATCTTTTAGGAAAGATGGGCTGTACCATAAGGTGGGGAGGTTGCCATTTGTGTAAAATAGTGTTTGAATGCAAGTCGTCTTAGATTTAATGGTGAACTGCATTTTACTGAGTATGTTTGGATTTCGCTAGATAGTAGTATCAATAGGGCCCTAATACAGGGAGTGTATTATAAACCCACCAATGCAGACATTGATGTCAATATATATTTTTTAATATAGTAAAAATTAAAGGTTTGGGTGGATATACAGTCATGTGAAAAAGTTTGGGAACCCCTCTTAATTCTTTGGATTTTTGTTTATCATTGGTTGAGCTCAAAGTAGCAACTTCCTTTTAATGTATGACATGCCTTATAGAAACAGTAGTATTTCAGTAGTGACATTACATTTATTGGATTAACAGAACATGTGCAATATACATCATAACAAAATTAGACAGGTGCATACATTTGGGCACCCCAACTGAGATATTATATCAATACTTAGTTGAGCCTCCTTTTGCAAATATAACAGCCTCTCTAGACGTCTCCTATAGCCTTTGATGAGTGTCTGGATTCTGGATGGAGGTATTTTTGACCATACTTCCATACAAAATCTCTCCAGTTCAGTTAAATTTGATGGCTGCCGAGCATGGACAGCCTGCTTCAAATCATCCCATAGATTTTTGATGATATTCAAGTCAGGGGACTGTGATGGCCATTCCAGAACATTGTACTTCTCCCCTCTGCATGAATGCCTTTTGTAGATTTCGAACTGTGTTTTGGGTCATTGTCTTGTTGGAATATCCAACCCCTGCATAACTTCAACTTTGTGACTGATGCTTGAACATTATCCTGAAGAATTTGTTGATATTGGGTTGAATTCATCTGACCCTTGACTTTAACAAGGGCCCAGTCCCTGAACTAGCCACACAACCCCACAGCATGATGGAACCTCCACCAAATTTTACAGTAGGTAGCAGGTGTTTTTCTTAGAATGCGGTGGTGTTCTTCTGCCATGCAATGCGATTTTTCTTATGATCAGATAATTAAATTTTTGTGTCATCAGTCCAAAGCACTTTGTTTCAAATTGAATCTGACTTGTCTAAGTGAGCATTTGCATACAACAAGCGACTCTGCGGCGTGAGTGCAGAAAGGGCTTCTTTCTTATCACCCTACCATACAGATGTTCTTTCTGTAAATTGTGCTGAATTGTAAAACGATGTACAGGTACACCATCTGCAACAACGTGTTCTTGCAGGTCTTTGAATGTGATCTGTGGGTTGTCTGTAACCATTTTCACAATCCTGCGCATATGCCGCTCCTGTATTTTTCTTGGCCTGCCAGACCTGGGTTTAACAGCAACTGTGCCTGTGGCCTTCCATTTCCTGATTACATTCCTTACAGTTGAAACTGACAGTTTAAACCTTTTAGATAGCTTTTTGTAGCCTTCACCTAAACGATGATACTGAACAATCTTTGTTTTCAGATCTTTTGAGAGTTGCTTTGAGGATCCCATGCTATCACTCTTCAGAGGAGAGTCAGAGGGAAGCACAACTGTTTAACTATATTATGGAAAATTCTGATTACTCTAAAAATAATAAACTGTGTAAGCTTTTAGGCATGGAGTCAGTCCAGAAGCGGATTGGCAAGTTTAAAAGTGTTTTGTATACAATGCAGAATACGTTCATCACAATATTTAAAAGCAGTAAGAGAAAAAGAAAACTCTGTGATGGGTAAATAAGAAACTGAAAAAGAAGCTGCAAAGGAAGAAACAGGTATATAAAATGTACCTGACAAATAACTCCACTACACAGGCCTTATGAGAGAATGAGAAAAGGTAAAAAGATGACCCCAAGAAAATCTTTTATTATTTTAGTATTAAAAGAACTGAAAGGAGGAGGTGAGATGTATCCGGAACAGTAAGGGTGAACTAAAATAATAAGTCATGAAATAGGAAATTGTCTGAACTTGTGATTTTCTGAAGTGTACATATTTGTGAATAAGTAGATAGAACCTCCCAACAGTAACAAGGAGTATAAAGGAGATACAAGTCCAAATATAAAGAGTTAAGAACAAAGCTGAGAAGCAGAACCGATAAGGTTGTCTTCTATGATATTCTGCCGTTGCTATGTACCAGTCCAGGTAAGAATGAGAAGATAAAGAAAGGTTTAACACATTGCTCAAATATTGGGGTAGAATAGAGGGGCATAGGTGATTAGGACATTAGGGCACTGAAAAGACCTATTCTGCTGTGATAAGTTCCATATGACCAGGAGGGACACGATGAATAGGTTATTGGAGAATGGGGTGGAGAAGTATTGCTTAGATTAAATAGGCTGAAATCTAAAAAAACTGCAGAGACAAGAAATCATTTATTGTAGAGTGCATAGTGAGATTTGTTAATACATATATAAACTATTGATGCCTACTTTTCAAATGTCACTGCACAAGAGAAAGTCCCTAAGAAAAGGAATTTAGTAAATATAATTGGATACTTCAAAAAAGGTGATTTGGCTGATCCAAGTAACCGTAAGCCATTAAACTTAACATAAATAATGGGTAAATTCATGGACGCCATTATTGAGGCAAAGATTGAGAATCACGACAAGAACATGTGTATTGGTAAACGGTCAGCATGGGTTTAAGAAGGGGAGGTCGTGTTCTGTTCTTACACAGGAATTCTGTAGAGAAGCAACAAAAGCATGCAATCAGAGAGGTGCATATGATCCTATTTATCTTGATTTTCAGAAAGCTTTTGATAAGTTACCACCTGAGCAGTTAGTCATTAAACTAAAAGAAATGGGAATTTAAGATACAGTGTGCAAAACTGTCTTCACACTAGAATCCCTGAAGCCTACAAAAAAAGTTGTAATGCTGGGCCACCTTAAATTCCTTCAGACCTCTTCATCAGCGTCTTTGTTTTGTAAATGTGTCAATCAGCTCAAACAGCCTGCTATCCCACCCCCCACTGTCTCAGCTGAAGTCAGTTGCAAAGTTCTCCTAGGTGTGAGGTGTCATAAATTGTATAAGGTACATATATCTATTTGGAATGCATACATTTCATATGTTTTCTGTGTCTACAATGATCTGGGTAAATGCTGGATGACAGGGAATGCGAGGCAAGAAATGCTGAACAATTAACTCGAACATAAACTGTTTTCATGCTGTTCTAATTGGCAAAATGCTGATGTGAAGTGTATAATGCATGTACACTGAAGTCCAAATATCAAATAAACACTTTCAAAAAAGGTATAACAAAACAAGTGTGCTTTTATTCAAGTATATAACCAAAGAAAAATAAATTCTTCAATTTACATGTTGCTGTCAATGAGTAAAAAACAAAGCTCAAATATCAATTGACAGAACGTCAACTGTCTGCTTGGCTGGTTTAGAGGTAAGAAGTACTGCCATATAGGCAAAAGATTGCTGGTTCGAGCCTGGGCTCTCCTTGCTTTGAGTAATGAGCTGCTGCTATTATTAATAATAATAATAATAATATTATAAAAACATAAATTTGATTTGAGTCTGAAACACCAGAAAAAAAGGATATAGTTATGCTTTTCAGAATTATATGATGTCAAGTGTGGTATATTCAAGGATCAGTCCTGGAGTTGCTGTTCTCTTCAATATTTTCCCTATAAACAATCTAGATAAGAATATATAATCATGAAATTTGCAGATGATACCAAACTAGGTGAAATAACAGAAAGATTAAATTTAATGTAGGTAAATGCAAAATATTACATTCAGATATAAATATTAGATATGTACTGTATACACAATGGGCAATTTGAAGCATGAAAGTAAAACTTATGAGAAGGACCTATGAGTCACAGTGGACTCCTCACTACATCTAGACTCCATTTTATGAAGCAGACATAGCAGTGATTGAGAAAGTACAGAGAGTAGTGACTAGGCAGATTTCAGGACTGCAAGTTATGAGTTATGAAGATTTTTTTTTTATGCAGAAATTGAGATGTCCTATCGTGGTTGAGTTATGATCACTTGGCTCACTAACCATGGTGGTAAACTGTTAAATTCAGAGACACCCTCTCTGAGCCAGTAACAGTGTTATTTGACTATAATTGACTGTCTTAACAGATGTACACTTAAAACGTGCATTCTAAAGAGTGGCCCAGTGGATCGTCTTTGAAATTTACACTTTGGTTGAACTGAGTTTTAATGTTAAGTATTCTAAATTGATACTTCACTTCTAGTTTTTTATACTGTAGAGGTCTCAAGTCCAAGTCTCAGGTGCTACACTATAGATACTGTCGCAAAATTCACACCAGATATGACCATATAGGGGTGCTTGCAATGGGTGTTACAATACTTTTTTCTGATAATGAACTTAAAACAGCTGATGAAATGCAGCATCTTACCATTATCTTTGGCCTCAGTTGAAACATGTACGACCATTAAATTCTAATAAAGGGCAGAGGCAAAAGTTTTTTTTTCACGTATCAGTAATACTTTTCCCCCTTTAAAATAATACACTGAAAAGTATGTAGTCAATATGTATCTGTTTAATGTGTTTTCCTTGGGATGTCATTTTTTGTTTCAATTCCTAGTTGGTTTATAAGGATGCTACTTGTACAAAGTAAGTTCTTGGAATCTAATCCATTCTGTGCATGAGTATAAGAAACAGCTTGCCCTGAACAGATACGAGATCGCCTGTCTGGTGTGAGCGTTACTGAGTATATGGACATCTAGACGTGCTTATTTATTTATTGCAGAGCTGTAATCCAGATTCTGCAAAATATCTTGATAAAAATGTGCGTTTAGATGTTGGGGATGGATCTGAGGAATGTTCACACACTTCTCATTATTTCAAGACGTTTTGTGTAGACACTCTTAGGGGCCAATGCTTTTTCTCAGGTAGAATCAGGAACTTAGGAAGAATCCACCAGAAACTTTGTACACTCAGTAAAGCAAAGAACAGCATGTGTACAGTAACAACACAGTATTTACCAACATAGATTCAAAGATTGACCTTGTACATATATATTTCACGCATTTAATGTGCACTTAGATTGGAAAGAGATAACAGTAATCTTAATTGCTGTTTTTATGCAACCTGGCACTCATTACTTGATATCAAGCTTGAAAGAGTTGAATAAGTATCTTATTGACTAACTTGTCTGATATATTTCAACATTACATTTTAAAAGTACTAATTTTGCAGTTTCCACTTGTAATACACCTTTATCATGTAAATGATGGTTAGAACAGTTCCTGAAGACTTTTTTTCATTATATAGGAATACCATTTAGTCTGGATCACTTCATCCACAAACCCCACCTTAAAAAAAAAAAAATCCCCCCATCCTAGACACATTCACTAGTTAGTATTTGCTAACTATAATTGAATTTTGACAAGAGTTAGAAAAATACTGTGGGGCTTTACTACAGTACATTTACTTACTTTGATTTTATTTATTTATTTTGTTTAAATCAAAAAACATTCCATACATGCAAGTCAAGTTTAACAAAACTAGGTTTGCAACAAATTGACCTCCACCCATGAGAAAGAGAGCTAGGTCAGCAGAGTAGCACTTTAATAATAGTAAGAATATGTTTATTGAATAAAAATAGAATAGAAAAAGAGGGGAGAGAATCCACTTCCTCAATTTAAATGCTTATTCTAAAATGTTGTTTATCAGATCCTGCCAGTTTTTGAAAAATGTTTTGCACAGTCCCTATATTTAATAGGAATGGAACTCTGTATAGATAATACACACTGTACACTGAGTCATAACAGTTTCTGAATACATAAATAAGCATTGTTTGGTTTTCATGAAAAGAGGAATGATTATATGTCTTAAAAGTAAAAAATAGATTCTAAAACAAGTTCAAAAGAATGATGTGGTGCTAGGTATTGCACCAGTTAAGTGGTGGCCTATGGTTTCTCCCTCGAGGCACTATACATTACATGTCTAGGGTGGCAGCAGTCCATGGTTAACGTAGAATGTCTTGCATATCTGCTATTAAAGCAGTGCTTCTCAATTATTTTCTGTCATGCCCCCCCTAGGAAGAAGAAAACATCTCGCGCCCACTATAAATAGTATCATTTGTCTATAAAATTGTTATAAGTACACCTCTGCATAACACTGTATCCTTAACGTATAAGAGAATAAAAAAAGAAAGAAATATGGACCTTTACAACAAAGAATAGCTTTATTAAATGTAACAGAAAAGATTTAAAGTGCATTCTAAATTCAAAAAAAATTTAAAAAAGCATGTTCCCCGAGGTCAAACGCGCCCCTCTTGATGGAGCCCCACTATTTGAGAAACACTGTATTAAAGAGAGGTTTACGGCATGGTTGGCCAGGGAATGGTGTTGAGTTGTCTTGGGTATTGCCAGGGGATGGTAACCTGGGGTATATATCCAGTGCCCTGTTGAAAGAAGGACCAAAGGAGATATGGTAGTTTCTGTGCAATATTTGACAGAACTTTAGATTTTTCAACTATAGTACAGTATTGTTAAATTTTTGTTCTTGCTTGTAGGCTGTGCACTTCACCTTGCAGCAGTTTGTTTATCCAGACTGTAATGTTCATGCCATCTACAGTAGTTCAATATTGATTAGTATTTTATCCCTTTTGGATTCGTACTTTGTTTACATTAAGGGTAAGTGTCTGTTTAAAATGCTCTAATTATAATAGTTTTGTTGGGTTAGCTCAGTTTTTTGTGTAAATCCTGTAGGTCACTTTGAAATGGTTTACTCATGCTTGCACTGTTTGATCTCAGTAATACATTGAGTGGTGATTTTTAATGTTTTTGTATTATTTTACTTGAGTTTAAAGTAAATAAATAAGACATTTTCCTTAACTGTTGTTTCCATTAATCTCATTAGTAAGCCACAATTAATATCCTATTAATAAGGCCAAGTTAGATCAATAAGACTTTCACAAACACGTTTATAAAGAATGCAAAATATTGGCTAATTATTGTTATCATTAAAGTCCCAGAAAATATTGGGATATAACTTTTTGCCAATACCGCACACCCCTAGTGATATGTATAATAGACACTTCTCAGTCATTGTTTTGATCAAGAAACGATGCAATTTTCATATTATCTTTGCAGTATTAAGACACTGTATATACAAAACATTTATACACTAGAAATACAAGTTTACTAGCTAAGTCAGGTCTCAGTATAGCTCTATAAAAAGGCTGGAGCCAGGAATGCCAAATATTTCTTTCAAAGCTCTCCTACTGTTAAGACGTTTGCCTTGTGCATTTGCTATAATTCAAAAGCTTTTTTTTTTTTTGCTTTATGTCAGTGAAGATGGCTAGGAGCTCTTGAGCTGTATTTTGATGGGTTCTGATGTTTTAGCTTACCTAAAAATAACTTGACCAAAGGACCAAAAGCATGCTTGCAATAGTCAAGTACTCTGTCAGAGTCGGCCACATTGTGAACAGAATGGTACTGCTGTTAGAAGCTTTATGCCATGGATTGTATCATTTCCAGAAGAGAATTTAACATGGCTGATGTGAGCAAGTCTTTTACAAAAAATGACTTGAGTGGTGCCAATCCCTTGCAGTCAAAAGCCCTGATAGTCACTTAACTAACAAAGTTCTCTATTAGTTTGACTGACAATGAAGACTTCATTTTCATTGCACGTGCAATAAAGACAAGATCACAATTGGAAAAAATATCTGTTTCCTCTATCAGTAGAAAGTTTTATAATCAGTAAATTATGATTTAAGCAGCACAGTGTCTCCACAACAGAGTCTGCTTAGATAATGGACTTCTCTTTTTTCCCAACATCCACTGTAACACCCAGGGAAAAAATGTTAGCTTATTATTGTTACAGAGAGGGCACAGCAGTCATTAGGACCTTGTTCTGCATCTCGCATTTGTCATTTACTGTAGGCCCTTCATAATTTGACTTGAATGTGTTTAAAATTTAGTCATACCTGATTAACCTATTAATTTAATTCACAGTTTTATCTTGCCCCTCCCAATTTTTATGTATGGCTAACCAGTACAGTTTTTGCTGTTTTTCCATAAGAGTCTAAAAGTAAGTTAAGCCACCTTGTCCACTCTTCCACCCGACTCTTGTCCCCTCTGAAGGGAAGCGGCCCCTTTAAATAAGCACCCAGATGTGCTCCAAGTGTGTTCCTGGCAATCTCCTACCGACATGCCCCAATGTGGCGGAAGTGCCGGCTGTCTCCCCGGAAGCACTCCGGGTGTCCCTGTTCCCCTTCCCCAGCACTTCCTGGTGTGGCGGAAGTGCTGAGGTCCAGGGTCTTCCAGGTATTGGGGTCCCCCTGGCAGTAACCACGGGTCCCTACAGGGTACAGCTTCCTAGCTCTTTACCCGCGGCCCACAGGGCGGTCACCCCCTCCAGGTCTGGAGGAGGCATAAGCCCTCCTCCAGTCTTCTCGGGCATCCCGGGTGGGTACCACCCCATCCGGGTACCACAATAGCTTCAGTTTTATTTCCACTATATTTTTGCCTGAAAGTTTCAAGAATCAACGGTCAGATTGCACAGCTTGACTTAAAGATGGTTTTGGTGGGGGTTTAATTTTATATACAGTGCAGACAAAATTTTCTACTGAAAATTAATAATGCCTTCTGCATCATAGACATCTTCAATTTTTTTTCTATAGCTTTTTCTTAATGGATATATATTTTATTTGACAAAGTGGTAGAAACAGATATTGTTCATAGTACAGTATAGTAGTGCTTAGGGGACATACATGAAAGTGTCTTACTGATGGCTTACTAAAGACTGTAAAATAATGTGATAAGGTTTTTTTTTTTTATTTTATAAATAAGGAAGAAATTGCTGTTGGGGGCTGATGTAGGACATGTGAGTTTATTTTGCGGTGCTTCTCCTTGGTTCCTGGAGATTTGTACTAATTTGATCTTTACATCTGGATAGAATTTACATCAGCTGTAAACATAATGCTCAATTAGCTTATTTACAACGTATATTTGGTGGTATTGAAGTGCTGTTTCTTTCTCTGTTGCACTATTTGTTTACTGACCAGTCGGGAATCCAAGTCTGGTGAATTTGGTTTAAATGGGGTAGTAGAGTATTATTACCCATGTATACTGTAAGTCATAACTGTTATAACATCTTGGCTTTGCTTAATGCGTTTCATAACATCCAAATCATCATGTCCAGGAGTATAATTCTTTTATACATGAGACACCAGTCTCAGTTTTAATTGGTAGACCTAATCACAAGACATGGAATGCACAAGCAGACTTGAGCAAAAATACGCAAACAGCCTTTAGTTAAGAAAGTTTGCGGTGGGAACCTGTATCTACTGTGGCTCCTCAGTACAGAATCCAGGGGCCTCATTTATAAAAACTTTTGTATGTATTAGAGCAGGGGTGCCCACACTTTTTCGACTTGCGAGCTACTTTTAAAATGACCAGGTCGAAATGATCTACCTACATTAAAAATGATATGGAGTATACTTTTTACATAAAAAAAAAATATGTTGTACTTTGCATAACTGAATAACCTTTATGGCACAATAACAATTCAACACATTTATGGTCACTACAATATTTGGATTTAAAAATCTTCCTGTGGGAAAAGGGTGACTCGCATAAATAAGTAGAGCTGAATAATGCAGTGAAGGAGGTAGCACATTTCCTCATGTTTGGGTACATTTCCGCTGTGAGTTCCAAAACTGTCCAAAAGACCCAGACTTCAGTTGAATGTTATCCTGTAGTGTCAAAATCTCATCCTCCACTGTAGAAGAGTTTTAGGTGAAACAGTGTTGCAATTTTTGATGCGGGTGAATCACCCTCAACATCTTCCCTAAATGGATAGCACTTAAATGCAGCGATTAGCTCGAGTAAAGCTGAGTCTTGAAACCGTCTGTCAAAGTCTGACAGGCAATTTTCAATCTGCTCTGTGTGCTGTTAAGTTGCGCACACGCCTTCCATTGTGTCTCACTCTGACACAAGGTTTTGGAAGTTTCCCAAATAAAGACGCCGCAGCTTTAAGGACAGATGTTGCATTTTTCGTTTGAAAGTATTAACTGAGCTAATCATATTGACCATGGAGTTCTCTTTTCCTTGCAGCTGTAAATTAAGCTCATTCAACATGTTGGTCAGATTGGAAAAAAAAATGCCAAGTCTAGTGGCCATTGAGCATTATTAAGTTGCTTGTATTCTGCATGTTTAATGACAAGGAGAAACTCCTTTTTCTCTGGCCAGGGATCTTGAAATCTCAGCATGAATTTCTCCCTAGCCATCTGTCTCAACGAAGGCCTCTTTTTATCATCTCTCCATCTTGGAAGGACTTCTTATGCTTAATGATTAAGTGACTCACCCAGAACGATGCTTCGGTGTGTCTGCCTTTGCTTCTGAATTCAGCCAAGTGAAAAATGACGGCTGTCCAATTAATTGCAATTTTGTTCCCTCTCCTTTCTCTTTCTCAGATCGATTTTCGGAAGGGAGTCAGTTTCGTAGTTTTTATGAACAGTTTGAAAGTGCCTGTCTACATTTTCCTTCTTTGGAATAGCAATGATACACACGTGGACAAAATTGTTGGTACCCTTCAGTCAATGAAAGAAAAACTCAAAATGGTCACAGAAATAACTTTAATCTGACAAAAGTAATAATAAATAAAAATTCTATGAAATTTAACTAATGAAAGTCAGACATTGCTTTTCAACCATGCTTCAACAGAATTAATAAAAAAAAAAAAACTCATGAAACAGGCCTGGACAAAAATGATGGTACCCCTAGAAAAGACTGAAAATAATGTGACCAAAGGGACATGTTAATCCAAGATGTGTTCACTAATTAGCATCACAGGTGTCTACAATCTTGTAATCAGTCAGTGGACCTATATATAGGGCTCCAGGTAGTCACTGTGTTGTTTGGTGACATGGTGTGTACCACACTCAATATGGACCAGAGGAAGCAAAGGAAAGAGTTGTCTCAGGAGATTAGAAAGAAAATTATAGACAAGCATGTCAAAGGTAAAGGCTATAAGACCATCTCGAAGCAGCTTGATGTTCCTGTGACTACAGTTGCACATATTATTCAGAAATTTAAGATCCATGGGACTGTAGCCAACCTCCCTGGACGTGGCCGCAGGAGGAAAATTGATGACAAATCAAAGAGATGGATAATTACGAATGGTAACAAAAGAGCCCAGAAAAACTTCTAAAGAGATCCAAGGTGAACTTCAAGCTCAAGGAACATCAGTGTCAGATCGCACCATCCGTCGTTGTTTGAGCCAAAGTGGACTTCATGGGAGACGACCAAGGAGGACACCATTGTTGAAAACAAATCATAAAAAAGCCAGACTGGAATTTGCCAAACTACATGTGGACAAGCCACAAAGATTCTGGGAGAATGTCCTATGGACAGATGAGACAAAATTGAACTTTTGCCAAGGCACATCAGCTCTATGTTCACAAACGGAAAAATGAAGCATATCAAGAAAAGAACACTGTCCCTTCTGTGAAACATGGAGGAGGCTCTGTTATGTTCTGGGGCTGCTTTGCTGCATCTGGCACAGGGTGTCTTGAATCTGTGCAGGGTACAATGAAATCTCAAGACTATCAAGGGATTCTAGAGAGAAATGTGCGGGCCAGTGTTAGAAAGCTTGGTCTCAGTCGCAGGTCATGGGTCTTGCAACAGGACAATGACCCAAAACACACAGCTAAAACACCCAAGAATGGCTAAGAGGAAAACATTGGACTATTCTAAAGTGGCCTTCTATGAGCCCTGACCTCAATCCTATTGAGCATCTTTGGAAAGAGCTGAAACATGCCATCTGGAAAAGGCACCCTTCAAACCTGAGACAACTGGAGCAGTTTGCTCATGAGGAGTGGGCCAAAATACCTGCTGAGAAGTGCAGAAGTCTCATTGACAGTTACAGGAATCGTTTGATTGCAGTGATTGCCTCAAAAGGTTGTGCAACAAAATATTAAGTTAGGGGTACCATCATTTTTGTCCAGGCCTGTTTCATGAGTTTATTTTTTTAAATAATTCTGTTGAAGCATGGTTGAAAATCAGTGTCTGACTTTCATTGGTTAAATTTCATAGAATTTTTATTTATTATTACTTTTGTCAGATTAAAGTTATTTCTGTGACCATTTTGAGTTTTTCTTTCATTGACTGAAGGGTACCAACAATTTTGTCCACGTGTGTAGATTGATAGATCAGACAAACGCACTTAGATTGTAACATTGTGAGAAAAAAATCCTCTTCCAATTCCACATCCAGCCCATACCCTCCCCAAACAATTTTTTTTTAAATGCCTTCTTTAGTCGATATAAATTGGAAGGCTAACTAGATCACAGCCGGAGTTTTGCAGTAGCTCGTGCGTTTGATCGTGTGTGCGGGATGACCAGTGTGTTAGAAGAGAAGAGATCTCAGACTGGCCACCCTGTATGTCAATCAAGTGGCAAATGCCATAGGGAGGATATATGATAGACTAACGTTTAAATTTTTTTTTTTGAATGCAGCGTGATCTACCTGCACTACCTTTCCGATCAACGCATTGGGCACGCCTGTATTAGAGTGTGAAAATATGTGCATTTCTACTAAATTTACCTTTTATAAATCACAATCATTTTGTAAATGTGTGTACATTAACATGCATCGAATGCTGCTCTGAAACATCCATAAATGGAGCATAGTAATTAACTTCATATACTATATATGCAATAATGATACTTCAGAACTTCATTGGCTTGTACAGCAGCCTCCTACCTAACTCATTGAGACCCCGCCACCTGCTTTCAAGAATATCTGGTGGTGCTCATCAACTGAGAGCACAAGATCATGCTCATAGATCATAGCACCTCTCCTCTGCATTGTAAGGGGTCAGGGAGAGGCCTAAGATGTCAGCATCTGAGCTGGTAGATGCTATTACTTGATTGCTATTACAATGAATAGTGCTAGCCATATGAAAAAGTGAGGCTTCAGCCAATTATCTTACAAATAAGCCAACCACAATGTACAGTAATATGTCTGTTAAAGCTACTTTCCCTTAAATGAATCATGGGTTGACTGTGGCCAATGAGCCACAATGTTTGTCAGTCTCATCATGGCCTCACAGATTTCTTGTGCATTAATGTAATGTCACTACATTTGGTTAACAAAAGCAGCTTAATTCTCTATAGTTACGCTTATTCTCATAGAAATGTAATAAAGTTCTCTAATTATGTGAAAATCGGACAATGCTGCAGATTGCTTTATTAAGTTGGCACGAGCAAGTTGTGGTTTATGTATGGACACCCATGTCATACAAAAACTAGTGCCTCACTGGTTGATTAATGGCTTCCAGCAGAGCAGGCATGATGGGGTGAAGCTTGGCTGACATATTCCTGACCTGTCAGTTCCTTGAGAAGAGGTAATGGGTAGGCAATATAAACTGATGAAAAAACAAAAATGTTCTTCAATGCAAATATGCAGCAGTGGCCATCTTAAAATGTACCTAAAATACAGTCTGTACATCATATTCATCACATTTGAGATGTAATATGTTTGCCAAATCGATGCATATTATATCAGTGGCTTGGTGGTATTTATTACTATGCGTTTGAGTAATCATTAAGCTGGTTTGGCTGCATTTCCCTACTTGACCAAGGGAGTTGTAATTTCCTACGTTCTCCTAAATGTTGTATATGCATGGGTCATCCCCTCATCAAGTTTTCTTTTATACATCCTGTTGTTTGTGGGAAATTGCATACACACATTACAAGTATCGTTTTGTGTGTATGCAAGGTTTATAATTGAGGCACCTGGGGCCTCATGTATAATGGCGTGCACAGAATTCACATTAAAACATGGCATACAGACAAAAACAGAAATGTGTGTATACATAAAAAAAAATCCAGAGGCATAAATCTGTGCGTACACCAACTTCCATGTTCTTCTGCTACATAAATCTTGGTCAGTGTGAAATGTAACACACATTATGTAAATGTAACACACGCCTGCCTCCCCAACCGACTTCTCCCAGAATTACACATTTGAATATGCAAATAAATATAAATAGCCCCTTAATTTCAGCTTTCTGTGAAAAGACAACGGCAAAAGCACGGGGGGTGAAGAATTTCAGTGAATACCTAGTGGAGGCAAGGAAAAACATACTATTTGTTGGTTTATGAAGTGGTATAAACAACAAACGGAAGCTGATCGAGTGACATAAGAGTGGTGGAGAAACTTGAAAGTTCAAGTTCAGAAAGTCACACAGTGCCCAAAACAAAAAAGGAGTGGCCAGATATCAAAGTCGCTGTGAAAAGGCGAGTTAGCCCACTGTCTGAGTATCATAAGAAAGAGTATTGGGGAACTGAGAAAAGGAAAAAAGTTTGAAATGTCAACTTTAATCTCGAAATTTCCACTTTAATCATGTAGTTTATTTTGTTGTTAAAGCAGAATGTCATAAACTTCAAATCTCAAATCCCATTGTAACTAAAGTAGCACGTTAATTCTGTTCTATTCTGTGTGTTGTTCTGTGTGTGAATCACTACATGCTTCTTAACAGGCTTTCTCTTACGCCTTCAGGACACCGAATACATTACATTCATGATATTACAGCTCTCTTAACAATTTAAATACTAAGATGTATACTTGATATTTTCATGATGATAGGAATTAAAGCATGTATTAAACATGGGGGCATGGTGGCGGAGTGGTAGTGACAAGCTGGTGCCCAGTCCGGAGATTGTTCCTGCCTCCCGCAAGATGCTTGCTGCACCATGCGCAACCTTCGATGAAATAATTTATAAAGCAGTACTGCCTCTTTCAAACATACTAACTCCCAATTTCTGTCCGTCCTTTTCTTTCTCCAAGTAAACAATCGCCACACAATAAGCTCTGTAATAAATGTCAAGCCATTTGTAAGCTTGGAATGCCGATTCTTCAGAACTTTTAAGGAACATTGAAATATCTTCATAGTAAGAATGTTTAATTATTCCATCCATCTATCCATCCAGGGCCGCACCAGTCCCAGGAAGCATACAGTGCGAAGCAGGAACAATCCCTGAATGGGGCGCCAGTTCATCTCTACCACTGCGCAACTTTGCCCAGACATTTATTAACAGTAAACATTATTTAAATGAAGTTAAAAATTTATCTGTATAGTGTAATATAAATACTTTACTGCATTTCATCTTAAAAATTATATCAAGAGCTCCAAGAAGATAGCGCTTGGAAATCTGAATCGACTTAGAAGCGAGACATTATCATATGTAAATACACGCTTTCTTCTGTTGAATTGAACTTAAGTTCCTTTATTGTTATCGTATGGTACAATGAGATTCAATGTACAAATCCTTCATAAACTTATTTTCCTATAAAATGATAAAATAATAATACGTTAAAAAAAAAAAACCTTCAATATGAAAATGTAAGTGCAATATACATGTACATATAGTTCAGATAGTGGAAAAGGTTCATAAAGTAGCTCAGGTTGTGCAATATTACGACTGTAGTGCATGTTTAATGTGAGGTAATGTACTTATAAGTACAAACAGTTTTACCAGGAGCACTTGATAGAATGATTGAGTGCATTTAGAGTTCTTGGGATGAAAGTGTTTCTGAACTGCTCCGTCCCTACAGGAAAGGCTCTCAAGTGTTGGCCATATGGAAGCCATTCAAGTAGACTGTGCGCACAGCGTGTGCTAGATGCTGTAGGCCAGCAATCCTCTTTCTATTCAGCCATATCCATACAGCAATCTTCTGTTTGACCTTCAAACCAGGAATTCACAGCTGTCTTGACGTCTTCATCACTTGAAAACCATTGTCCATGGAGAGATTTCCTCAAAACACGGAAGAGGAAATAATCCTAGTTCCTGAGGGAGCTAGGTCAGGACTGTAGGGTGGGTGGTTCAGCTGCTGGAACCCACATTCTTTAATAGAAGCCTATGTATGATTGACGTGACATGTTAACTGGCATATTGTCGTGAAGAAGCAGCATGCCTGCCGTGAGTTTTCCTCATCTTTTCTCCTTGATTGACTCCTTCAAAGCGATCATTGTGTTGACGTAACTCTCCCCGGTTATGGTTGTCTTGTGTGGCATGAACTCCAGAAGCAAAAGTCCTTAAATATCCCAGAAGATAGCTGCCATGACTTTTCCTGCAGATTTTTTCTGTCTTGATCTTTTTTTGGGGTGGAAGGTGACTTGTGCTTTCACTGCATTGACTCCATTTTGGATTTAGGGTCTCTGTGATATACCAGAGTCTCATCTCCAGTCGTTAAATGGTGGTCTTCACAGGGCATCTTCAAGTTCTCCTGACAGCACTGCCAAGATACCCATTTCTTCAGCTATTCGGGAAACCTTAATTCGTCTGACAAAATTAAATCCTCAACTTTCTTCCACAGGCTGTCCCGTGTGAGGGTCATCTTCAATGGACTCTCTACCCCACTTAAACTGCTTAATCCAAAATTTTACTTTGTAGGATGATGGGGCAGACTCGCCATAAACTGCAGTGATGCATTGATGGATCATCTTTGGCTTATTCCCTTCTTTTGTGAGAAATTTTATCAGTGAATGTTTTTTTTTTACTTGATTCACACAAGGGCTCTCCTGACATCCTGTCTCTTGGAATGTGAGACTCGCACTGAGCCATAACCTTGCATGAGTAACCTTGAGACGGGTCAC
This sequence comes from Polypterus senegalus, assembly GCF_016835505.1. Taxonomy (NCBI): domain Eukaryota; kingdom Metazoa; phylum Chordata; class Cladistia; order Polypteriformes; family Polypteridae; genus Polypterus; species Polypterus senegalus. The sequence goes on along the minus strand of NC_053159.1, from coordinate 62,230,773 downwards.
AACGTGCCTAGACTTGTTTCAACATGCTTGCTACCTTCTTTCATACTCGGATAAATTATTGAACACCCCTTGTATTTGCACAGAATAAACAAATCTTGTGAAACCAATGAGCATTGTTAAAGTTACTCATTCCTCAAATGTTTACTTTAATCAGTGTTGTGATCACTCAGAAAAGATTACCTTTGATTGCACTGGCCCTGCCATTTTAAGTGTTTTGTTTGCTTCCTTCTGGATGTGCACAAATATCGAAAGCTCCTCCTTCAGGTTTAGCAGGTGTCTTTTAAATCATCAGGTTGTTGCTTTCACGGCATATAACTATATTCAGCATTTTCATTCATTTCATTATGTCTTTTTTTTGTGTACAGCTGTGTGTAGGTGAATGTTTCTCACACGGGCAATTGCAAAATCAGTACACATTTTAATACTTGTAAACAGTAAAATATAAATAAGCAGATATAAATTACGACCACAAGTAATGAAAGTGATGTTGAAGCAGTGTTATTTTTTTTTTTTATAGATTATGTGAAAGTGCATCTAAAACATTAACCTGCTGCATTTAGGAAAATGTGTAAAGTAGGATAACACCAGTAGCAAGTGAACTTTGCCCAGAAGTATGAAAAACTATATCTTAATCTTAAGACCTCTTAAATTGTACAGTAGAATTCCCTTAATCTGTTCTAGCCACGTGGTGATATAAAGCATAACATTTACAGATGTGAATCTGATTTGTGTCACAGAGGTCTAGCAATTGCTGTTTGAAGAAACTGGGGACAGTGCCATTGAATAATGATTTACTGTGTCTGCCCACTATTGGTTGTGTGACTCCTCCTCATACTTGGTGCACCTGACTCTAAAGAAAATGAAATAGGTTTTATTTTGGAAGTCAGATACAAGATCTCCTGCTTTGAGGTCAATTTGTTTATGTGGTTATCATTAAAAAGGTAGATATGACAACTAGATTCGGAAACTGGGTACTCAATCCGTAACCTAATGTAATCTAGTTTAGTATTAAAGAATTTGCTATTGATGCATAGTGGAATTATGTCAGTAGTTTCAGATTTTGTATTTCATATTGTCTAGTTAGATGATGTTCTAAATAGAGCTCCAAGGTTATTAATATTTACTTCTGCTAATGTGGCAAAATAGCCAGTGTGTCATTTATATATATCATTGTATTTAAGATTCATAGCTAGCAAAAGGAAACCGATTTATGTAAAATAAGAAATTTAATACAATGTTTTGTTGATGTATGTAGGCTAAAATTCAATTAAGTAATTTGTTTATGAATGGAAGACTATGAGTTTGGGCGGGGAGACGAGCTCTGGAACTTTGCTGTTACCTGCACATCAACATCATGTAAACTTATTTGATTTTCACAGTGTCTCCTATTTGTCTGCATATTTACTACTCACCAAATTAAATGATTTTGTTTCTCTTTTTGTAACAGCTGCGAATCACTGTCTGGTCTTTGTGCACCAAGTCAGTATCTTATATAAAGTATCCCAAAGCCTGTCATCAAGGTAAGTATTTGTGAGTAGGCATCTTTCCATATATTGTAGTTTGCAGTTGGGTGGGATGTACCAATAGACATCAGTATCTTTGTGATGACTTGGTGGTGTAAAGTGTTTACGGCATATAGCAACCTCGCAGCAATTAGTAATTGAAACTATTTTCACTAGCTTCATTGTGTTTCAAAATTAATTTAGTCTGCTTTTAAAAATATGTTAACATTAGTAGCCTATACCTTTATATTACATATATAGGATTTCCATAAACTACAGTATGTAAATATATGAATACAGCTTCATAATAAAAATCTTCATTGAGTTGCTGTACCAACTTTTATTTTCAGCTGTACCAGGAACGTAGCTGTGGCAGTACTGATTAAAGACCAGTTACTTGAGTTTAACTTTTAGTTATTTAAGTTTTTCTTCAAATAACACTCACTATTTTTTTGTGCATTGAAAGGCTTTAATTAAAACCATTTTTTTTGGGCAGCACGGTGGCGCAGTGGTAGACTTGGGTTCGCTTCCCGGGTCCTTCCTGCGTGGAGTTTGCATGTTCTCTCCGTGTCTGCGTGGGTTTCCTCCGGGTACTCCGAATTCCTCCCACAGTCCAAAGACATGAAGGTTAGGTGCATTGGCGATTCTAAATTGTCCCTGGTGTGTGGGTGGGTGTGCCCTGATTTGGGCTGGCACCCTGCCCGGGATTTGTTTAAAAAAAAAAAAAAAAATTTTTTTCTTTTTGACTAGCTTTTTTTTAATGTTTTGCTCATTATTGGTCTGGTTTTATTACTTTTTATTTAAATTGTCAAGATCTTGGAAATTAGCTTTTGAATAAGATTTACTTTATCCACAGCAATATCCTCATTTATCCTTGTTTACTTTGATATTTAGCAATTTACTTTACCCTCATTTACTTTATCCATAGCAGTATTTCTTCAATAACTGTCTTACTTCTTTGAAAGAATCTCCCACTTATTATAGCATTTCGTTTATAATCCAGCAGAAAGGAAAATTGCAAACATAACCAGTAACAGTGCTAGGATGAAATAATGAATAGTGAATATTTTGCTGTATTTTATTTGGATTTTAGGAATTGACTTCACCAAAGACGGGCGCTATCTTGCACTAGCGGAGAGACGAGACTGTAAGGATTATATCAGTATCTTTGTTTGCAGTGATTGGCAGCTCCTAAGAGTAAGTGGCATTTGTGCTCTTCCTTGACCCCAGCCTTTGGAAATGCTGTTGGCATTCTCCTTCATTATAAGAATGATTAATATGAATGACTCCTACAGTCCATTTGGATTACAGGTCCCTGTTTAAAGTGCCAAAAGGCTGACTTTTGCTCCAATCTCTTACCATTTCCTGTTTCCAGTTCACATGCTAAATTAAAGAGTATTAACTCTGTCATTTTTAAATGCAGCACTTTGAGACTGAGACACAGGACCTGACTGGAATTGAGTGGTCACCAAATGGTTGTGTGTTGGCAGTTTGGGATACCTGTTTAGAGGTAAGGTGGCGTTGCCGGCAGCATTGCGCACCCACTTATATATTTTATATATACATTCTTTATATATATATATATATTTTTTTTTTTTTAATGGAAGTGAAGGTCTTTGATTTGGTTTGCATATTTGTAGCCCATAAAGGGAAAAAATAAATCACGTATCTTGGAAAAGTGTTTTATTCCTAAGCTTTCAACAACCTACCAGATGTCATAATCGGAGGAAAATGATTACACATACAGGACTCAAAGGCAATATATAGCAAATAAGGGTGTGGGGGTGCAAGGGGAGTGGTGAAACAATAAGTTGGGGTCAGGAGGATGTTGGTCATAAAGTCATTTTTTTATTATTTAGATACTCTTATTTTTAAGCCTGTATATTCTAGGTTCATGTCCAAATGTCTGTTAATGGTGTTTCCATTTGAGAGCCATGACTCGACCTCCAGCTCTCTGGCACTGTTAGTATTAGCCTTGAATCTTACTTGCACCTTGTCCCCATCAAACATGTGTCCTGTTGAATGTGTATAGAAACTTGTAGCAGAGATCGTGGGTCCTTCCTTCATCACAATACTGTTGGTGCCTGTTGCTGTAAAGAATCCTCACAACATGTTGCTGCCACCACCACATTTTATGGTGGGGGATGTTGTTACCTGGCTGAGGTGTAGAGTTAGGCTTATGTCACACATAAACTACTTAGTTTTCAAGCCATAAGGTTCCACTTTACAAGTCTCATCAGACCACAAGACTTTGCTACATCTCTGCAGTATCTTCCAAGTGACATTCATTACAGGCAAGGACATTTTTCCCCCAGTCTGGTCCTTTTTCCTTGCTGACTTCTGCAACTCAGTTGGAGTGAAGTTAACATCACAGTAGCTTGTCTGACAAATGTTATTCTTGTTCAGTGATTCGAGTTTAAAGTGTTGTTGAAGTGTTGCTGCAGTTTATCATTTTTTCCACTTATGTATGAAGGATAGCACTGAACTTTGAGGTATGTTCAGTGACTTGAAAAGTCTTGTGCTGTTCCCCACACGGTAAAAAATATTTTTATGATAAAAAACTGGCAGTTGGGTTGCTAGAATTTTACCATAATAAATAAGGTGACAATATTTTTACGTGTACAGTATAACTTTGTATTAAATAATTGTTTTTTCTTTACGAGACATTCCAACAGAAGGGTATGTTTAACCATAAACAGAAATCCATGCACTGTAATAAATATGCCAAATAAACCATTAGAAAGTAGTGTCAGGATCAAACCTCAGTACACAGTTTAAATCAGTAAAGTAACAACAACCAATACCAAACATGTATCATTTAATTAAACACATTGAAAACAATTCAATGTTTAAGGAAGTTACGGGTATTATCTGGTGGAGTAGTAAAGTTTGCATTTGTGGTGTATGGGGTCCTACAGGTGTGCCAGCTTATCGAATACAACCCACCATTAATCATCTTCCATAACCTCAAAAAAACTTTCAGCACGCAGGGAAAAAGAAATCTGCTAACTTTTACATTTTTTCCCTTCCTGTTCAAAGGTATGCGGTTCATCAGGAACAATATGGTAAAAGGGGGCGTGTCCTTATGCAAATAGCGTAACTTCGGCTTTACTGTTTTACATCTTACAGTTGTTTACCTTGGCTATTTAACAGTTTTACACTGTACTTAGTAGATGAGCTGGAAAAATCCTTAACCCTGATATATTGCAAGTTCAGAGTCTGAAAGGACTGATTTGAGGTCATTTATGTTAGGTAGGATGCCTAGAGGGGTCTGGGTGGTCTCGTGGCCTGGAACCCCTGCAGATTTTATTTTTTTCTCCAGCTGTCTGGAGTTTTTTGTTTTTTCTGTACTACCTTGCCTTCGGACCTTACTTTTATTCTATGTTAGTTAATGCTCCCTAATTTTAATTCTTATTATTTTTGCCTTTTTTCTCTTTCTTCATCATGTAAAACACTTTGAGCTACATTGTTTGTATGAAAATGTGGTATATAAATAAATGTTGTTGAAACAGTAAAATGTGAAATAGTTTTGGGTGCTGAATACTTTTTAAACTAACAATAATACATAAACAAAATAAATGTATCCCATCTCGTGCAATCACACTGTGTACCATATGAAGCACTGGATGCAATAAACAAGATGGGGAAAGGATGCCAGTCCCAGGATATACTTTACAGTGATGAGTCAAATTTACAATAGATTTCATATGAATACTTAAATGTTTTCCTCCGATAAAGTTGTGCGTCATCTCTCTGTCTCCTGCTCTTATAAGTGGGAGCACAGTAGCACCCCCATGATTCCACCTTCTCACATGTTACAACAAATGTTATGTGAATGGATGAAGTATTTGGATACCTTTTTTTTTTTATCACTTTAGAATATGGGAATACAAAGTTATTGAAATTCTCATCCTAAAAAAAAAAACAAAAAATACTTTCCACTTCTGTAGTTCAAATTCCACACACCAGTCATAAACCTTACACTACCTGTGGGACCCTGGGCATCTTTGCATCCATACCAGTGAGGCTATAGGAATGGGCAAAACTCTAGTACTTTACACCAGGACAGTACATGGGAGCGGGCCTCACTGATCACTTTTTTTTTTTCCCCCCTTTCCTCGTCCCTCCCAGTATAAGGTGCTGTTCTACTCGCTAGATGGCCGCCTGTTGTCCATTTTCAGTGCCTATGAATGGTGTCTTGGTGTCAAGTCTATCACGTGGAGTCCCAGTAGCCAGTTTCTAGCAGTTGGCAGTTATGATGAGAAGGTACTTATGTATTTTCTTTACCCTACTTGTGAATTATAATATATAATAATTATAATAGACTCAATATGTTTAAACCAAACTACTTCATTTGAAGATGAACGTTAAAAATACTTTAATTGCATTTTATTTTGCTGTTTGCTAGTGGTTTATGTAATTTCTAAGTCAGTCTATTCACTTAGGTGCGCATTCTAAACCATATTACATGGAAACAGATTACGGAGCTGGAACATCCCTCGACCATCAGCAACCCCAAAATAGTAAGTAAAGAATGTCATGTGATCTTGTTAAGTTTTCCTCATAATTATTCTTGTTACAAGTTCTTCAGTCACCTCCTTTTAGGCGTCCCTCCCAATTTAAAAATTGCTGGAGTGATTTAAAGTGGGACACATGAAAACATTCAAAAGATAATTAAAATTGTGTCAGGGAGACTTTATCCAAGGAGAAGACCATCAAATATAAAAGCGTTTAGGAAAATTGCCGATGTGGTCATACCAAAAGTAGCAAACAGCAGTAAGAACAGGATGGTCTGTTTGGGGATGTCTGTAAACAAAAGGGATTTGTAGATTTTGTGTGCTAAATGACAAGAGCCACTGGAACGGGAAATGAGGCAAAATTAATAAACTGATTGGCATTTTGCTTAATTTAAGGTATTCTACCGTGAAGTAGAAAGGCGGCCTGTGATTAGCAATGATGACCTTTCTGCCCACCACAGTTTAACTACAGGGAGCTCTCTGTTTAGTACACAGAGTAAATGTGAGTACCTGAATATACAGATATTTAACTAGTGTATATATCTTTCTCATTTAAGTTCTGAACAGTAAACTCAGTGTTACAATTTGTATTTATTCAAATTAACAAATTAATTTACTTGTATGTAATTTTTCACCCTTTTAACACTCATTTTTCACTTGGAAAACAACATGTATACTCTCGAGATTTAATACAGCCACCTACGCTGATTGGGATCCATACATTAGATATGGGTGCTTTATTTGGCTTTGCAGTAAATTTTAGTTTTTACTTCCCAACTCCCCACCATTAATCTGCAGGCTTTTTATGGAAGAGCCAAAAAGCTTAGCAGATAACGAAAACCAATGGTAGGCTATAAATGCGTTTTATTATTTTTTTCTTTTTATGGAAACATTGATACATAATAATTCACTCCTCATAATAAATGTAGTCAAAGAGCAGAATGAATGCTCAGTTTCTTATTCGGACACAGAGTAAAGCACGTCCATACTATATGCTGTTTCCCTCTTACATGCAGCATCCCCATACTGTTACATTGAATTTTTAAAACACAAACACGTAAGAAGACTCTGCTGGGCGCAATTATGGCTGATATGTCGTATGTACGGACATCAAAACCCAAGTAATGGAGTGTTTTTTTTCTGCTCTTCGTCTGTTCTAAATTTATAATTGGTACAAACCCTTTTATATTTCATCAATTAATAAATAGATGTTGGAAGAATTGGCTCATAAAGTAATTAAAGGGAACATTTACTGTTTGAGATGCAATGGCTTGTATAACAGCAGGATTTGAGTTTCTAACTCAAATGATGTTTAAGCTTTGATTTTCAATAATTTGTTTTTTCTCCAAAATATTCTGAAGTAGCCTAAAATACTACATACCGGTATATATCTCATCAATTTAATGTGTTCTTAACAGTGTATTAAACATTCCCAAAATGTTTGTTTTTTGGTTTAAATAAATCAATGGTTATCATAAAGAAAAAAAGCCTTGCTGTTTACACACAGAAGGGAGAAGCCAGCATTATTATTATTGGTGTTCAAGATAAGAAATTGGAAGAATAGCAGAAAATATTTCAGTGGCAGAAAAATAAATACTAGCTTTGGAAAACACTGAACTTTGTGAAGGATTGCAGATTTTTTTTTTTTTAATGGTTATTCAGGTCTTGAATGTTCTGGTCAGTATGGAGCAATTCAGACATAACCTTGCCTGGGGTCCACAGCAGCGAGCTCTCATTGTAAGAAATGTTTGACTTTTTTTTTAATTTAATTTTTTTTTTTTTCAAATGAGTATAATTCAGGGGACGATGCAAATGGAACTCCTAACCTAATAGCACTGAACAGCTGCACAATGGCTGGCTGTTGTGTTTTGGTTTTGCTGTTACACACCATTGAAGGACAGGCACCCTATCACTCGCCTTTTGGGTCATTTTAGAGTTGAAGTTAAACTAGCCCAACAAGGGAGGAGGAGATTGTGTCGATCCTGCAGAGACAGTGCACCAGCATGGTTCAAAATTTTAAACTTTGGAGTCATCAGTTTTCAGCTCTAAAGCTAAAAAATACATTCTTACAGCTTTATTATACTGTATGTGCTTTGATGGGAATGATCTTTTAACCTAAACAATTTCTCCGGCTACATGGTTCCTGGTTAAGCTGCTTGTAATTTTGTGGTTGTAAATGAATTTAATATTTGCAGTATCTAATATGTTGTTTTTTTTTTTTTTTTAATATATAAAGATGAAGTCTCTTCATTGCCAGCACAAGTTCCTGTGATCAGGCCAGATCCAGACAGACCAAATCCCAAGATTGGAATTTCAGTAATGGCCTTCAGTTCTAATAGCCGCTACCTGGCGACCAAGAATGGTATTGTATCTACCTGAAAATTAACTTTGTGTCTTCCAAGTTTCTCCTCTTAAGCTTACTACAAAAATGTGCCACTGCTACAAAGATGGATGGAAATTGTCTATAAACATTCTCTTGCGATATTTAAGGTGTTAAGATTAAACCTGTAGTATTCTGTAAGGCTGGCACAGTCTCCTATATCAACTCTCTGAGAGGGCTGCATGCATAGCTCCAGGCTTTTGTGGGAATTCACTTAATTACTTTTTTATTATTTATTTTCCAAGAAAATTAGATCTCTTTCATATTGCTTTTGGTCCACAAGGAACAGTTTTTCTGTTTTAGACTGATAACGTTGGGGGAAGTTGGGAGTGGAGTAACAGGAGGCTTGAATGCCTCAGGGATGTGAAGTCCACTTTTCCAAAACTCCTGAGAACACAGCTGTAAGAGACGTGTCCAGGTAGGGAACATTCCAAAACTGCTACTCAAGGTGCCCAGGAGCTGCTTAGTGGACACTGTACTGACTTCTGTAGGGACGTGGGAACTACCATGCAATCTGCTTAAAAGCTTAAGTTAAGAGACTACAGTTAAGTTTACAGAGAACAGAGCTGGGAAGGTCCAGACATTTCAAGTACTTCAGGATCTGTCCGTCTCCTGTATCCTTAGTCTTGAACACTGGAATGGTAGAAGTGGTGCAAGTTAAGCAAGCTTTACACGTGGTGGTGGTGGGTGGGAAATAAAAGCCCACGAGTCCAACCCTTCATCTTTTGCCTGTGAGCATAATGCTGCATAATTTCTGCAGTATTACAGGAGGAGCTCTGCTGCTCTGGAGTGGGTGAAGCTATTTGGGAAGAGTGGGCACCTAGTTAGGATGCTCCCGTGGTACATTAAGTGAAATATGTAAGAGCTTTTATGCCCTGGGAGCAGGCCCATTAGAGATTTCCAGGAAAAATCTGGTCAGCTTGGCTCAGCCTTGTAACACTATGACCTTCGCCTGGATAAGTGGATGAAAAATGACATGAGCTCATTCAGTGTTTTGTATGTTTTGGCACAAAGAATAGAAATGCTGTGAATACAACAAGGCAGTGAGCCGCCAAGAACCTCTTCACCTGTGTTTGGTGTCTCCGTTCTGAATTCACATACATCTCATAGCATGTCTAGTCATTGAGATTGAAACATGAATGAGAAGAGATTGATAGCTACCATTCAGATATTTAGTTATCCGGTAATGTTATGAAGATATGATGATGTACTGAATAATAACACTACCTCTGTCCTTTTTTGTCCTTTCTTTATCAATAGATAACATGCCCAACAACGTCTGGATATGGGATGTGCAGAAGTTAAAGCTGTTTGTGGTACTTGAGCATGTGGCTGCCGTGCGCTGCTTTCAGTGGGACCCTTGCCAACCCAGGCTAGCACTTTGTACTGGAAAAAATAAGGTGTACATGTGGTCCCCATCAGGTTGTGCTTGTGTGCAGGTGCCCATTGCAGGTATGCAGATTTTATTTAGGGAAATGCAAATGCCAATATGGACTTTTCTGTGAGTAAATTAGTAAGAGATGCACCAGGAGCTGCTCTGTGTAGCTCTCCTAAGTAAACAAGGTAAGTGTTCTTCAATGGCAAAAGGACACCAAACCACATGAGGTTCAAAGATGGGTAGAGTAATCCTAATAGTTACTGGAAACATATAGAGGCAGCAGTTGGTCCTTGCATGGACAGAAGCTACTTCCCCATTATTGCTGCCATTGACAATGAGAACATGTTTGTTTTAACAAAAAGGAATCTTGCTCATTCTCCAAAGCATAACGTCACCTGTATTATTTGTATTTAATGTGTACACATATATTCCTGTATTAGTTTTAGTCCACAAATCCAAGAACAGCTCACTCCCTTTTTTGCAATTACTATGATGGATTTGGAGATGAGATGTTCACCAAAAACACAATGACTAGAGTTGTTCATTACCTTAATTGTATAAACTGTGGTACAGTGGAGCTTATGGCCATTTTGAAGTGCACTTCTGTAAATGCCCTTTTTTCTCTCCCCCGACCCCACCACAGGTCATTTCCAGGTACTTTCGCTCAGCTGGCACACAAGCGGTCAGTCCCTAATTTTGCTGAGCAAGGACCAGCTGTGTGTGTGTTACTTGGAGAACAAAGATAGTTGAAAAGCTAACCAACTACACAATAAATCAAGAAAAAAAGAACATTTCACGACTTTCAGAAAAACTTTGAACAAAAGGAATGTCTCACCTGTACCACAATGAAAGCATAAGTTAGAACTGCTCCACTGCTTTGGATGGCAGCTGTGATGTAATTGGTTATAAAGTGACTGACTTTACCATTAACTGTAAATAGTGTACAAACTACCTACTTATTTACTGACTTATGAATGTAAATATATACTATGATATTTTTATAAAATAAACTTGCACTTTGACTAGAATGTGAATCTTCTGAGAAGTTCTATACTTTTGCACAATTTTTTAGTGTGTTTAACAAAAGATGACCACTCAAAAACTGAAGTAGTTTTATTTATTGTCTTTCTTCCCATTATAATTTATTTGCAAGCAATAGTTAGGGTGTACATGTAGTACATCAAAGGATACAGGCAATGCTTAGTGTGTACAGAACTGAAGTCAACCACGGGAAAAAAAGCTGGTGTAGGTGCAAATGCATATTACATTCCTGGCCTTTAAAGTGCCTTCTATATTTATTACCAAAAAAGTGCAGTATAAAATTTGACACAGAAATACAGTGTGGGCATTTTTAACAAAACAAGCCTTCTGAAAGGCAGAATGTTCTAGACAATTTATGTAATTGGGCAGTTGGGGGACATCATTTAGAATTAAATAAAAACAAAAAAACCACAGTAAAAAGTACAAATAAGCTGTCTGCCAGAGTGGAATATAAGCCCACTATTCTGATACAGTTTACATTATGTTAAACTTTCATTTCTCACACAAAAATATCTAAGTCTTTAAATATAAAAGAATGGAAAGAAAGTTAAAGGTGCCTTTGGTACAGTCCAAGTATTTTTGTAACTCAAAAGATGAAGTACAAATAACTACAGTTTCTTATATCCATTTATGCTTTTTATAAAAATCAAAAAGATCATCTCACGCAGCTAAACATTTTAAAGTTGGTCTTATTTAAGCATTTTTTAATTTAATATTTTAAATTTAAAATATTAATCAGGTGCAAAAACATGTCATCATTCCAAACTTACAACTAACTAATATATTCCAGAAAATTAAAGTTGATTTGGACACAAGAAAGAGCATTCTGGCAAATGCAGACCTTAATGCTGTAGCACCTTGAAAAGAAAACCAAATCAATACCAGCGCCCAGAAGCAAAGTAGAGAGATGATTAAGGCATGTCGCTGCAGAAGAAACCCCTTGGACCCACGGAGGGAATTAAAGCCCATCATCTGAAATAATTTCAGATAAGCAGGGTCCGCAAATGTGAAGGGAGTGGGCTTCCAATGACAGATGCAAGGCTGGCAAATCGGAGCACTAAATGGTAAAGTGTGTTAGTCTCAATTCAAGAAATGGCTGTCAACTATAATGCAGAGGAGACAACCCTATGCAGTTTTTAAAAAATAATAATAATAATAAGCTTCCCAAGTTTACTGAATACAAATCAGGGTGTGGAATTCTTTAGTTAAAAATTACTACGTTCTAGTGCATTAATCCTGAAATGCAAACTTTCGTGTCATCTGTAAAGCTGTAATATTTTCCGAGGATTAGGTTATATGTTTAAAAAACTCAGCCAAGGCTGTTGCTTTCCATTTAAAGTACTACTAGTTTCTCAAAGAATGCACAAATCCATGTAGTCTCAGTTTATTAAAGGTAGCCTTGGGGTTTTTTCAAATGTGGAGCAAATGTTCAGATTCAAAACAAGTAGCAACTCCGGCCAGCCCTGACTTCCCACTTGGCCCACTACGGCCGTTTATGTGTGCAACGTATTCAGGTAACATGCAGGTTTATTTATATCATGCGAGATATGTTCACAATGCTGCTTGACAAATGAATTGAATGTAATAATGTTAAAACGGGGAATCTTCTTAGGTATGAAGACATGAACATTTATCAATGTGAGCCCAGTGGCATGAAGCCTTCCTTCCATCAGAGGGAGCTCTCCAGTCGGGCTGTCCACTCTGCTTATTCCTAACTCCAGGAGATGCCTTCCTCATGTGAACCTACACGCTCCAGCTGAACACTGCAAATGGGAGTGCAGCAGAGGGGGCCATGTTACTGTTATGGTGATCTAAAGGAAATAAAGTGTTCATTTGTATTTTTCTTAGACAGCTGCACTTTTACACTGGAAATGTGCCTCTTCAGTGATACATATGAATTTTATTTCTGAGAAGTAACTGTGAATAAGAATGTACAAGATAATAAAAATACGGGACATTTTTCACCTCAAAACTTACCACTGGCAGCTCCAGACGCCACTGCTAACTAACTATAAGTGAAATTCTCAGGTATTTAAAGACCTGAGATATAAAGCACTACATGAATTCATAATATCTTAAGAAAATGGATAGCTTAAACAGCAAAGTGGAAGGGCCTTTACTGTGGGTTAGAGGAATTAGGTGGCTCAGCTGTTTACTTTTTTAACTTATACATAAGTATGCATAAGTATTTGTTGCATATCTCCAGTTCCAAACTTGACCATCTGGAGTGATTTTTCATGATCTTCTGATTTGTTTCTATTACATTTGTAAAGGATAACTTGCTTAATTAGTTTGCTGCCATCCTAAGGCTGCAAACCGATTCTTGGCAAACCAATTACATTCCCACATATACACTGCTATTTTAGCTTAGCAGTTAACTGCAAATAATGAGATTAGTGTAGCAAAAACATACAGTAAATTATAAATAAAGGTTATTTTAAACAGGCAGTCACATAGTTTTCACCTATAAAAAAGTAATAACATATGAAAAATGACAAATTTCAAAACTTGTACCAAAACATTTGAATAAAGTTTGTGCTTATGCTAGCAGTTTTGGAAACATACAAAAAGAAAAACCTTGGCATGTGAAAGTGAAGCTAAAAACCATCAACTGGGCCATAGAAATGTTTAATGGGTGAGATTTTCCAGAGGAAGAAACTGAAATGAGGTACATGAAGATGCTTGTAAAGAGAGCCGCGTACCTGCTCGGGGCTGCTACCCCTTAGAGACGGTGCACGTGGTCTGAAAATCTTCATCCCCACAAATGCAAATACAGTGCATACTTTGGAAAGTAAAAGTCGATTGCTATCGAGGATGATCATGAGGTGCTCGTCCAACTGTTCCACAAAATGGTAACATCTGTCACTAGAGCCAGGCTAGAGGCAATCATGTAAACAAAAAAGCCCTGGCTCTCACGTCATTGCCACAGAAAAGCCATTGTTAGATTTCTACATTACTCTTACAAATTGGGTTTAAACAATGGTCAACCTTAAACACATGGAGCACAAGAATTAGGCACGTGGCTGTAAAGTCTGAATTGTGCTGCTTGTTTTTAGCCTCAAATTATCAGTAATTATGAGTTGTAATCAGACAGACAGACAAACTAGTATGTGGGCTCATTTTGCAGTATAAGCTGACAAGTAAAATTAGCAAGCTGTATCCCAAAATAGTAAGTTTCACACACACAGGGGAAAGCAAAACTGGAAAGCTACATTTTAAAATCCAATTTTGCCTCTGGTCATGGAATAGCCGAGCTTGGCCTCGTTATTGATGAAGGACATCAGTCCCAGGTAGGTCTCTATGAGGAGAGGACGCTCAAGAATGAGGACCCCATTGGCTCTGCCAGGAAGAGGATTTTCTTTATGGGCCTTTTTGACAGCTTGGATAAGTTGCGTTTTGAAGTTCTCCAACTAGAGGGGTTAGGGAAAAAAAAAAAAAAAAACAGGAAGAAGAAAAAGTGTTTAAAATTAAAGCTCTTTAAAAAACTAACTATGTAGCCTTAAAAAAAGGCATCAGACTTGGTGGACTGCATAATACGTTCATCCCCTCCCCCTTTAAATGATACAAATATTATACAAAGTATTTAACACAAATTATTGTTGGTTACAGTCAAAGATGACCTTTGGCACATTCAACCCTACATCCCAAGGCTGCCACCTCAATTAGTGATTTACAATCAAAAAGTACTATAAGTTTAACTTGGTGTATTGTGAACAAAACATATTTAGATGGGCCAATATCAGCTCTACTATAAAATTAAAATTTAAAATTCCAGCTTGAATAAAAAAGTATTCACCCCTTTAGTATTCACTATCACAAAAAAAAAAACAAAACCTCTACTTGCTGCTATTAGTATTTGAACATGGCTGGCTTGTCAAAACAGAGGCAAAAATAAATGGAGCAAAATAACGAGATATGCAGTCAGCAAAACGTTTGAAACTGGAACAATAATTCAGATTTTGACAAGGATGGCAAAATACACCTGAATGGCTTAAAAACAAGACAGTGAAATGTTCAGTCAAAGTCCCGACTTATATTCTTGCACTCAGTGGGATTTAACATTACTGTAGACCAGGGGTACTCCCTGGGGGGCCATGGGCTTTCATTCCAACCAGTTCTGTAATTAGAAGCCAGGCCTAGCAGATAATGAAACTTGGTATTTAATTATATGACTTGTTAGTGCTTTCATTCTTCCAAATCGGTAGATTTGTCATTTTCTGAGAACATTATCTATATATTTTATACTCTAAAACAGATCTGTATCTCTTAGTCCTTCCCCTCTCTCTCATTTATTTCAAAACACTGTGTTATCTCCGATACTTCATGATACATATGCACAGATTTAAATAGGAGCACATCAGCTGGAGAGTTGGTAGACCCTTTGTCATTTGCACCTCATTAGTAACTGTTGGCCTGTTTAAAAAATAGGCAACAATAAAAACCTAAATGCAGCTGTTAAAAACTAAAGTAAATAGTGCAGGGTTGTGTAACAAATGAATTAACTAAGCCCAAAACATTGCTTTAGTAGTAGATACATGGGTTCTAATTAAAGATTTGGTTAAAGCAAAAACCTGCTGCCACTGCAGGCCTCCAGAACAGTAACAGAGTACCCCTGCTATAGAAAATCACTCCCCAAGCTGTCTGCTAAACCTGTAAAATGTAGGAAACGGCTCTGTGAATAGCGCAGAAGACTAAATGGGCAGCTGCCAAAATATTTCACCCATTGTCACACACGTGCGACTAGGAGCGAGCCGAGTGGACCAAGTGGAGGTGATTACCCGCCGGGCTAGGGGGTGGCGGGGTGCTCTAAACCCGTTTCTGTTAATTCTGCAGATCAAATACGGGAAAACCTGTCTGATTCGACATCACTTCCGGTTCCCAGACTGATGCCACTTCCGGTTCCGGCTCCCAGACTGAAGTCACTTCCGGGTTACGGACTATAAATCCTCCATCTTGCCAAACCGAGGGCAGTTCATTTTGGGAACTCAAACCAGCAACATCAATTGTGCTCTCTAAATCCTTTTGCAGCTAGGAACAATATACGGGTGGCTGCCCCAAACCTTCTTTTAGTGTGTTGAGACTCTTTATTTCACAGTGGCGTAGTCGGCAGGATGGCCTCCTGGTGGAATCGGAAGCCAAACCAACACACCAACGTGATGAACCCCTCAAGACCCGTCAGGTAAAGGTAGGAAAGTACTGTTCTTGTGTTGCCGAGCCGGGGTCTGATGGTGTGTGTCGGGGGGATCTGGAGTATGTTCCAACCCAGTTGGGGACCCATTATGGGCTCTCGAGGACGGGGACTGACCCAAAGAACCCCACAAAGAAAAAATTCTTTGAGAAAGGTGGGGGTGCCTTGGGTCGGCAGGTGAGGGAAATAATGACTTGAGAATAAAACCCAGAGGATTCCCTCCGAGAACAGGCCATGACACTATGGCAGAATGTCGGGTGTTGGCTACAGTCATATAATAAAAATGCCCAACTAATTGTGGAAAAAGTGGACTGTGCCATAGCAATAAAGGGCCTACCTGCTAATCTTGCCCAGCTGACCTGGGGACATTCATATAACAACATGGTCACCCTTGTGGGGATCATTAACACCTTGCGGGAGTAAACCTACTTGAGAGACCCAGAAAGGAATTCCTGTGAACCCAGAGGGACTTGTGCCACTAACTTAAGAGTCTTACTCTTACATTGTGGAGCATGCTTTGGAAAACTCTGATGAACGGCAGAGGGCTTCACGAGGTGACACGAGGGTCTGCAGAGAAACACAGAGCAGGGTGTTCCTACTAATCCTCTGGCCTTTTCTCATACCGGAGAAGCGCTAGTCAATGGCTTTAAAGTACAATCTTTATTTGACTCTGGCAGTAACATTACCATTGTTGCTCGCCATTTAGTGTTGCCGCGACAAAGATTAAAAATAAAGACCCATCTAACCTGTATTCATGGGGACGTCCGGTCGTACGAGTCCGCCCGCTGTTACATCTGCCAAAACAGCGTTATAAAGAAAATAACAGCAGCGGTACACGTCAATCCTCCATTCCCTTTGATACTGGGTAGAGATTGGTCAGATATAAACTGTGGCATAACGCTCGATATCCCTAATAAAGAACTCGGTCTTGTTATGGACGCCGATTATGTGTCCTCAGCTGCCTCCACGGCGTATACACAGCCGGTAGGGGAACAGAATACGGCCTTAGAGAATGACGTGGAAACAACCGGACTGTCACAGAGCGAAATGTCAATCACCAAGAGCTGCGCCAGCTTGGTCTGAAACCATGCCCCTTGAGATCGAATCTGATCCCCTCAATCGTCTGCAGTTTCAGTTTAGGCTCCTTTAATCCCTTTACCCCTAATTGAGGTCTCTTTTGAACGTATCGGGGTTGATCTGGGACCCCTAGAGCCTTCAGCCAGAGGACATAAATATATAATGGTCCTGGTGGATTATGCCACCCAATATCCTGAAGCTGTTCCCTTACGCTCAGCCACTTCCAAAAATATTGAACCGGAGTTGGTAGGAGTATTTGCGCAAGTCGGAATCCCTAAAGGAATCCTGACGGATCAAGGGACTCCATTTACCTCGGAAACACTCAGGGAAACTGCTAAGTTACTGAAAATAAAACATTTTAAAGACCTCTGTATATCATCCTCAAACGGATTGTCTAGTTGAGAAGTTTAACCAAACTCTCAAGCAAATGTTACGCAATGTGGTCAATGAGGACGGAAGGAACTGGGATCAGCTCCTCTCCCTCATCCTTTTTGCATATTGGGAAGTTCCCCAAGCCTCCACGGGGTTCTCACCCTTTGAATTATTATATGGACGACAACCCCGGGGTTTATTGAATATATTAAAAGAAGGCTGGGAAGAGGAGGTCCTTCCCTCTGTAAATATACTTGAATATATCGCACAATTACGCGATAGATTTGCAAAAATTAGACCTATCTTACATTCTCACATGGAAGAGGTGCAAGCAGCCCAGGCTCGGTGTTATAACCATGGCACATCTCTCCAGGAGTTCCGCCAGGGGGGATCGAGTTATGGTATCAGTTCCTACCTCACATTCCAAATTACTGGCTCATTGGCAAGGCCCATATGTAGTTAAGTAGAGGAAGGGTTTAGTCGATTATTTAGTTATCCAACCTAATTGTTGACCTAAAGAGCGGATTTATCATGTCAACTTGCTGAAACCATGGAAGGAAAGGGATCCCGACCCCTCCTCCAGACAGCCCTACTCCCTCTTCACTCATAAATTATACCTTAACTTCAGTGATAATTTGACTCGCCAACAACGACAAGAGCTTGAAGCAGTTATCCTGTCTGTCCCTGAGGTAGTGAACGAAAATCCTTGACGAACCTCCCTGGTTGCGCATGACATTGTGACGAACCAGGGGTTATAATCAGGGAACGCCCATATCGGATTCCCGAAGCTAAAAAGGCAGAAGTGGAGTTGGAGATCAAACGAATGCTGGACCTAGGTGTGATAGAGGAAAGTTTTAGTCCCTGGTCCAGTTCCATCGTATTGATTAAAAAGCCAGATGGAAGTTGGAGGTTTTGCAATGACTTCCGTTGGCTTAACCAAGTCTCCCAATTCGATGCCTATCCGATGCCGTGAGTGGACGACCATCTCGAGCGGCTAGGACATGCCAAATTTTTTACTACTCTTTATATGACCAAGGGGTACTGGCAGGTTCCCTTAACGGATTCTGCAAAGGAAAAGACTGTGTTTAGCACTCCTAGTGGACATTGGCAGTATCGTGTACTTCCATTCAGATTACATGGGGCACCCGCTACCTTCCAACGTCTGCTGGACAAAGTGCTCAGGCCCAATAATTCGTACCTTCCAACGTCTGGTGGACAAAGTGCTCAGGCCCCATAATTCGTACAGTGCTGCCTACCTGGATGACATTTTCATCTATTCCAGCACATGGAAGGAACACCTACTGCAGGTTGAGGCTGTATTATGGACACTAGCGAATGCCGGACTTCGTATTAATCCTAATAAATGTTATATTGAGTTGGTTGAAGCCAAATATTTAGGTTACCTAGTGGGCCGGGGTATGGTCAAACCACAATGCTCCAAAATAGATGCCATAGTGAATTGGCCCCGTCCGATAACCAAGCGGCAGGTACAAGCATTTCTCGGCTTAGCAGGTTACTATTGCCGGTTTGTACCCTGGTTTTCCGAGAGAGCAATGCCCTTGACAAACCTAACAAGGAAGGGGAATCCTAAACAAGGAAGGGGAATCCTAATCACGTGGTTTGGGATGATGATGATACTGACGCTGCATTTAGTGACCTTAAGCAGGCCCTTACGTCAGCTCCTGTTTTGAAAGCTCCTGATTTTACTTTGCCTTTCATTCTCCAGGCGAATGCTTCGGACACAGGTCTTGGTGCCGTGCTGAGCCAAAGCATCAATGGAGTGGAACACCCCGTTATGTACCCGAGTCGGAAACTGTTGGACCTAGAGACCAGGTATGCGGCAGTGGAGGGGCAGGCTTTGGCGATTAAATGGGCGATTATGCAGCTGAGGTACTACCTCCTGGGTCGGGACTTCACCCTGGTGACTGACCATGCACCGTTACAGTGGATGGCGTTACACAGGGATTCAAATCCATGAGTCATGAGGTGGTTTTTGGACCTACAGCCTTATAAGTTTTTGGTCGTTTATCGTCGAGGTCTATTGCAGGCCAATGCTGATATCCTTTCTCGGTGCCACAACCCCACGAAGAGGTATGCCCGACCCGATGGGTCTGGGCTGGGGGGGCCGTGTCACACACGTGCGACTAGGAGTGAACTGAGTAGACCAAGTGGAGGGGATTACCTGCTGGGCCAGGGGGTGGCGGGGTGCTCTAAACCTGTTTCTGTTAATTCTGCAGATCAAATAAGGGAAAACCTGCCTGATACGACGTCACTTCTGGCTCCCAGACTGACATCACTTCCGGTCCCGGGCCCTGACTGACGTCACTCCCGGTTCCGGCTCCCAGACTGAAGTCACTTCCGGGTTAAGGACTATAAATCCTCCATCATGCCAAACCAAGGGCAGTTCATTTTGGGAACTTAAAGCAGCAACATCAGTTGTGCTCTCTAAATCCTTTTGCAGCTAGGAACAATATATGGGTGGCTGCCCCAAACCTTATTTTAGTGTGTTGAGACTCATTATTTCACACAAAAAACAGTTGTGCTTGAAAGTTTGTGAACCCTTTAGAATTTTCTAAATTTCTGCATAAATATGACCTAAAACATCATCAGATTTTCACTCAAGTCCTAAAAGTAGATAAAGAGAAACCAGTTAAACAAATGAGACAAAATATTCTACTTGGTCATTTATTTATTGAGGAAAATGATCGAATATTACATATTTGCGAGTGGCAAAAGTATGTGAACCTCTAGGATTAGCAGATTGTTTGAAGGATAAATTAGAGTCAGGTGTTTTCAATCAGTGGGATGACAATCAGGTGTGAGTGGGCACCCTATGTTATTTAAAGAACATGGATCTATCAAAGTCTGCTCTTCACAACACATGTTTGTGGAAGTGTATCATAGCACGAAGAAAGGAGATTTCTGAGGACCTCAGAAAAAGAGTTGTTGATGCTCATCAGGCTGGAAAAGGTTACAAAACCATCTCTAAAGAGTTTGGACTCCACCAATCCACAGTCAGACAGATTGTGTACAAATGGAGGAAATTTAAGACCACTGTTGCCTTCCCCAGGAGTGGTCGACCAACAAAGATCACTCCAGGAGCAAGGCGTGTAGTAGTCGGCAACGTCACAAAGGACCCCAGGGTAACTTCTAAGTAACTGAAGGCCTCTCTCATACTGGCTAATTTTCATGTTCATGAGTCCACCATCAGAAGAACACTGAGCAACAATGGTGTGCATGGCAGGGTTGCAAGGAGAAAGCCACTGCTCTCCAAAAAAAACATTGCTGCTCGTCTGCAGTTTGCTAAAGATCACGTGGACAAACCAGAAGACTATTGGGAGAATGTTTTGTGGATGGATGAGACCAAAATAGAACTTTTTGGTTTAAATGAAAAGCATTATGTTTGGAGAAAGGAAAACACTGCATTCCAGCATAAGAACCTTATCCCATCTGTGAAGCATGGTGGTGGTAGTATCATGGCTTGGGACTGTTTTGCTGCGTCTGAGCCAGGATGGATTGCCTTCATTGACGGAACAATGAATTCTGAATTATATCAGAGAATTCTAAAGGAAAATGTCAGGACATCTGTCCATGAACTAAATCTCAAGAGAAGGTGGGTCATGCAGCAAGATAACAACCCTAAGCACACAAGTCATTCTACCAAAGAATGGTTAAAAAAGAATAAAGTTAATGTTTTGGAATGGCCAAGTCAAAGTCCTGACCTTAATCCAATCAAAATGTTGTGGAAGGACCTGAAGCCAGCAGTTAATGTGAGGAAACCCACCAACATCCCACAGCTGAAGCTGTTTTGTACGGAGGAATGGGCTAAAATTCCTCCAAGCCGGTGTGCAGGAATGATCAAACGTTACTGGAAACGTTTAGTTGCAGTTTTTGCTGCAAAGGGGGGTCACACCAAATACTGAAAGCAAAGGTTCACATACTTTTGCCACTCACAAATATGTAATATTCGATCATTTTCCTTAATAAATAAATGCCCAAGTATATTATTTTTGTCTCATTTGTTTAACTGTTTTCTCTTTTAGGACTTGAGTGAAAATCTGATAATGTTTTAGGTCATATTTATGCAGAAATATAGAAAATTCTAAAGGGTTCACAAACTTTCAAGTACAACTGTACTCTGTAATATGGCACCAATATACTATGTAAAGCAGGATTTTTGAGGTTTATAATTATGTAGGTACTTTTCATTAAAAAAAAAAAAGTTATAACCTATCAAAGTGTAAACCAGTTTTGTTATTAAAAAAAAAATCCTCCATGCTCCTGGCATCTTTCAGATGTAATGCAGTAGACTTTCAGTGTGTGCACGTGGGGCTACTTAAATAAGAATTAACTAGGGAAAAAACACTCTCTTAACCTGTTCCTAAAGAGCTTTAAAACTGATTCAATTTGGGCTGCAAGATTTATACCCCTTGAAGAAAAACCTGAAATACAAAATTACTAAATGTGAGACGACCATTTAGGGGTTCTGCAAGATCAGATACAGAACACAGCACAATTTTGGAATATTCATTGATTTATCTAACCAACTTGTTTCAGCACAAAGTTGTGAGGAGACGATCACTGAAAGGCATATTCAAATTTCCCTTATTTTCAATGTAGAGGTGCTGATCCATTTAATGGCATGTCTGCAAACAGTGGAAGGAAATTGATGCAAGGTATAGATTATTCAAAAAGACAGTAAATGTGTATTTTTTACGCGCAAGAAGGAACCCATTACTTTAGAATGAAAAACAAGTTACTAACATATTGCATGCACAGGTAGCTCTGTAGCTGGCTCAAAACAGTCATTTCTTTGACAGTTTAATTATTTTCTGATAAGGCCAATACCCCTTTATTTAATCTTGTGCTGGTTGTTAAAATAAAGAATTTGGGCTGAGAACAGAGATAACTGAACAATTGTTGCACAAACATACTGCCACATAATTGCCATATCCTGTGCCAAAACACCACATGATTTGAAATTTTGGCAAACCTTTCATACTTCATTCAATCAGCATTATAATAATAATAATAAATTTTATTTATATAGCGCCTTTCCCATGCGTAAGGCACTTTACAGAGTTTAAGAACGAACAGCAGGGTATACAGTATATAGCACTGTACTAAACCAGATAAATAAAGAAGAGTAAGATAGTGAATTCAGAGAAAAGCCTAACAGACAACATAATTGATGGTCTAGCACACTCACACACTCACAGGTTACATGAGCATCTTGACAGTTAAACTGAGAGAGGGGTAAAAAAAGTCAGGTAGTGCTAAAAGCTTTTAAAAGAATTCATGGAGTCAGCTGATGCAATTAATTTCGGTAGGTCATTCCAGAGTCTGGGTGCTATACAGCTGAAGGCCCTGTCACCCATGGAGTGTAGATTAGTGTGGGGCACAACAAGGTTGCCAGAATCAGAGGACCTTAGTGGGCGGACAGGGACATAGTAATGGAGAAGGTTATTGATATAGTTTGGCACAAGGTCGTTTAAGGCTTTGTAGGTTATTAGTAGAATTTTATATTCAATTCTGTAGGACACACAGAGAGCCAGTGAAGGTGGAGCTTTTCCGTGTAATTACTCTTGCAGCTGAGTTTTGAATAAGCTGGAGCTGTGATATAAGATTAGAAGGGGCATCTGCCAGTATGGAATTACAATAATCAATGCGGGATGTGATAAAAGCATGGACAAGTTTCTCAGCATTAGAAAAAAGAACAGGAAGGAGCGAACACGTGATATGTTACGGAGGTGAAAGTAAGAATGTTTCTTAATGTGATTTATGTGGGCGGAATAAGAAAGGGAGGAATCAAAAATGACACCAAGATTCTTTGCAGTAGAGGCAGGTCTGATGAGATCACTGCCAAGATGGACTGGGAAGGAGCGTACTGCAATGTTTTACCATTCATAATTTAGGTGCTTCTTGATAATGCTAAAAGACATCCTTTCATTCTAAGTGAGATTATACAGTTTTATCTTTTGTGAGGGACAGCTGGCATCTTTACTCGGCTGGGATGCCTCCTTAAAGGAGGGACAGGGAGAGACCGTTTTTGAAGAGCCCCTAGGTTGCAACAGCGTCTCAGATTCCCACAGGGTTGTATGGGAATTACTATTTGTCGGCACAGCCCTGTTGGGTTCTGTGGATGCCGCCAGAGGGAGCTGTGGGAGCTATAGAACCCTATCCAGGGCTTTCTTCACACCTGGGAGTAATTCCAGACCTCCCTAACGAGCCACCTGGAATGCTCCCGGGTGCAGCTTAAAAAAAGGAGCCAACGACCTCACTGAGACAAGCCAGAGACAGGAGGAATAGGAACAAAGCTTGACAGGAGGAGTGGAGGCAGAAAGAAAGAGTGAGAGAAGAAGTGCTGTGTACTATAGTCTTGGGCTATACTGTGCTTGGTGCTGGTGGGAAACAGGTGGAAAACGTTTCCCACTGAATAGAAGTCTTTTATGTTACTGCACTTGTGTTTGTCTCTGCTGTGTCAGGTGTTTGGGGAGTTGGCAGGCCCCCTGGAGGTCATAGCCCTGTGGGAATATGAGGTGCTGTTGCAACCTAGGGGGACTGCCAAGTAGAAGTTCGGGGAAGATAGAACCCTTCAAAAGCCATCGCCCTCTGTCCTTCCTTTAAGGAGGAATCCCAGCTGGGTAAAGATGCCGGCCAACCCTCACACGTTACATGCCTCAATCAGTACTTCATATAACTGCGTCATGTTTAAAAGTGGAAACTTTATCAAGCTAAAGAATGTTAATGTAAAGAACTAGGAGTAGAAGCTACCTAAAACAGATACAATGAGTATAAATTACAAATAAGCATCACCTTCATGTTGCTAAGACCACTGAACAAGTTTTTATTTATAATTCTGTAAGTGGGAATTATCTGTTGATGAATGTTCATACCCAGACAGTCACAGGCTGACTTATAGCTCCATTTGCAACTAGCCATTTGGCCATATGTTGGTCAAAAAGTGTACAGGTCATTGCAACCAAGGCTCTGTATGTCAAGTGTGGATCACTGGTATGCAAACTCTACACAAAGTGATCTTCAAGTCTTGGCATCTGCACGGCAGGTCCATGTAAGGTATTTCTCAATGGGTTGTGCTGACAGTGGGTTACCTAAATGTTCAGCAGGGTTGCACGATATGTTACCCTATTTCTAAGTGAGCTTTTTTCACTAAGGGGGACCCCTGATAGTGCTCTTTTCACCAAGGGGGCAATTTGCAATTTCTGCTAGTAGGTCGTCAGTGAATTTAAAAAGTCTAAACTGAGTCACAGGACCATAAAGATCAAGAAACAATGGTGTAAGGAAGGCAGTATAGGCCAAATGCATAAGAATTGGCCATGCGGAGCGGCACTCATCAAAACACACTTTAAAGTGCATTGAAGAGTTAGAAAACATGAGACCCTATGAAATAATAAAAACAAAACATATACTACTATGGCTAGTTTTGCCAATTTCTACAACCTTATTATCCTGTTGTTTTCCTATGGCCCTTGGCTGTAAATCCCTGCATCACTGTGTTTTAATGAAGAATTAAAATGATTTTGACTCTGTCCAAGGGATATGTACAGTATTAATTTATATACAGGCATAGTGTACACAAGTTTATGGACATGCAGGGAACTTGCAATAATACATTCAGCTCTGATAAACATATCTTGGTTACCTGACAGAGTGTGGCTATCTTCTCATCAGCATTAGCCATTGGATGTTCTGTAAATGTAGCATATGGTACATCTGTGGACCATGGATTCCAGCGACTGACAAACGAAGGACGAGACCGCTTATCCCATTGTACACGGAGACCATACCCTTCTCTCCTGAAAGGCCAAACAAAGAGTAAAATCTTTAGATTAAGAAGAAAAGGTCTTATTAAATTATTAGTGACATAAAGAAATGCATAAGCTAATGAACAAGTGCATTTTAAATACCAGTTTAATTCAATAGGTTTCTAATTCTGTCAAATTACCTAGCAGCTAAGTGCCTGCAATGCACTGGAAATACACCCTAAATTAAAAAGTGTTATGTAAATTGTCAGTGCCATGACAAGAAAGAAAGAATCATATAGGACTGCATTTTACACCGACATGATAAATTTATAATCCCCCCCCCTCCTCTCCATTCTGCATCAACATTCAATGCAGGATTTCATCCTCCACATCCATTTTAGAGTGGATTTCATATATGAATAAAGACCACGGAAGCCCTCTGCTGGCAATGTTTCAGAATTACATATATCAAAGAATAGAAAGGATAATGTATGAAACTGCCTTTTATAGTCCTTGGCATAGCAGGATTATATTATGTTCCCTTCAGTCAATTATTATCTCTGTGCAACATGCCAGGCAACACTGAGTGGACCTTAGAACAGTGTTATCCTTCTCTGTACAATTTCAAGCATCACGTTCACTCAACAAGTCTCACAGATCTTCCCACATCAGATGGCTTACTTGTTCAGGGACTTGGGAGGAAACTCAAACTCTCCAAGTGAGATGGTATCAACTGCATTAAGAGAGACCCTGATCACTTGTTGACACAGGAGACTGATGAAGTCATACTTGCAGATCAAAAGGGACCTGTCGGTGATTAGTACTAGGCGCTCTTTTTCATTGTTCCAATGGTCAATCCTAGCAAAAAAGACAAAACTGATTAGTTCTCCAATAAGCAGATCATTTATTCAGATTAAACAAATCCATGCTATTTTGATTGTTGAGAAGTTATACTCAGAATGCAGAAGTTGATCACAGTTATATTGTTTCTTAAGTGGATGCATGCGGAAATCTACCTACTAACCAAATATATAATTTCTCCAACTATCATGTTTCAGAATTAACCTATGTCACACATCTGTTACCTAGCTGCATCAGAGGCAAAGTGAGATCCAATGCACACAAACACATACTTGTTAAATTAAGTGTCCATTAAAATTTGCTCAAGTCATTTAGATGAAAACTGTCTAGCAAGGAAAATCACATTCCATTCCACAGCAATCGATTTAGTAATATCCTAAAATATTATCCAGGCCATTCCAGACTGTAACTTATTCTGCACACATCCTAGGGTTCCACCTTTTGGCATTTACATTATACAACCAGGGTTCCCACTCATTTCACAAAACAATTTTTAAGAATATTTCCAAGGCATTTTCTGTGACACTGAGCCAACATCATGTACAGTAATGATTTCTGATGCTAGCAAATTAAACTTCTTTTCTAAATCTGATAGAAGAGACATAGTATATGATTATGTCTAGCTCTATAACTTCCCTACAAGGCAAGACCTCAGTTACTTATCTAATCTGTACCTCACTGTAAATCAAAATGGTAAGCATGGACTACCACACCTACCCATATATAATTAATCCTACTCCTTCAATGATATTGTTTAATGAATTCCATAAGATCATCATAATTGTCTGGGCTCTGCTTATACAAACTTTCTCTGAACTTTGTTTTTTTTTTTCCAATAAGTTTTTTTTGTAAAGGAAATCTGAATCACCTCCGAGAATAAAAAACGGGTATTATTGGAATCACCATGAAGTCTCTAACCTGGAAAATGACAAAAGGACAAAAAGAAAAAAAAAAGGGTTTAAAGATATATAACAATAATACCTTTGTAACAGACATTTGATTTTGATAGTAAAGCCATGAATCTCTTCCTGCCCTCTTTAATTTCATCTGCTTCTCAATACCTAGCATTACTATGTTTATCTTTGATAGTTCTCATTTCCTGGTAGTGCACCCTCTTTTTCACAGCTTTTACTTACCTTCTCAACATTTATAAACTGTACACACCTTAATCTGGACCAAGTACAAAGAGACTCTTCTTTAACATATTTTTTACAAAGTACCCCGATTCAATCGTGTGTTGTCCATGAAATACGGGTTAAGTGACAGCTCGGTTTCCACAGGATTGCATAATCTACAACCAACAAATCAAGAAATACATCTACTTTGTGAGAACACCGGTCAACAGTATCTTGAAATTCTTTACAATGGGAGCTTCTGTTCCTTACTGGGGTACATTAGCGAACAGTTCTTCAGCAATTTTGAACAAGTCATAATATGAAATGAGAAAAAGTATTTCTTGAATAAATGTATATTCTGTGTACTTCAATTATTTAATATATTTTCTACAATGTTTCTTTTGTTTGACAAACGCCACATTCACTAGCGAATGTTTAGAAGTTGTACAGACATCTTAATCTTCTCTAGTTCCTCTCTTTTCATAGGCTTACTATCCTGCTACTGTTTATCAGTTTGGACTAGAGTTCTTTCAGTTGGCCAAACTAATTACTCAAAGTTAATTGTGGAGTAAGCAGGAAGGTTTTTATTGTGAATGATTCACAAGCTCAAAACTGCTATTTGTGCATTCAGCATCCACCAGACTACGTTTTAACAAACCTCACCTGCCGTTATTTATTGGCGATTCTGAATTTAGAAAAACCACAAAATACAAGCAGGGCAGTATGACATGGACACAATGGTGCCACAGCTGTTGCACATTATTTACGTGAATAAATTACTTTTGCTTTCCATTATATATGCTTTTCTTGCTAAGCCACATGTCACTCTTTAGCTCTCACACATCTGTACAGACAATTATCCATCCATCCATTATCCAACCCGCTACATCCTAACTACAGAGTCACGGGAGTCTGCTGGTCAATCTCAGCCAACACAGGGGGCAAAGCAGGAAACAAACCCTGGGCAGGGCACCAGCACACCACAGGGCGCACACACACACACACATATTAGGGACAATGTAGGATCGTCAATGCACCAATGAAGGAAACTGGAGCACCAGGGGAAACCCACGCAGATACTGGGAGAACATGCAAATGCCACGCAGGGAGGACCCGGGAAGCGAACCCAGGTCTCCTAACTGCGAGGCAGCAGCACTACTACTGTGCCACCGTGCCGCCCTACAGACAATTAGCCTGGAGTTAAATGAGGGGGCAGTTTCCCTTTCGGTTGTAAAAATCGTTGTCAAATTATTTTGGGGGCAGTGACAGGAATATGGCAGCAATCAAGAGTTGCTTCCCTTGTGTGAGCTTGATGCAGAGTCGACAGGAAAGGTAAACATACTTCCTTAACACAGCAGTAGTTTATTTATTGCAGAATGACTGGCTAATCTTACAGCTGGTTACAGCCGGTACCAGTGGCAATACACCATGATGCCAGCTGCAACATGCTTTTTGACAAGTATATATTTTCAAAGTCTCATGTCTTTTGCAAATACAGAAAAATGTGAAATGATGGTTGTGGAGATCGTGCAGCAGCAGTAGTGGCGATTAAACGGTTCAGGCAGAAGTTTTTCTCACCACTTTTGATTCTGTTCACGCATCTAGACTGACCGCAGTTGCAGCTTTGGATACAGCTGTCTCAATTGCCACAGTACATCCTTTGCCTGTTTTGTCTTCTCTTAATAACATGCCACAGACGGCCTCTTTCTCTGGCCTTCAAACAACATGTCTACTATGTTGATCCCCAGCATTTAAACATTGTGTTGTAAATAAATGTGTTTACAGCCAATGCACATACAATTGTAATACAAATGCATAGTGTATTTGCAATGTGTTTAATCGCTTCGTTCAAATCCTCAGCAAAGGAAAGCCCACCAGCTATGTAAGTAATCAATCATCAAATGCCACTAATATCGCTTACAAAGTATTAATGAAGAAGCAGTTACAGTCTTTAGGTTAAAATATTTGTCAACATATACACGGGCTTCAGAGTTGCATTCACAAATTCAAATACGCTAATATTTTGCCATGTGACAGCAGGATCTGTTATCAGCTATAACATGCCTGATCGCTGGTGCCTGTTCCAGGACACCTTAGCTTTCTATCCTAACACAAGGCCAAGTTCAATTTGAGCAGCCAGATTTTTTTATTCTTTTACTTTGAAAACACATTTCTGATATAGCGACACATAGTAAGAGCGTAGTCTGAATGACATTTGACATTGGCAGCATTTTGAAAGCTTGTCACAGTGACGTTAGGATTATGGCCAAAACAATGACCCCAAGATCAGCGTAGCTGTCTTACAGCTCCATTAACAGTTGTAAAGCAGATCATGTATTTTTCTTCAATTTTACATTCTATGAGCACAAGTTCTCCACCGTGTGCTGTTCTAGGTAACCCGATTTATTTAAATTTGCCGTCTCCTCCATTTCTTTAGCCTTAAACCAAAACTGCATTATTTTTCTTCTTTGCAACCAAATCAACCATCTTTAAATAGCTGACTAGCGATTGCTAGTTCCTATTTACGAAGTTCATGTTGCCTAGATCTGTAAAATAGTGTTTTTTGTTCCCTCTTTCTGCCACAAGCGTATGAACGTAAGCAGTTTCTGATTATTGTATCAAGACAAATATTATGAGTCAACGCTGGAAATATCAAGTCAGGTCAAGTTGGGAAGCATGCATTGGTACAGCTTGTTGCCACGCCCACCACACAATGTAACACCTCGGAATCCTGGTTGGCAAACACCACCCCCCCATGCAAGTCTTCTTCTGTTGATGATAAGCCACATCTTTGTAAGGACATCTAGATTTATCTGGAGCGCATTAAGGAAATAGGCATCATGTTAGAACAGTGCTATAGATCCCCCCCGCTGCAGACTCATCTTTTGAGTAATATTTAAAAGGCAAGTTTACAAGGAGCTATTATTGTCAAGGGGGACTTTAAATGCCCGAACACTGGCTAACCTTTCAAAGGACAGAGTACAAGAGCAAAAGTTCATGGACTTAATCAGTAACTGCTTTTTAACAAAATACGTTAAAGCTCCAATAAGGGGGGAAGCCTGTCTAGAGTTAGTATTTTGTAATAACCAAGAGAGAATTCAGGGTGTAGAGGTAATTCAACCTCTAGAGTCAAGTGACCATACTATAATAAAATTGTCATTGTTTTGGAAGAGTGTACATGCAAATATTGAAACATAATTTTAACTTTGGTAGGGTAAATTTTGAACAGAAACAGCAAAGTCTAAGTGTGGAGGCAGTCGAGGAGTAGTAGAACATGTTTAAAAATGTATTACAAATAATGTAGAATAGGTACATCCAAAAAATTGGAATTAATAAGAAATAATGAAAAACAAAAATAAGCAGTGGGTAGGTAAGAAGATAAATAACAGCAAAGGAAAAAAAATTGCACATCACATATAAGACTAATACTTGTATTGGTAATTGTGGGGTATATGGCAAAATGAGGACAACCATTAAGGATATTAGGGAAGCTAAAAGGCAGCTAGAATGTAATATTGCAGATAAGGCAAAAGATGAACCAAAGAGACTCTTTCAATAATTTAGTAGTAAAAGAACAGTCAAGGATGAGGTAAAGTGTATCAGAAATAGTAAAGGTAGATTAAAATATACAATGAAATAGCATATGCCCTAAACTGACACTTTCTGAAGTCTTCATATGTGAGGAAGTGGATAACCTCCCAGGGGTAACAGGGAATACTAAGATTATAATGAGTGATTTGGAGATTGTACAGATTAAACAGGCTAAAATCAAACAAATCAGCAGGACCAGATATTTGTCCATAAGTGCTTAAGGAAATGAGTGTGTACATATAGTATATAAACACTTGGCAAAAATTCCAAAGGACTAGAAAAAGGCAAATATTATCCCATTACATAAAAAGGTTGAGCAGGCAGATCCAGGTACAGTAACTATATACCAATAAGCTTACTATGCATCACAGGTAAATTAATGTAAAGAATTATTAAGGATATAAATAACAAGATGGTTAAGTTTGTAGATAATACCAAGCTACAAAGATTGGCAAAATAATCTAGAATCTGTTGAATCATTACAGTGGGATGTGAACAGCAAACAGGCTAAGGCAGATAAAATTTAACGTAAAGTATTACACATAGGAAGTAAAAATGTTAGATTTAAAGTACACCATATGAAAAGGTAGTGGACTCATCACTATCAATTTCCAGACTGTGTTCTGTAACCATTATCAAAGGTAACACAATGTCAGGTTATACAGCACGATGTGTAGAGTAGTCAAGCTTTATAAAGCACTGGGAAGCCTAAAGCTTGAGTACTGTGTGAAGTTTGGGTATCCAGGCTACAAAAAGGACAAGTTAGAATTGCTAGAAAGAGTCTAGGTAAGATGATTCAACTTGGATGATTCCAAGACTTCAGATGATGAGTTATGAGAGGAAAGATTAAAATAGAAGAGTCTCTTCAATTGAAGCAAAAGATGATTAAGAAGTGACATGACTGAAGTGTTCAAAATTAAGAAAGGAATTAGTACAGTGAATTAAAACTCTTACTTTAAAATGAGTATAACAAGAACACAAGGATATAGTTGGAAACTTGTGTATTCAACGAGTCACCTTTGAGATTTTAGCAAGAGATTCAACTGTCAATAGAAGGTGGCTTTAGACTTGCTTCTTTCCAAATTGTATGCAGTACCTGTATGTACATTTTAACCACAATTTCCAGCATACATAGTCTTATTTTGGTTTCAGCTGGTGGACCAAGGACTATGAATAATATGCTAAAATATGTTGGTTGTGCAGTTGAGTTACACAGTACCAAATTTCCTCTATTTGCAAATTGACACTGACTGTTTTCTGTAATTGTCATTATTTGAATGAACAATGTCTTACCACACCAAATAACACTGTATGTAAAAGTAATCCTCCCTAGTTAAATTAACCCCACAACTGGGATAGTTAGGGTCAGCAAATTAAACACAGACTTAAATTTTCAGCTAGTTCATTTTCATATAAACCTCAATTATTTTGACCCTTGCCAATTGAGTCATTTCCAGCCAACAAGCACATACTGCCATGGTAAAAAAAGTTTTGAAGAAAGCAAAAAATGTGTTCTTTATTCATTCAGAAGAAAATCATTGTCAAAAATCTGCAATACACTACATACAGCACCATGAAAAAGTATTTTATGATTTCCTCTATGCTAGTTAACCATTTTATTATGACTTGAGAATAACCTGAATACTTTAGTTGTGGCTCATATCAAAGTACTTTTCAAACAAGCCTTTAGCCGTGTTGATGGTGCAAAGCGGGATTGGAATGTGTACAGTTTGTGAGATATAAATGTAACTATCTTGGTTTCAGTGCAAGACCACCCAAATAAAAGACACGTTTCTTTTTGGCAAGCTTGAGCACACCGCTTCCATGAACTAATATGGAAAATAGTGATAAAAGAAGTAACCTGCTAGAATCATTCTTGGCCATTCTGTCCACTGATGATTAAAAATGAGTGGCAGTTTAAGATTTTGTTTACGGAATTTGAAGCTTGTTAAAATAAGGATAATCAAAATTCAAGGCTTTAATATATCTGTAATGAATTATAAAGAAAAGTTTGCTGTAGTAGCAAAGGTTAATCCTATCCTGTCTGGACTTCAGTCTTTAATTTTTTAATTACTCCTCTGCCAAAAAGCTTAATATTGAGATGATTACAGATCATACAATACTAGAGCATTATGCTTTGCTCATTTTTGATTGACAAAAGAGTTACATTTCACTGATGTAAATCACCAAAAAATAACAATTTCCCTTCTAATTCTGGGACTTTGACAAAAAATACAATCTTCAAAGATTTGTAACTTACATCATATTAGAGTGAAATAGAAACCACAATCTTGTATTTGAGTATCAAGTTCTTCTCTTTAGCAAGTACACTATGCTACCTACTTTAAAAAGGCATTAACTATGTGAAAAGTGAGGATACAATCACCACTGCTATTGTTAAGAAGAGCATCAAACCTCAAAAGAAACATGAACTAGCAGCTTAAGCAATGCTTTATTTAACCAGATAATAACTGCACTCTAACAATTTTCAGTTGTTGGAATTGTCCAAATGTATGAATTTCTTTAAGCTGCATTGATATAAAAAACGTAGGTATAAAAGTAACTGAAAATATTTTTCCATTTTTAGCAAATTTATATCTGCTCCCATTAAAATATTCAACAATACAATTAAGTAGACATGGTATTTTTAATGTATGACTTATTACTTGTCAAAACTATCTGGGAACCAGAATAATTCTAATATTCTATTTCTTATTTTCTTATAAAGAGCTTTATTGTTCATTTCTGGTAACCATCTTAGTTACAGTGTTATGCAAAAGGTTTGGGCACCTTTACTTAAAATGTCTGTTTCTGTGAAAGGTTAAATTAGCAGAAGAGGAACTGATCACCAAAAGGCATAAAGTTAAATATGACACGTTTCTTTTCAGCATTTTATGAAGGATTAGTGCATTGTTGTTGTTTTGTACAATGTTACAGTGAAAAAAGAAAATGAGTACCATGGAAACCTTTGGGCACCCCAAGATATTTGAGGTCTCAGATAATGTTTCCCAAGGTCACCAACCTTAATTAGCTTGTTAGCGCTATGCCTTCTTCAAAGTCATTGCTAGGAAATCCCAGGTGATGCAAATTGTAAATTGATCCCAAACTTTTGCATGTCACTGTAACAAGTTTTGTGCTTTTAAATCCTGTATTGCATATTTAAGAACTACAAGTCACTTACTCTGTAAGGAGCCAAACACTCTGCACCTCTCCATCCTCAGAAGGCATGGCAACAGCTCGGATGTCATTCACAGCTTGCTCAATAGTGCCTGGCTGAAAGAGAGTTTGGTAAATATAAACTACAGATTGGCTTTACATATAGTGAGCCAAAAGTTCTCAACAGAAGTAAAAAATAATGACACTTTTTAGTACAATCTAATTATTATCAAAAAACAGTATATAAGAGTAGATAAATTTCTGCAGCATAACACCAAACAAAGTTCCAAGGTATATAAAACTAATTCATCACTTTTAATTTATTCTGTGGAGTCATGTTTTCAGCTTTCTATTTAATCCACACAAAAAAAATATCTGAACTTGCATCATAAAAATATGATGAGGATATACAAAATAAATTGCAGTCACAAAAACAGCCAGAAAGAACCTACCTACTCAGCCATGAGGTAAGAATGCCCCGTCTAAATAGAAAGTAATTGGGCAGAAAACCACATTTAAATTCTTAAACTTAAATTAAATGCACAAAGCACAGAAGCACTTATTTTATAAAACATATATTAGCACATTTTATGGGCAGTTCACAGATGGAAAGATTAAAGAGTCTCCTTCTTGCATGGATCTGTAATTTGTCACAAGTGTCAGTAGTTAAGATGATCATTTATACTGTATCTTGATTTAACAATAAGAAAAAGCCACAAACAAATCCAACTGGCTTAATCTGGTACAGAATTGAAGAAGGGAGAAGTGAATATTTGGTAGTATTGGGGTGCATCGGTTTCAGTGCAAAATACAGCATTTTCTTATCTGTTTTACTTTCTCAAAGAAATCTTCAGAACACTAATAAAAGACAAAGCCCTTACTGACTGACTCACTCACTCAGTAAAGTAAGTCTCGAATAGCTACACAATAACTATAAGAATCGTAATAAACGAACAATAAAACAGTACAGAACCTCGAAGCAAGGATAAACGACGGCCTTATATGGCATTCGTTTATAAAGCAGCGGAGGAGCTGTGTGAAGGCAGCTACACAAAAAAACAGCAGAGTGCCACACTCATTCTATTCCTCGCATCACCGTTATACCCTCTGATCTCCCATTTCAATTCAAATGCCTCAAAATTCCAGTAAGGCTCTGCTTCGCGATGACAATTAATAAGTCTCAGGGACAGACCCTACAAAAGGTTGCCATTGATTTGTGGCAACATTGCTTTCCTCCTGGACAAAACTATACGTTGCATTCTCAAAAGTAATCTCAGTGCACAGCTTGGTCATATTTCAACCGGACTGCTGAACTGACAACGTGGTATACAAAGAGATCCTTAACAGATAGTTATTGGTATATTTTCCCGCAGTTTAAAAAGGTTTTCTTTTCTTCTTAATAAATATTTAAAAGCAGTTCTTCATCGCTACGAAGCGCGGGGATTTTGCTATATATATATATATATATATATATATATATATATATATATATGCATGTGTATGTGTGTGTATATATATATATATATATATATATATATATGTATATTTATCTGTATGTATGTATGTATGTATATATATATATGTATATGTGTTTGTGTGTATGTATATATGTTGATATGTGTATATATATTGTGGTGCCCGGCCGGGAGGACGAGAGGAGGGCTTGTGCCTCCTCCAGATCGCGAGGGGGCGTCCGTCCTGGTTATGTTGGGGGCCTCGGGTAAAGGGCTTGGAAGCCCAGCCCTGTAGGGACCCGTGGCCACCGCCAGGCGGTGCCCGATGCCGGTATATCCCTTGTGGTCCCTGGCCGATGCCCAGGAGGACCAGAGGAGGGCTTGTGCCACCTCCAGACCAAGAGGGGGCGTCCGTCCTGGTTATGCTGGAGGCCTCGGGTAGAGGGCTTGGAAGCCCAGCCCTGTAGAGACCCGTGGCCACCGCCAGGCGGCGCCCCAGTGCCTGATTATCCCGGGACCCCGGCACTGCCGCCACACCAGGAAGTGCCGGGGGGAAGACGACAGGGGACACCTGGATGGCTTCCGGGTGCGCAGCCGGCACTTCCGCCACACGGGGGTGTGTCCGCGGGAGATTGCCGGGAAGCAGCTGGAGCCCATCCGGGTTCCTATTGGATGTCGGGTGGAAGTGGACAGAGCTGGAGAGAGGACGGAGGCGGTCAAGGAAAAGGCACAGAGACTGTAAGGCCTGGACTGTGGGGAATCGGTGCAAGAGGCACTGGGGTTTTGTGCACGTGACTGTTGCTTGTATATATTGAAAATAAACGGTGTGTTGGGTGAAACAAAGATGTCCGTTTGTGTGTGTCCGGGCCAGCGTTCACAGTGGTGTAGTCGGTAGGATGCTCCGCCAGGTACAATGTGTTAATATCACATATGTCTGTGAACGGCCCGGCGCAGCAGCGGACCCCACACACTGGCCGCGGGAGCGGTTTGCCCCAGAGGCCGTCGCCGGACCGCAGAATGGCCATCCCCGGGTGCGGAGCAGAAGGAACAGACGTCGCCAGAGTGCAGCGGGCTCCGAGAGCCGCGCCGTCAGGAGGGGAAGGGAAGGAGCCGTGAGGGATGATGGGATCGATGACGTCAGGAAAGATGGTGGAGGAAGGGCGGAAGTAGACGTAGTGCGGGTAAAACTCAGTCTTATGGTGGCGGAGTGTCTTTTTTTCTGAAAGGAAGCACAGGAAGAAAGTTAGTACCCCGCCATTCCCTACCGCGAATGTTTTCCCAGGTGTGTTAAGATCCTTCCGCGGTCTCCGACTCGCATGTGCGTGACAATATGTATATATATGTAGATCTGTATATGTATATATATGTAGATCTGCATATATATATATATATATATATATATATATATATATATATATATATATATATATATATATATATATATATATATATATATATATATATATGACAGCAACACTCATAACAGTGACAAAACAATTACATTGACAATCATGTTACGTTATTTTTAAAATGTTTCCTTTTCTTTTTCATAACTTCTTTAACACACTACTTCTCGCTGCGCGGCAGTGTGACGGACAGCCGGGTCCCATGCCCGGCCGGGACGCCCCTGCTGCGTATATTCCGGGGGAGCCACCATGGACAGTTCAGTACCTCCCCCGGGACGCTTGGTGGCAGCCTCCATGGCGGACGGTGATTCCCCAACCACCCGCAGGGCTAAATGGAAGATGGAGTCCTCCACAGCCTGGTTGGGGGTTCGGGTGGCCGCTAGGGGGAGCTGCATGGACTCTGCAGCCTGACTGCTTGATTTCTCAGCCCCACCCGGAAGGGCAATTAGGACCAGGTGGTCAATCACCTGGAACTCTTCCGGGTGGGGTATAAAAAGGGCCAGCCACCTCCAGAATCGGGAGGAAGAGGACGAGGTTGCCTGGGAGGAGTGGTGGAGCAGGAAAGTTTGGTTTGTGTGGGTTTTTTGTGCTTGAACTGTGTTGGGCCTGGGGGACACGGGGAAGACGTGTGCCCACGGCTGAAGAAATAAAATAAAACCCTTAAGTGTGAACACGTGCCTCTGCGTGGTCTGTGTCGAGTTGGGCGCTATATAGCGCCTTATCACAGCGGGTATTTTGCTAGTTATATATACAGTGCATCCGGAAAGTATTCACAGCTCATCACTTTTTCCACATTTTGTTATGTTACAACCTTATTCCAAAATGGATTCAATTAATTTTTTTCCTCAGAATTCTATATGCAACACCCCATAATGACAATGTGAAAAAAAGTTACTTGAGATTTTTGCAAATTTATTAAAAATAAAAAAATTGAGAAAGCACATGTACATAAGTATTCACAGGCTTTGCCATGAAGCTCAAAATTGAGCTCAGGTGCATCCTGTTTCCCATGATCATCCTTGAGATGTTTCTGCAGCATAACTGGAGTCCACCTGTGGTAAATTCAGTTGATTGGACATGATTTGGAAAGGCGCACACATGTCTATATAAGGTCCCACAGTTGACAGTTCATGTCAGAGCACAAACCAAGCATGAAGTCAAAGGAATTGTCTGTAGAACTCAGAGGCAGGATTGTCTAGAGACACAAATCTGGGAAGGTTACAGAAAAAATTCTGCTTCTTTAAAGGTCCCAGTGAGCACAGTATCCTCCATCATCCATAAGTGGAAGAAGTTCAAAACCACCAGGACTCTTCCTAGAGCTGGCTGGCCGCACCGCTCATCACCAGGCCAATACCATCCCTACAGTGAAGCATGGTGGTGGCAGCTTCATGCTGTGGGGATGTTTTACAGCAGCAGGAACTGGGAGTCTAGTCAGGATAAAGGGAAAGATGACTGCAGCAATGTACAGAGACATCCTGGATGAAAACCTGCTCCAGAGCGCTCCTGACCTCATCTTTCAGCAGGACAACGACTCTAAGCACACAGCCAAGATATCAAAGGAGTGGCTTCAGGACAACTCTGTGAATGTCCTTGAGTGGCCCAGTCACACTCACAGCCCAGACTTGAATCCGATATAACATCACTGGAGAGATCTTAAAATGGCTGTGCACTGACACTTCCCATCCAACCTGATGGAACCTGAGAGGTGCTGCAAAGAGGAATGGGCGAAACTGGCCAAGGATATGTGTGCCAAGCTTGTGGCATTATATTCAAAAAGACTTGAGGCTGTAATTGCTGCCAAAGGTGCATTGACAAAGTATTGAGCAAAGGCTGTGAAAACTTATGTACATGTGATTTCTCAGTTTTTTTATTTTTAATAAATTTGCAAAAACTTCAAGTAAACTTTTTTCACGTTATCATTATGAGGTGTTGTGTGTATAATTCTAAGGAAAAAAAAGAATTTAATCCATTTTGGAATAAGGCTGTAACATAACAAAATGTGGAAAAAGTGATGCGCTGTGAATACTTTCCAGATGCACTGTACATACATACATACATACACATACATATACTGTATATCTATACTAATAAAAGGCAAAGCCCTTATTGACTCACTCACTTACTGACTCACTCACACACTCACTCACTAATTCTCCAACTTCCCGTGTAGGTAGACTTATTCCTTACAGCTTACTTACAAAAGCTAAGCAGGTTTCATTTCGAAATTATACACGTAACGGTCATAACGGTCGATAATGGTCAACAACGTCTGCCATGTTCAACTTTCTTATTTATGGCCCCATCTTCATGAAATTTGGTAGGCGGCTTCCCTGCGCTAACCGAAACCGATGTAGGTACTTGTTTCAGTGGTAAGACGCCACTGTCGGCCGCCATATTGAACTTTCCAACGTCAGACTCACTCATCACTAATTCTCCAACTTCCCGTGTAGGTAGAAGGCTGAAATTTGGCAGGCTCATTCCTTACAGCTTACTTATAAAAGTTAAGCAGGTTTCATTTTGAAATTCTACGCATAACGGTCATAACGGTCGACAATATTTGCCATGTTAAACTTTCTTATTTATGGCCCCATCTTCACGAAATTCGGTAGGCAGCTTCCCTGCGCTAACCGAAACAAGTACGTACTTATTTTGGTGGTATGACGCCACTGTCGGCCGCCATATTGAACTTTCCAACGGTCTTTATTACTTATGGGCCCATCTTCAAGAAATTTGGTACGCGGGTTCCCAAAGCTAACTGAATCCTACTTACGTACATATATATATACGTCTATAGCCTGCAGCGCGGTCGCCAAGTGAGGCGGCGTTGAGTTCCCCCATCCCCACGCCTCCACGTTGTTGGCTGCCTGCCTATATAAGGCCGTCTGCCGCTCCAGTCTCTACCTTGCTATGCCACGGGATTCACGTCTCCCTGCTGATAACTACAGCCTTTTAATTTAATCCACGGCTTCTCCACTGTTTTATTGTTCATTTATTACGATTATAGTTATTGTGTACGTATTTTAGACTTACTTTACATTGTTTAGGTACCCATTTCCTTTATCATTCCAACCGTAACCCCATTAACATGTCTATCGAGGTGATCACCATCGATCAAAAGAACTGTCACTTACCGAGTAGTTTCCATGCCCGGAGATGGCACCTGCCTTTTACATTCTCTGTGTTACGTATTGCACGGCCATATCAGGCTCACTCTTGATATCCAGAGGAACATTTTGTCTTATGTATTGAATGACTGGGTCAGGTTCAAGGTGTGGACTGATGATGGTACAGGAGATAATTATACTACACAGGAGCACTATAAGAGTGAAAGGCTTAAGCCCTTCACCTATGGTTTTATACAGTACATTACTAAAGTACTGACATGGGAGATATGGCAATGCTGTGCTCAAGATCTTCATAACACCTAGGGTCTATAACTTTAGTCATTTGCTTTCTGGTTGGTGTTTCCCAACTTCAGTCCTGGGGGCACACTGTGGCTGCAGGTTTTTATTACAACCAGTTTCTTAATCAGTGACAACACCTCATAACACTGATCTTATTTAACTATCTGGTATTATTTTTCTTTTATTCTACATTCAGAAAAGCACAGCTGCATGATTTTTACATTTATAAGACATTTAGAAATATTTCTGCTTTTGCTATAGATTTAAATGCTTAACTCTCTTTTGTCAATTTTATTATATATATTTTGTCCTTTCTCTGTGAAGTTTTTTCCCTTCATTGTATCTTCATCCATCCATCCATTATCCAACCCGCTATATCCTATCTTATTAATGACAATTAAAAATCAGCAAAGCAGACACCCTAGCAAACAACACTGAATAATCAAAGGCTGCAACTACTTTAGCATCCGACCCACTAATTAGTAAATAATGGATTAATTAAACAATTAGAACACCTAGAAAAGTAGAATGAAAACGAAGATATTGTTAAAAAGAAAAAAAACGTTATTCCCATATAACAATGTAGCGAGTTCCTCTTAGGTTGGACGAGGACTCTGGCACACACAGAAAATCTCCTACTCTTAGGAAAAATTATTCTATTTGGAACGGAACCAGACAGAACCTTAGCCCCAATTTGATCCCCTCAGCTGGAAATGTCCTTTAGGAATTTATAAAAGGAAATAACCACCCCAACAATTACAAACAATAAACACCCTATAAACCAATCCTCATCAAATCTGTAACAACTAAACAAACACTAATCAATATGCCCACCCCCTTAAACTTTCTATAATATACTCCCCAGAAAACGGCGAAACAGGAAAGAAAGAAAGGAAAAGAAACAGAAATATCCCCTATTTACAGACAGCACAGATATATCCACAGTACATACACCTATATATGCATATATATACAAATATAAATTAGACACACACACATTCCCTAGTCCCTTTAATATTAACTTTGTTTTAAGTTTGTGTTCAACTGGCCTGGAAAGTCTGCGATAAATCCAGTGTTCAAGCCAAATATATTCCACCGCTTCGTTATTAATCTATACAAAAGAAGTGATCACACCAGCCTGGCGATGACTCTTCTGTAGAAGTTTGAAGTCTGTCACCCAGGTGTCTTGTCATTAACGTCAGTCCATGGCAGATGCCAGCATCAAAAATGCAAAGTAAAGCCGTGCGCTTCGAAGATCCTTTCTGATTAGCCAGCACTCCTGTTCCGTGCACCCAACCGTTATTGTTACGGAGCCTTATGTGCTTTACCGATAGCTTCTTTTTTATTCACCTTCCCAGCTCCTTCTTTAAACAGTCTTTCTTCTTCCTTTAAAAATACGCGCCTTCTTGCCTTTTAAAGTAGGTTCTCTTTATGTCACACCAAAGCGCGTTTTGGCAAGGACCCACAGGTGTGGTTTGGCCCCCTGCTCCCCTTAAAGAAATATCACTTAAGACAATATTCCCTCAGACATAAACTCTAAAGAGAGCAAGCGGCAGAAACAGTTAAAAGCACACAAAATAGGTGACAACCTTTACAACTACATTTATATATTTATATATATATATATATATATATATATATATATATATATATATATATATATATATATATATATATATATATATATATTGTGAGCTGGAGGGCTGATCGCACCCCAA
Source organism: Polypterus senegalus (assembly GCF_016835505.1). Classification (NCBI taxonomy): domain Eukaryota; kingdom Metazoa; phylum Chordata; class Cladistia; order Polypteriformes; family Polypteridae; genus Polypterus; species Polypterus senegalus. Next base: position 62,188,847 of record NC_053159.1, on the reverse strand, counting down.
ATAGAGACAGACGCCCTGGGAAAACCACAAACCCTGAAACACTGACTACACATTGCTCCTTATCCTTGCACTATAACGCGTAATACAAGCCTCGTAGGTACTCCGCCGACTTATAAGCCTTGCAGCGCCTGTCAGTTTGGGAATTGATTGTTTGCTTTTATCTCTCTCTGCTCCTAGCGGAACTGTTATATCTGACTTGTCATGGAGCACGTTTAAGCTCATGTGTTTGCGGTGTCTGAATAAAAATCATTCTTTTTCTACGACCTTCTGTGTCTCTGTGCAAATCTGTGACCCAAGCGTGACAAGTGGTACCAGGAGTGGTTGCACAGATGGATGCGCCCAAGACTTATTTCAGAAGTCTAAAACATTTGCACTTAAAGACTGGAAACTAAACATGGATGACCCAATCCGCGCAAATTCAAGATTTGATACATAAAGTGCACTGTTGGTTTGAAGGAGACGTGATGGAAACAGTTGTCGGAATATATTACTGGCGGCATACCTGAAGTTCTTCGAGATGAATTTCTACGCCATGATATTAAATCATTAACGATTATGTCCAGACGATTAGAGGGTTCACAGTCCACTTGGAGAAAGAGCGGTGGATTTCGTGCTGCGCAACCTGTGAACGAACGCCCAGGACATTCTTGCTCCGATCGACAAGCTGCAGGACCTGAAAATCTAATGGGGTCAGGTAGGACCCGGAAATCCAGTCGTAGATGGGACGCCTGTTTCTGGGGAGACAGCGGCAACAGCGGTCGACAGACCGTGGAGGCTACAGAGCACGTCGACGTGGGACGTCGTGAGAGGATATTTCGAAACGGAGCCGACCGTAGATGTTTCCGATGTGATCAGCTCGGCCATTTGGCAAGAGATTGTCGCTTGTCTCCAGCTCATTCAATGGAGATTGGACTGGCCGAGATTTGTTGCTCAACTATTACATATCCGGATGGAAAAGATGGCTTGTTGATCCGGTGAAATTGGGGACAGAGAAATCTCAGCATTGTTAGATTCGGAAGTGACCTTTGTATTGTGAGACGAGACTGTCTTAATGAACAATGCCTTAGAGACTGTGAGACTGTAAAATACGCTGTGTACATGGTGATGTTAAAGATTATCAGACTTTACTTCTTCCTTTAACTTATAGGGGCCACTTTAAGGTTTGGTCTGCCGTTTGGACTCGTGCCCTTGGCCATTACTCATAGGACGGAGAAATGCCCTTTTTCGAAACTGATTAATAAATGTAAGGGACCAGTAGTCCAGTCCACTAATGAACTTGGTGGGGGGGGAGAAGAAGAAGAAATCCAAGACGAAGAACTGGTAGCGGCCGGGAAAATCTAGAGCCCAACTTAGATATTGAACCCGATCTCTCCAGCGAGACGGAGGAGGTCACCCCCGACAATCTTCCAGAATGGGCTGCTCCTTCTACATCTTCCCAGATTGCAAACGCCTCGAACACAAACCGAGTGTTAACGAACAATCAGATTTTGTGCGTTTGCAGCATACTGATAGCTCATTAGAATATGCATTTAAACAGGCTCGCCCTGCTAATGCCTCTTATTACCAAGAGCGTAATTCCGGGGGTGTGAAAACCCACACTTTATAGAAAAGGACGGTTGCCTTTTCAGAGTGATCTCAGATCATTTGGAGGGGGAATTTATTGAACAACTGGTGGTACCTAGAGCACATAGGGAAACTGTTTTGCATCTGGCACATTCACACATCTTGGGGGGGCACCTCGGTGCCGACAAAACTAGAGACCGGTTATCAAAACGATTTTATTGGCTTAATATGGGAAAAGATGTTGAACGATTTTGTACTTCATGTCCAGACTGCCAGATCGTCTCTGCTTATAAGCCTCCTCGGGCTCCCCTTTGTCCTATGCCCATATTGGAAGTTCCCTTTCAGCGTGTGGGATTAGATATTGTGGGACCATTACCTAAGACTAAGGATGGGTACCAATATTTGCTGGTGTTGGTTGATTATGCGACACGATATCCAGAAATGATCGCTGAAAAGGCCAACTCTTCGCTGTAGCCAAAGCACTATGTGAAACTTTTACTCGTATTGGTATCCCTAGAGAAATCTTAACTGATCAGGGCACACCTTTCACTTCTCGCGTGATGAAACAATTGTGTGACAGCTTTGCTATTAAGAAATTGAGTACTACTGTTTACCATCCTCAAACGAATGGTTTAACCGCGCGATTTAACAAAACATTGAAACAGATGATCAGGCGAGCTGCTCATAATGATCCCACAACATGGAACACTGTCCTACCTTTTGTTTTGTACGCGTGCGAGAATCACCACAGGCGCCCACTGGCTTGAGTCCCTTCGAGTTGTTATTGGCAGGCGCGCGAGGCATCCTGGATGTGGTGCGTGAGGAATGGATAGGAAACGAGAGAGCAGCTAAGGGTCCAAGCTTTGCAGATCGACTAATTTCGTTGCAAGACAGAATTTCTATGCTTTCCTCTATTGCTGTGGAACACCAACAACGAGAACAGGAAACTCAGAAGCGTCTTTACGATAGGCGCAGCAAGCTCCGTGAGTTCAAACCTGGCGATCGTGTTTTGGTACTGGTTCCCTCGGATCCACACAAATTCTTAGCTAAATGGCAGGGCCCGCCATTATTGAGGAGCGTATGAGTCCGTAAATTACAAGGTTAGAATACCGGCGGCGCAAACCATTCCAGATTTTACACATTAACCTCTTGAAGGAATGGCACGACCGACAAGAGGTTAACACTTCCTTGGCTGCTGTTTCTCAGTCCGATGTTACCATTGGTAACGATCTTACTGACACGCAAAAGACAGAACTGTTATCTTTGATAGAACGGAACACTGATGTCTTTTCAGATTTACCAGGCAAGACTAACATTACAAAACATAAAATTACCACTGCACCTGATGTTCGTGTACAGATGCGGCCGTTCCGATACGGAAGCGAAATATTGTGCGCAAAGAGGTAAAAAAGATGCTGACACTGGGTGTAATTCGTGAAAGTAAAAGTGACTGGTGCAGCCCAGTCGTATTAGTCCCAAAGCAAGACGGTTCGGTTTGGTTCTGTATCGATTTCAGACGCTTGAATAAGGTCTCTAAATTCGATGCTTATCCCATGCCCCGTGTCGATGAACTGTTGGAAAAACTGGGTCAGGCGAGCTATATCTCCACGCTAGATCTCACGAAGGCTATTGGCAGGTGCCTTTAGAGGCTAGCAGTTGTGAGAAAACGGCATTTGCGACTCTGACGGACTCTATGAATTTACAAGACTCCGTTTGGTCTTCACGGGCACCTCTAACTTTTCAGCGTATGATGGATCAGATCCTACGTCCTCACTCTGAATATGCTGGGGCATACCTTGACGATGTCGTGATTTTTAGCAATGATTGGAAAACACACTTAGAGCGGCTTCAAGCCGTTCTTGAAAGCTTGAGACAGGCTGGCCTTACTGCTAACCCTAAGAAATGTAAACTAGGCATGTCCGAGACTCATTACTTAGGCTATTCTATGGGCAAGGGTTTACTTAGGCCACAATTAAGGAAAATAGAAGAAATGCTTGTTTACCCGAGACCTGAGACACAGAAACAAGTACGCGCCTTTCTGGGACTCGCTGGTTACTACAGAAAATTCATTCCAAATTTTGCACATAGAGCTGCTCCTCTTACAGAACTTACTAGAGGCAGAAAAAACCGACCTGTCTTGTGGACAGAAAATTGCAAACGTTCTTTCAACGATTTAAAAAAAGCATTGTCTTCTTACCCGGTTCTAAGGAACCCGGATTTCACAAAAGATTTTATCTTGCAAACAGACGCAAGTGCATTTGGTGTGGGCGCAGTCCTGTCACAAATTTTGATGGAGAAGAACATCCAATCACATATTTGAGTAGGAAATTACTTCCTAGGGAACGCAATTATTCTACAATTGAGAAAGAATGCTTGGCAATTAGGTGGGCTGTGGAAGCGCTTCGCTATTACTTGTGGGGACGAAACTTCACTTTGGTAACTGATCATGCTCCACTCCAGTGGTTGTACCGACAGAAAGATACAAACCTTACAGTTTCACAGTAAAGCACCGACCAGGTTCTGAACACGTCAACGCAGACGTGTTATCACGACTAAATGAACCTAGTACAGAGAGTCGCTTGATTCACAGGAATGTGAATAAAGCTGAGGGGGAGGGTGTGAGCTGGAGGGCTGATCGCACCCCAAATAGAGACAGACGCCCCTGGGAAAACCACAAACCCTGAAACACTGACTACACATTGCTCCTTATCCTTGCACTATAACGCGTAATACAAGCCTTGCGCAGCGCCTGTCAGTTTGGGAATTGATTGTTTGCTTTTATCTCTCTCTGCTCCTAGCGGAACTGTTATATCTGACTTGTCATGGAACACGTTTAAGCTCATGTGTTTGCGGTGTCTGAATAAAAATCCTTCTTTTTTTCTACGACCTTCTGTGTCTCTGTGCAAATCTGTGACCCAAGCGTGACAAGATATATATATATACTAGCAGAATACCCGCGCTTCGCAACGGAGAAGTAGTGTGTTAAAGAAGTTATGAAAAAGAAAAGCAAACATTTTAAAAATAACGTAAGATGATTGTTAATGTAATTGTTTTGTCATTGATATGAGTGTTGCTGGCATATATATATATATAAACATATATATACATATAAACATATATATAAATATATATATATATATATACACATCTATACACATATATATATACAGTTATATATATATACACATATACACACATACATATACATATATATACACACACATATATATGCATACTGTATATACAACATATACATATCTACATATATACTGTATATACACATATATATACAAATCTACATATATATATCTACATATATATATATATATATTAGGGTGGGACTCGATTAAAAAAAATAATCCAATTAATTAGAGGCTGTGTAAGAATTAATCTTGATGAATCGTATGTAATCGCACACATAAATTTGCCCCAAATCGCAAATGTTTTTTTTTATTTAAAACGGTTTTAGTGGGCGACAGAATCAAATAATAGACATGGACATGAATATTGTAAACTGAAGCTGTTTTAATTTCTGAAAAAAAGCCTTTAAACTGCATTTGAATTCAAAACAGAAACAAAAATATCATCCCTGGTTAAAATTGGGCAGACTTAAAAATAAAGTGGTAGTTTAAGTACTTTAAGTACATTTGCAGAATAGTATTGTCTTTAAATAATAATAACCAAAATTTCACCATAAAGTGCAGTTTTTCTTCTTAAAAAAATAAGTCAGAAACATAAAAGGTAATTTGACCAGCTTACTCTTTAAACTCTGAGTAACATTAGCCAAAATTATTTTGTACATTAGGCTAAAACAGTGTGATCATTGAACATTTTGTAATTAGATGTATTTAGAATTACTAACGGTCACGGAAGTCCAATGATCCCCAGTAAGAGCCACAAAGTCCGCTTCTGTAATGCATCTAATTTTGCTTGCTTTTCAGTGTGCACAAAACCATGCTTTTATCAAGGCTTCGGAAGTCGAAATGATCAGTCGAGGAACGCGCTTTATTCCGACTCTAACATTTTTGTAGCTGTGATGTGTGCATCAGTGTAATGGATGTACCAGGAAATCATGCATTGACAAAAGTTCCCGCTTTGCTTGGAATTGAAAGTGTGATTAAATGCGTTATTTTTAACGCGCTATGGAGTACATGCATCGAAGCTTCTTAGCTGTGCTTGTGCTAAGAAAGGGAAAATTTTAAAAATAACGTAACATGATTCTGCGTTAACCTAATATTTTTCATACGCCCCAAACCAAGGAGATGCGAAGGTAAAATGAATCGGGTAGCTGCATACATAGTCAGTACATCCCTCTCGAATCGAACCTCGAATGTCGGCGTTAGAGGCTTAAGACTCTACAATTCGCCACAGCGTGTGGCTTGTCTATGCTAAAGTATGTATTGTAGATCGGGGTATATATATACATTTATATATATACCGTGTATCGCAGTGGAGAAGTAGAAGTTATGAAAAAGAAAAGGGAACATTTTAAAAATAACGTAACATGATTGTCAATATACAGTAATTGTTTTGTGAGTGTTATTGAATGTTGCTGTCATCAAGGATTTGATTATCATTATTTCTTTCAATCAGGCTCGTATTTGTAGGAGGTGTTCAAGTTACATTCCGTGTTTGTCAATCGTTGTAAAGATAAGAGGTTTCATTCATCGATTAGTTCCTTACTGCATCAATAAACAGCTCGCCTTCCTTTTATCTGTGATGTGACAAACTGCATGCACGGGTTTTTTTACACTGTCTTCCTTTAGCAGGACATTCACTTTTTCCACCGTGTGCTTTGTTTCCGCAGTAGCTGCACTTATGAATATGATTCTATGTATAAGACGCTTCATATTTTTTTGCTGCCTTCTCAATTGTGTAATTCAGTTTTTGTTCAGCACTCTTTGGAACTGTTGCTTTTGTCTGTGCACTGCGTCAGTTCACGTGAGCCGCTTGGTGTTCTTGCATCGAAGGTTCCCAGCTGTACTGGTGCCATCTCGTAATGTCAGCTAAGACCCGCACTTAAAACTTTCTCTCGCAGTTTCAATGAGTTTGTGCCAAACACCACCCTGACCATCTCATCTTCCTCTGCATAAGCACAGTCCTTCACACGTGAATATTTACCGGCAGTGGTTGTATTGGATTGCCGCTGATGGACGGCCTTATATGGGCAGGCACTAAATTACAAACGCTAGTGGTAGCCTATGAACTTAATTTAATATAAACTTACGGTTCACGCCGTGCTTTGTTTCCACAGTAGCTGTACTTATGAATATGCTTGTATGCATCATTTGCTTCATAATGTTTTTCTGCCTTCTCAATTGTGAAATGGTGTTTTGTGCTGATCGCTGTTTGGAGTTCTTCCTTGTGCTCTACGTACTTACGTAGGGAGGCGTGATGATGTCACACGAAACTCCCCCAAGGCCATCTCCAACTCAAGACTCCATTACATTATATGGGGAAAAATAGCTTCCAGTTATGACCCTTATGCGTAGAATTTCAAAATGAAACCTGCCCAACTTTTGTAAGTAAGCTGTAAGGAATAAGCCTGCCAAATTTCAGCCTTCTACCTACACGGGAAGTTGGAGAATTAGTGATGAGTCAGTCAGTGAGTGAGGGCTTTGCCTTTTATTAGTATATATATATATATATATATATATATATATATATATATATATAGATATAGATATAGATATATATATATATATATATACACACATACACACACACACTAGGGGGCTCTTTGCCCCCTGCTCGCTTCTCGCCAACCACCATAACTCAGGATAGGATTTAGGGTAGGGGATAGAAGCCCAATGGGCATGCCTGGGCACACTGACCACCAATTTAAAATTTTAAATAATTCAAATAAAAGGCCATCTAAAACCAAGATGATCATATCCTAAAATTAATTAAAATATACCAAGGAATTATAAAAAATGTAAAAAATATTTAAAAATTAACTAATAAGACCTATTAAATAAGTTTTAAAATTTAGGTCTAAAAAAGTCATAAATCATATTAATAACTGTTTAAAAATTTCCTTGTGAATTTAATTTAAAATAAAGATAATCATTAGGTTTAAAATACACCCCCATTACTATTTACCCTCAGGGCAGTGTATAAAAATTAAAATTAGGGTTACTATAAATAAGTTTTAAAAATAGGCATAAGTTGGGTTAAAATTAAATAAATGTTAAATATTAAAAACACTGACTTAACATCATGGCTTTTGTTTACTGACGTTAAGTTCAGTGTTTGGGCAAAGGGAAGGACATTAGCTTGGTTTCTCTGTTTGAAATTTCAGCACAGACAAAACAATCTACATCAGGAGTTAATAATTGTTTTTTGCAAAGTAACCAAAAAAATAAATGCATGTGAGGTAATCCCCGTTTTTGAAATTCTCTGACTTAAACTTCAAAACCTTACAATATTTACATACTTCTGACGTATCACCTATATCCATATATTCGATCTCAATTTGCCTTTTCTTTATTTCTCTGAGTAATCATTTCTCTTTGTTTACGCTAATGTGATCTTTACTTTCTTTTTTTTGACACTTTCGATTTTTTCTGCTTTCATATTCTGTATCTTGCTCAGCATGTGTATCGCGCCTTTTTTTTTTGTCTTTTGAATTCCACTGTTCTCATTATCTCTAGCCTGCTCTGCATGTGTTTGGCCCCCTTGTTTTTAACCTCTTTATGACATTTTACTTTTTTTTGTACTCTTTGTCTTTTATTTCTGTCCTTCTTTGTCCGTCTTTTTTTTGAGTGACACCTGGTCTGTGGTGATTATTTTCCCTTTTTTCGAGCAATAATTTTCGTTTGTTTACGCTACTATGATCTTTACTTTCTTTTTTTTTTGATACCTTCTAATTTTCCTGCTTTCATATTCTTTAATTTTCTCTGCATGTGTATCGCGCCAACTTTTTTTTGAGCCTTTCGAATTTCACTGCTTTCATAATCTCTAACCTGCTCTACATGTGTATAGCGCCAACGCTTTTTAACATCTTTATGAAGTTCTACTTTGTCTTTTACTCTTTGTCTTTTAATTCTGAACCTGATTGGACGTGCATTTTTTTCAATTCCACTTGTTCCGGGCTGATTATTACGTTCCTTATTTTCTGAATTTGCACGTCGATTATTCTTTTTCTTTTTTACATTTTTTTCTCTCTAATGCTTTTGAGTCTCTTTTCTTCATGTTGCTCTTTCTTCTTCGCTTAGTCATCGACATTTTATCTATAACGTATTGTCCTTATACGCATTACAGTAATCCCTCGTTTATCGCGGGAGATAGGTTCCAAGGCCAGCCGCGATAACTGAATTTCCGCAAAGTAGGGACACCACATTTATTTCATTATTTAACGTGTATTTGGCGTTTTTAAACCCTCCCTGTACTGTTTACAACCCACCCTTTACTCTATTAATAACAGGGACCTACCTAACATTTCCTGGGGCACCTCTTCCACGGTTTCCTAAGGTGTATCCGTAGTAGTAGTAACTGGCTCTTTTTTGCGAGGCTGCACAAAACATTGTGATCGGCAGCTGCTGCTGCTTCTTTTTCTGGTCGAAGAGCAGCTTGTAGGCGGTCATGACATCGTCGACCTTGTTGCAAAATTGGACCAATCGAACCATATCGTCGTCCCATTTCTGTGACCTCTCTTGAAGATCCTTAGCCAGTCTGCAGATATCTGCGAGCCGTTCCAAAGTCAAGCCAGTTGGGGAGACAACTTCTTCTGTTTCTTGCTGCTCTTCTTCTTCACTCGCCAACTTCGTCAACTCTTCGAGGTCTTCGTTGGTTAGCGGCTGGGAGTGGCAGTCTAGTAGCTCGTCGACGTCAGCCGTAGTCATGTCTGCAAAGCCCTCACCTCCAAGGATCGCAGCCAACTGCACAGCTTTCTGTGCTGCCGAGTGTTGGATTTCGGCAGGTGTAAATCCTTTGTCGTCGTAAACAACCTCGGGCCACAACTTCTTCCAGCTGGCGTTAATGGTGGCAAGCTACATCTCTTGTAATGCTTTCTGGAAATTTTGGAGGCACGTAGCAATTGTGTACTGCTGCCAGTATGCCTTCAAGTTGAAATCGTCGTCTTTTTGGGCGGCATCTACGGAAGAAACCAGGTTCGCCAGGGCATTCCTTGTGTATAGGGTCTTGAACAGCCTGATAACCCCCTGATCCATTGGCTGAATTACTGACGTCGTATTGAGCGGCAGAAACTCTATCTGTTCCCCCGAATACGACAGATCAGTAGTGTGACCACCAGCGTTATCCATAATGAGAAAGACTTTGAATGGCATGCCCTTCTCTGCTAGATACACCTTCACTTGTGGGATAAAACACTGGTGGAACCAGTTAGAGGTCAGCATCTTCGTTATCCAGGCCTTTGGATTATACTTCCAATGTACGGGAAGCAGATTCTTGTTTTTGTTTTTTAAAACCCTTGGGTTTTTAGACTTGTAAATAAACCCTGGCTGTAACAAAAATCCCGCAGCATTGCCACACATCACGAGGGTCACACGATCCTTGTATGCTTTAAAGCCAGAGGCTTTTGCTTCCTCTTTGAACAGGAAAGTTCACGACGACATTCTTTTCCAAAACAAGCCCGTCTCGTCCATATTAAAAACTTGTTCGGGCCAATATTAACCCACAACACAACACAAAAAAAAAATCACACACACAGTACAGTGTAAAGTAAGCCGCTCGGCGAGAAAGCTTGAAGTGAAATGGCCACGACAGAGAGATAAGGGGAGATGCTGTGGGATCTGGACATCAGTCAAAGCACCAATCACGGGCCCGATTAGAAAACGGGAAGCTGTGATTTGTCGTCTCCCTCCCATGTACCAATCAGAGCCCGTTTTACAACGCACTTAAGTCACCGAACTTGTTTTGTTGTTCTTAGACTAGGAAATACTACTACTATATTTAAAAACCTGCGAAGCTGTGAATCCGCGAAAAGTGAACCGCGAAGTAGCGAGGGATTACTGTATATGCGTATAATGCCCTGGATCTGTGTGTCCTCAAAGCCTTTACACAACTGAGTGTTTTGCTACCCGTAGTTTAATTTGATATTGGTTGTAAGTAGGGTGTGTCTTGCAAGAATCTCATGTTCTAAGTCCCCACGAGACGGTCCTGGGGCAATCTCTTGGCACAAAGCCTCATGTTTAAAGGTCCCCGCAAGACGGTCCGTGGCCAATCTCTTTCTTTTCGTGGGTCTATTAAGTGTCTTCCATGATCTTCATGTGAAGATCACGTCTCGTCTCACTAGTCTCTCTCTCCCAGGATTTTTTTTTTATAATAGATATATATATATATATATAGATATATAGATATATATATATATATAGATATATAGATATATATATATATATATATATATATATATATATATATATATATATATATATATATATATATATTGTCACACACGCCGCATGGGAGGCAGCTAAAGGGCTCGAGTGAAGGCAGTTCTGAGCCATGCCGGGATGTGGCAGAGCGCACTAACTCTCTTTCTCACTTCCCTGTAGACCTAACCCGGGAGGTTCCACCTGTCTCTCTGGACGTCACTTCTGGGACCGAGCCAATGGAGACAGACCTTGCCAGCTCCGCCCCTGATGTCACATCCGGGACTAAACCAATGAACAATGAACACGCCCGACCCTTATGACCTCACTTCCTGTCTCCCCTTTAAAAGCCTTCCCTTTTCCCTTCTGTGTCAGTCTTGTTTTGGACTCTGTTGTAAGCACTTCAGTGCTGGTATTTAAAAGAAAACGAAGTTGCAGCCAGGATACCAAATTACATGGGTGGCTGCCCCAAACCTTTTCTGTCTTTGTCTCGGTTTGTGACAGTGGCGTAGTCGGCAGGATGGAGAAGTCCCAGAAGAGAAGGGGACAGGACCTGCAAAACACCCAGGTGGGAGCGTACCGGGGCCGAGTATTCAGGCGGGGAGGGTGCCCCGTGGTTCGGCGAGACCCGGTGCGGGCTCCGCTCCCAGCACGCAGAACTAGGCCATCTAGAGAGGCCAGGGAGTGTGCGGGTGGGGCTCACCGAATTGGGCTGCCCTGGAGGGGGAGACAAGAGGGACTCAGTATGCTCTCTTGGGGAGAGTGCCTGCCCCCAGTGAAACCACAGCCCCTTTACCACCTTGGGGTGCCCCAGACTGGCAGGTGAGTAAAATAACAAGTGGAGGTTGGACCCTGAGAGGCCGACCAGTAAACAAGCCTGGTCCTTATGGGCAAAAGTATGGCAGTGGCTACGGCCCTTGGAAAACAAGCCCTACCAGGTCATTGAGCAGGTAGCGTGCTATCTGCTCCTGAAAGCACTTCCCCAGGGCTTCACCCAGCCGGTCTGGGGCGCAGTTTAGAACATGTCAGGGCTCATAGAGCTTCTGGAAACACAGAGGGCGGCCTCACACTCTGGGAGAGCAGAACCGCCCTTCTGCCAAACTCAGCCGGGTATGTCCCAAGACCTAGCCCCTCCCTGTATAACCCGGAGCTTGCATCGGCGTCGCGGCGCTGGCACGCAAAACCGCTTGGAGGCGAGGAGGAATGCAGGTGGAGGGGAGGAGGGCTTGGTGTGCTCTGACAAACCCGCTGACGGTCCCGCATACAGACGTGGTGATCGTTAACGGTTTAAAACTTCCGCTCTGCTCGATTCCCGCAGCAACATTTCCATTGTTGCCCGCCGCTTTGTGCTACCGCGACAATGGCTAAAATTCAAGACCAGTATAACCTGTGTCCACGGGGAAACCCGCTGGTACAGCACCGCCGCTTGTGTCATTAGCTACGGAGGATCAGTCCAGAAAGTAACCGTGGCAATCCTTCCTGATCCTCCACACCCGTGATACTAGGGCGGACTGGTCTGACATTAAAAGCGGTGAGACACATACCACTCCCGGGTTAAGTTGGGCCTCGTTATGGACGGAGATGAACCGCCTCAAGCTGCCTCCACGCCGTAATCAGCCGGCAGAGAGAGGTGAAGCAGCCGCCCTGGCTGACGTGGCAACTCCCGGCCGCCGCAGGCTGACACGCCATCCACCAACGCCGGCGGAGCGGGAGGAAACCACGCCCATTGAGGTCGGCGCTGACCCTCTCTCCGTGTTGCGGTTTCAATTTAAAAGACGCCGCTTCTTTCAAAAGGGAGCAATGGAATGACGACTCCCTGAAGTTTGTAAAAATGCAGTGGTCCTTGTCAATGGCCAGCGACTAGTCAGTCGATGCCACAGGGCCCCTACTTTGTGTTAGATAATGACCTCCTTTACCGGTAGCAATGCATGACGGGCAGGAGACGAGGCTGCTGCTAGTGCCGCTGCACCTTCCCGGCAGGTCTGCGAGCTAGCACACGCCCACCTCCTAGGTGGCCACCTGGGCACCAAAACTCTGGAGCGGATCAAGCCCGGTTTTACTGGCCAGGAATTAATGAGGAGGTTCGCCGCTTTGGCGCTTCCTGCCCGGAGTGTCAACTGCGACAGATTCCTAGGAGGGACCGTGCTCCTCTTGTTCCTATTCCCTTGATTGACGTTCCCTTCCACAGAATCGGGGTCGACCTGGTGGGACCTCTAGAGCCCTCAGCCCGAGGACACAAGTACATTTTAGTCCTCGTGGATTATGCTACACGATACCCGAAGCTGTTCCGCTGCGCCAGCTACCTCTAAAGCCATCGCACGGGAATTACTAGGGTATTCGCTGGGGATCCCCAAAGAAGTCTTGACAGACCAGGGGACCCCTTCACCTCGGAGACGCTCAAGGAGACTGCCAGATTACTGAAAATAAAGCATTTAAAACCTCGTGTATCATCCTCAAACCGACGGATTAGTAGAGAGGTTTAATCAAACTCTCAAGCAAATGCTACGTAAGGTGGTCAGCGAGGATGGAAGGAACTGGGATCAGCTCCTCCCCCTCGTCCTTTTGCCTATCGGAAGTCCCACAAGCCTCCACGGGTTCTCCCCTTTGAACTACTGTATGGGCGACAACCTCGGGCATATTGATATTTTGAAAGAAGGCTGGGAAGAAGAGGCTCTTCCCACCACTAACATATTGGAGTATATCGCGCAGTTACGCGATAGATTTGGAAAGATTCGCCTGTCCTTAAAAGTCACATGGAGGAGGCTCAAGCAGCACAGGTTCGCTACTACAACCGCGGCACGTCTCTTCGGGAGTTCCACCCGGGAGATCGGGTCATGGTCCTAGTGCCTACCTCCCACTCTAAGTTGCTTGCCCACTGGCAGGGCCCCTACGATTAAGGAGAGGAAGGGACTGGTCGACTATTTGGTGAGTCAACCCAATCGCCGCCAAAGGAGCGGTATATCATGTGAACCTGCTGAAACCGTGGAAGGACAGGGACCCCGATCCCTCCTCCGCCAGCCCCGCCACTCTTCGCCACACACACGACCTTAACTTTGGCGCAGACTTGAGACCCAGGCAACGGCAGGAGCTGGAAACAGTTATCCGGACCGCTCGAGAGGTAGTCAGTGAACACCCGGAAGGACCTCTCTGATTGAGCACAACATTGTGACAGAGCCCGGGTTGTTGTCCGAGAACGCCTGCACGCCTTCCCGAGGCAAAAAGGCTGAAGTGGAGCTTGAGATCAAGCGCATGCTGGAACTAGGTGTAATTGAGGAGAGTTATAGTCCCTGGTCCAGCCCCATTGTGCTCGCCGGTAAGCCTGACGGAGTTGGAGGTTCTGCAATGACTTCCGCCGGCTTAACCAAGTCTCCCAATTTGATGCCTATCCAATGCCACGCGTGGACGACCTCCTCGAGAGGCTTGGACAGGCTCAATACCTGACCACACTTGACATGACAAAAGGGTACTGGCAGGTTCCTTTAACGGACTCCGCGAAGGAAAAACCGCGTTTAGTACCCCTAGCGGACACTGGCAGTATCGTGTCCTTCCATTTGGGTTACACGGGCTCCAGCAACCTTTCAGCGCCTGGTGGACAAAGTGCTTCGCCTCATAACTCATACAGTGCTGCCTACCTAGATGACGTGGTCATCTATTCCAGCACATGGAAGGAACACCTACAGCATGTCCAAGCGGTATTACGGACACTTGGTGAGGCGGGTTCGGATTAATCCCAAGAAATGTTTCTTTGGATTAAGCGAGGCCAAATATTTAGGCTACCTGGTGGGTCGGGTACCGTAAGGCCACAGTGCTCCAAAATTGATGCCATTCTGAAATGGCCCGTCCACAACCAAGCGGCAGGTCCAAGCCTTTCGGTTAGCCGGGTACTACCGCCGGTTTGTACCCGGTTTTGGAGAAAGCGCGCTTGACTGATTTAACAAAGAAGAGGGCCCGAACATTGTGGTATGGACTGCAAAACAGACACTGCATTTGGTGACTTGAAGAAGGCCCTTACGCCCGCACCTATTTTGATGGCACCTAACTTTTCTTTGCCTTTCATCCTCCAGACGGACGCCGGACACAGGCCTGGGAGCCGTGCTGAGCCAAAGTGTCGATGGTGTCAACACCCGCCATGTTCCTGAGCCGGAAACTGTTGGACCGGGAGACCAGGTATGCGGCGGTGGAGAGGGAGGCTCTGGCGATTAAATGGGCGATCACTCAGCTGAGGTACTACCTGTTGGGCCGTGAGTTCACCCTTGTCACGGACCATGCACCTCTACAGTGGATGGCCCTGCACAAGGAGTCGAATCCGCTGGTCACCCGGTGGTTTCTTGACCTGCAGCCGCATAAGTTTTCGCCGCTCATCGCCGGGTGCTCTCCATGCCAACGCCGATGCTCTCTCGGGTTACGACCTCTCGGTTAAGGTCGCCCGACCCGACGGGTCTGGGCTGAGGGGGCCTTGTCACACACGCCGCATGGGAGGCAGCTAAAGGGCTCGAGTGAAGGCAGTTCTGAGCCATGCCGGGATGTGGCAGAGCGCACTAACTCTCTTTCTCACTTCCCTGTAGACCTAACCCGGAGGTTCCACCTGTCTCTCTGGACGTCACTTCTGGGACCGAGCCAATGGAGACAGACCTTGCCAGCTCCGCCCCCTGATGTCACATCCGGGACTAAACCAATGAACAATGAACACATGCCCGACCCTTATGACCTCACTTCCTGTCTCCCCCTTTAAAAGCCTTCCCTTTTCCCTTCTGTGTCAGTCTTGTTTTGGACTCTGTTGTAAGCACTTCAGTGCTGGTATTTAAAAGAAAAACGAAGTTGCAGCCAGGATACCGAATTACATGGGTGGCTGCCCCAAACCTTTTTCTGTCTTTGTCTCGTTTTGTGACAATATATATATATATATATATATATATTTTTACCAAACTTAGTTTTCTAATTTCTATATTGTTCCCAAAACACAGAACTTGGGAAATAACACATCATTTAATTAGCTCAGGAGTCCAATTAAAAACAGAAGCTGGTTGGAACAAAAACCTGCCGCCACAGTGTGCCCCCAGGACCGAAGCTGGGAAACACTGGCATACTGAAGTTCCAAAACCAGTATCATTTGTCGGAAGCCCTTGTTTTCAACAATGGTGTAGGGTTTCATATCTTTACTGATAAAAACTGTTATAGTTTCTGGTATTTTTTTGGCACAAGGCGAATTAAATGGAAGCAGTATGTTTAGTCTGTACTTATTTGGATGTTGGTTTGTATTACGTTTATGGGTGATGTAAGGATAAAAATGTCTCAAATTTGTTGTGTTACAACAACACTTGACTTCTGAGATCCACAGCTTACATATGGCTTAGCTTTTATCCAGTTCTTTACTGATGCATTGTTTGAATCTGTAGTAAGTTCACACATTTGATTTCAGTGTAGGTGCTAATTTTACTTGAGGAGGACACACCATTTTATGCAAAGTAGTAAAGTGCTTTTCCATAGAAAATTTTAACAAGTGCATTAGTGACATCTACTGGATCGGACATCAAAAACAAAGATGAGCAAAAATCTACATATAGTAATTCAGCAGGCTAAAGATTCATGAGATTGATTTTGACACTTTAAGAATCGATTCCAAATCTTTTAAATGAAAAATAACGATTACCCGGGCCTATGGGCAGTGTAGGTGAAAACAGAGGATTATTTAATGTCTGCATTTTTAAATAAAAACATAGTAATATGGACGTAGTCCTAATCTTTCAATAAGTACTTCATACTTTAGTACTCCTGAAGTACGATTTTGTCTTATGCCTTGCTGAAATACTTAAGTTGACTTGTACTTTTTTTTGACATGAAACTTGTTTGATTTGTTATGACTTACATTAGTGAAGTGAAAGCAATTTAATAATAATTAATTAAATAAATGATGTGTAAGGAAGAATGGAAACTAAATAAAGCAAGAATACAAAGACCCCTAGTTGGTCACATTTGGAAACTGTGTTTTTTGAAAGGAGATGTTGCAAACTGACAAGATGTCCAACTGTTTGCATATGCCACATTTAGAGTGTAATTTTTTATCATTCGGTTATACTCATCAAATACATAGAGGCTGTATATTTAAAATGTGTAGAAATAAATCATAGTTTAAGCTTATATGCTGCAGAATTTACATTATCAAATTTTCATCAGAAATTCAATGAAACATGCTATATGAATATGCAGTCCGAGTCCTTGTGGCAGCTGTAGAGCCAAGTGCAAACTTTTCTCAAGCTAGATTCTTCTGCACTACTGAAACTCTTCCATTACACTCTTGCCTGTAAAAACAACACTAAGCTCTGCTAAGTGACAAATGTCACTTATTCTGCAGCTTGCACAACTAGCAGTTCAATGTTCACAAAATAAGTTTTGCTTAGCAAACTTTTTACACTTATCATAGATGTTTTTCCTGTAAAGACATGTTTACATAGCTCACCATAGCAATATAACAACAAAATGTCACACTATAAAGTCCTGTTAGGTCAAATCTTCACTAGTGAATCATTACCTGACCCTCAGCAAACAAAATAGACTTTCTGTGCTCTAATTAGAAAACGTACAACAATTTACTATGCACTTTCAGTGCCTTGGCATGGTCTTTACTGGGCTGGATATAAAGCAACTGATTATTCCAACAATAGCATGATCTCTGATAGTATAGAATAGTTTACTAAGTATAGGATATTGCTGGGAATGGGTTATAGACTATTTCAGCAGCAATAAGCAAGAAAAAGCCCTGGATAGGGCACCACTTAATCACAGGACCCCCACATTCACTTGCATTCACAAGCAATTAATCCAGTAAGCATGTCTTTGGTCACATGGATGGAAAATCAGAGTACCTGTAGGGTAATTCACACAGATTATGTGGAGTATGTGCAAAGTTCACATAGGTATCAAATGGGCATGTGATTCAAACACAGGATGCAGTGCTAACCACTGCACTAACATTATGCCTCACTAGCCAACCCGCAGTGTACCATACGCCGCATAATCAGGCAGGTTTTTTAATGATTTTTAAGCAGAGGGAGAAAATTAACATTTGAAAAATCTGTAATGTAATAAATCAGCATGAAAAGAAACATTGTAACAATGCACGGAACAAACCAACACACAATTGTCTGAAGTGACTGAAAACTGGCGCGCCTTCTCCTGCCAGACGGAGGGATGGGGGTGCACGGCACGGAGTGTGGAACGGGAGGAAAGGAGAATGACGTCGATTCAGCTCCGTCCGTCATGCTAGTCTGCTGATTTCTCGTTCAGTATGCATTGCCCGCTCATGTGCCCACCTCCAACTCGTCACTTGAGTCGCCGTCTTTACACAGTACAGATGTACCTGTGACTGACGTAGACTTTTCATTGCTGTGTGCGGTTTTGGCTACTATTCTATATACTGTATATTCTACCAAGACACCCGACCACGGTAGTAGCGAGGTGGGAGGGGGGGTGTGTACAAACCAGTGGGAGCGTATGAGTCGCACTTAGTGGGACTTAGTTTGCAGCCCGAATGGGGTTCATCGGCTTACCCACGCCGGGTAGACACACGGTCTACCCATGCACAAGGTTCTAGCCGCATGTAGACGGAGCTGGACCATTTCTGCAGGAAAGGGGTGAATAAACTGTGCGGGCCCTGCAGTATCGTACTTTGCCTTCAGTGTGCCATTACACTGCAGCTCAATCACCTCCATCTGAATCTGCACAGGTGCAGTTTCCACATTGACTACAAATTGGTTGCAAAACAACTCAAAATTTTTTTTTTTGTTCTTCAAAGTCACCAAAGCGCCGTGCGCTCAGTTTATCAGCAAAGTGCGTATTTGGGAACACCGTTGTGCCGACTTGGTTCAACATTACTTGGCAACACGGAAAGTGGGGCAAGTTGCACTGGTGCATTTGTGTCTCCCATAAAAGTAGCTTCACTTGAAGTCACTTTGTGATTTTGCACGGGTAAAAACGTCTGCTGAAGTGTCAGATTCTTCTTTAACTCTTCTGCTTTCTGTATCTTCTGCTTTGCATTCAGGTCTTTCAGGTTATCCTGATTATTTGTCTCATAGATTAAATTCTGTAATTACAGCCATATTAGCTCCACAAATGAGACACACAGGTTTACCGGCAATGTCAGTAAACATATACTTAGCCTCCCATCGGTTTTTAAAGGCTTTATTTTCAGAATCACCTTTTCTCTTTGACATCATGTGGGCTAGCTTCGCAATAACTTGCAGCATCATAAGCTAGACTTGATTAAAGCGGTAAGTGTTCAAAAAGGCAGCTGAAGCGCTGCATTATGGGATCTGCAGTCTATTGTGTTACCAGCGCTTCATATCGCCGGGCCATTAATAACAATAATATATAAAATGATCTCGCGGGCCTTGAGTTTGACACATATGATCTAAGAAGACGCATGTTTGTTGCTTAAGCGAATTGCTGTATGTAGCGTGTTAAATAATTTGCAATGGTGCACGCAGGCGTGCGTCGTAACCGAAAACTTTTTTTTAAAGACTGCCTACTTCATTGTGTTTTAACCTCCGTTGTAAAGGAATGTTTTAAGGACCCCATGGGATACCCCTCGGTTTTGGCTGCTTTTCTATATATAATCCATCAAGATACCCGACCACGGTAGGAGGTGGGTGTGCACAATGTGTAGGGACGTAATGAGTGGGAGCGTATGAGTCACATTTAGTGGGAATTCCACGGCTTGCAGCCCGAATGGTCTTGGAGTTGGTGGGCGTGGCTCTTTCCTGCGTGCGCCATATGTGTCTCACTTGTCAGCAGCTTAGTGAATCCACGCCTCTTCCGGCATGCTTTCCATGGTTGTCTTGCCTTAGTGAATTATATATATATATATATATATATATATATATATATATATATATATATATATAGATAGATAATGTACTGATTCCCTATTATGTCTGTGTTACTAACAGTAGTTGCACTCAAGAAGATTGAAATGTAATGTTTCTGTTTTCTTTTTCTGTTGTTCTATAACAGTATTTCGATAACAAATGACAAGTGCAAGACAGGTAGAGATCTATATTATAAACACAAATAAATAAATAAGTGAACAGATAGAAATAATTTGAAATTGACAATAAATAAATAAATAAATACATACATACATACATACATACAACCAAGCAATAATAAAAAATAAAACGGTAGTAATAAGTGTAACAAATGTATTGTATATAGGTAAGCTACTAGGAGCAGCACAGAACTCAGTCTGGACAACCAAGGGGCAACACCTTTTGTAGAACCTGGCAGAACTGGTTTGGATGCTATGGTACAGGTAACACAGCTACTACTATAACAAAAATAGTAACATTGTAACATTAATTACCATCTTTTCTAAGAAGAACAAGGACCTACTACAATGTGCATCATACAAATCAATCTCTCTTCTGAATAACAATGTTAAGATACTCACCAAAGTTGTAGCCAGAAGGACTGAGATAACGCTTCCTCTCTGTGATATCACAAGACCAAACAGGATTTATTAAAAGAAGACACTTAACTACTTCTAACCTTCTACATTTGATTAATACATTCATCTATTATATTTAACACCTCAGAGATCTTATTATCTTTACATGCATAAAAAGTATTTGATATGGTTGAATGGGACTATCTATTCAACATAATTCACAAATTTGGGTTTGGCACAAACAAATGTGCATGGATCACACAACTTTATTTTAATCCAGAAGCCTCAGTTCATTTTAACAACATTACCTCAGATAACTTCAAACTAGAGCATGGTACTCAACAGGGATGCCCATTATCACCTCTGCTCTTTGCAATCGCCAATGGACCGTTGACGGTATACTTTTGAAACGGATCAGAGAGAAAGGGGACAGAAAATATCACTACAGTGAAACCTCATGTTCTAATTTCCCCCATAGGATTGTATGTAAATACAATTAATCCATTCCAAACCGTACGAACTGTATGTAAATATATATTTTTTTAAAAATTTTTAAGCACAAAAATAGTTAATTATACCATAGAATGCACAGTGTAATAGTAAACAAAATGTAAAAACATTGAATAACACTGAGAAAACCTTGAACAGAGAAAACTAACATTGCAAGAGTTCGCGCTACAGCCTTAAGAACCGTTCGCTGTAAACACTTTTTTTTTAATGAGTTTTAAGCATAGGAGAAAAATTGAAAATTTGAAAAATCCTTAATTTATACAAAAACTAACCATAAACAACCAAGAAAACGAATCTTGCATGAGTCAAGTTCTGGCATGAAGGACGTGAGGAGGAACGGAGTGGAGAGGAGATTACAGTTTTGAGGTAAAGTCCCTCTGCGAGATGCTTGTCTCACCGAGAACAATGTACTGTACAGGGCGAGACTGAACACGTGAGTAAATCACCGGCGTGTACGAACAAGAAGGGAAACTAAATAGAGCACAGAAAGAGTTCACAGCGAATGCACAGGGAGAGACTGAACACGTGCAGAAATCATCGGTGCGTATGAACCGGAAGGGAAACTTGCTTGTTCGTCACCTGACTGTGTGGTCGTGAACACATACAAAAGTTTGG
Organism: Polypterus senegalus; assembly: GCF_016835505.1. Lineage (NCBI taxonomy): Eukaryota > Metazoa > Chordata > Cladistia > Polypteriformes > Polypteridae > Polypterus > Polypterus senegalus. The sequence goes on along the minus strand of NC_053159.1, from coordinate 62,167,385 downwards.
AAAACTTTTTGGTCGTAACCCGATTTGTACGTGTTCCGAGACGTTCGTGACCCGAGGTTCCACTGTACATGCGGATGATATGGAACTGTATATATTGGACCCACAAAATTCTGTGCCAGCAGTCCAAAATGCATTAGCAGATTTTCAAAAGATATCTAGACTTATAATCAATTTGAATAAAAGTGTGCTTTTTCCAGTCAATTCGCTACCACGTAATATTGGAAGACACCCACCCATTTATCTTCGCAGACCAGTTTAACTGTCTAGAGGTAAATATTACAACTAATTATAAAGTTCTTTTTCAACAAAATTTTGCTGTCTGCATGGAAAGAAATTAAGGCATAACTAGATGCTATACCCTTCATTTTACATTAGCAGGAGGAATCAACATTGTTAAGATGACCATATTTTCCAAGAAATTAGACTCAATCATAACTTAATTTATCCACACATCCAAAGGGTGATTCTAGAATGACCTAAAGCAGAAGAGGCCATTGCACTACCCAACTTTCAATTTTATTACTGGGCAACAAACATACAAGCTATAAAGACCTGGTCACAAATTGACAAAAATCCACAAGCCTGGTCTACAATAGAAATAAAATCTTGCAGTACTTCTTTATATTCCCTGCTCTGTGCCCCAGTTAAGACAAACTACCATCATTACATTAAAAATCCAGTTGCCCTTCATTCTCTCGGAATATGGAACCAATGTAGGAAGCACTTTAAGACAAAAAAAGCTTTTATCTGTTGCACCTCTACATAACAACCACCTTTTTCCACCATCTCAAACATATACACAATTCAATGTCTGGAAAATGTCTGGGATTAAAACACTTAGAGACATGTACATAGATTATGTCATTACATCATATGAACACTTATACTTCAAAAATCTAATTGGCTAGAAAATTTGCTAAACAGTACCTGCCCAGTTTTACGCACCTTCCACCTTGTTCTATTCCAGAAGAATTACTGATCAGTCTTGAAGACTCAGATAGCATCTCTACAATTTATAAAAATATTTGAAAGACTCTTCCTTTCAAAAACCCCAGAGTACATTGGGGAAAGGAGTGGAAGGCAGCAATGCACAGAATATACTTGAGCTACATACAGTATGTGCAAAGCATTCAGTTATTCAATTTAAAATCTTTTATCGGGCACATTTATCTCATTTAAAATTGCCCAAAATGTTTCCAAGACAAGATTCAACCTGTGAATGTTGCAATCTAGCTTCAGCCTCATTGGGCCACATGTTCTGGGCAAGCACCAAATTAAAAACATTTTGGACAAAAATCTGTGCATGCCTATCAGATAGCTTTAGCCTCACAATCACTCCTAACCCATTAACAGCTGTGTTTGGTGTACTCCCAGACAGCCTTAAAGAGGAGAAGGACAAACTGTAATCGCCTTTACTACACTACTAGCACATAGACTTATCTTGCTCAACTGGAAGAATCCCACCCCACCACTCTTAAGTCAGTGGGTAAACAATGTTCTATACTACCTGAAATTGTAAAAAATAAATAAATAAATTCTCATTTAGATGATATGTTCAAAACCTTTTTTTTTTTTTTTTTTAAATTATGACATGATCTAATCAAGAACATTTTAGAATTAGCTTCCATTTCTAGGAAAAGGATACCCTTCTTTTTTTGCTCCTTTTATAGAGTAGCTTTGGTTGATGGCCCCTCTCTCTCTCTTGGGTGGGGGTCCAATTTTGCTTTGATTTGTTAAGTTTGTCTTGACTGTATGGAATGTTATCTGTTAATAATTAAAATCAATAAAAACATAACTTTGATTGGGAAGATATACAAAAAGAGAAGACTGATATTAACAATAGGAGTCTACTTCATTAGTAGATAGAAAACCAAACCTTTTCCTATGGTTTTAAGCACTAACACTTTTTTTAAAGGGAAGTTTTAAGGTCTAAATTTATTGCATGACTTTTTGTTTTTACTACTCCATTTTCATGCCTTTTTGCATCTTATTAACTGGAAAAAGATGTTAGGATGTGAAATGTAAGTAAAAACTTTAAAATCTGAAAATTCACCCTTTTTTAGAAGCAGACCAGATTAAATTTTTTGCTGTGCATGCAATTAAAAATCCCAATTATACAGTGTCAGATTTAACATCTTAATTATCTTACTGGTCAATGTTTTAATATTTGCTCATGCAATTAAAGTGTAAGAAAAAGAGTGAGAGTGGGACTGATGTTGTAGCAAAACGTACTATATTATTAAATAAAGAAATAGTTTATAAAATCCTCCAAAACCACAGTTAGAAGTTTATAATGTAGAATGTGGGACCATTCTTAAACATTTACTATATGTTCCACAGAATAACAAAGACATCCTGATTAAGGCTGATATTAGTAACCATTCTAAGGCATGAAGCATAAAAATGCAGTCTAGTACATGTAATTTTTCTTTACAATTTACTTTTAAGAGATGTAAATGAGAAAACAGATTTGACAATAATTGCATAAATCAATTCATCAATAGTTTACCTTTCACTAAAGTCAGAAGTAGCTTTACTGATATATACAGGGTGACACAGAAAAACGGGAACTTTTGAAATGCATAGTGGCAGCCATGTACAGTTGGCAGCACTGCAGAACAGGGACCTTGAGCTGTAAACAATCTCGCTATTTAGTAATTTAGTAATCAATTGCAAGACAATCAATGGCAGCTGTGTGAGAATTGTTCAGTAACCGTGTCATCTCAAGATTCAGTGACACTCCCTGGTCCTCAAGATCACCGGATTTGTCCATTTGTGATTTTTTCTTGTGGGGCTACATTAAGAGTCGGGTCTACACGACTCGGCCAAGGACACTGAATGAAATGAAACAAAGAATTCAAGACGAAATTCATGGTATCCCAGCTGAGATGTTGCAGTGATCAATGGGGAACCTCAACAGCAGATTGGAAGAATGCATACATACAGGAGGACGCCATCTACAGGACGTAATTTTCAGACATCAATAATTTGGATTACTGTCTCTTAAAAGGCAAGTTGTAGTGGTTCAATTGCTGTCAATTAAATTTTTTTGTTGGATTTCTTCTATTTTTATTGGGTTTTTCTGTGTCACCCTGTATCATTATTATAAAAATATTTGCTCTTAACTTTAGAACAAACACATTATTTTAGTAAGGCAATGCTATATACACTTAATTTGAAGGGCTTGAACTAAAATGTGGCTTAAACTGCTATCTTTGTTTTCTTTGAGATGTACTTAATTTTCATAGAAGTTATTAAAGAAAAAAAATATGACAGCTATCTCCATTTTATAAATATTGTGAAATTGAGGCAGCTCCTTAAGTAATGAAATATTGTAAAGCTTCCAGTGTATTAAATAAAGCGGACTACTGTAATAATTTACCATCAGCTTGCTAAATAGGCCTGCTTAGTATCCAATGCAGTGGGTAGCACAGCTATCTCGCAGTTAGAAGACCCGGGTTCGCTTCCCGGGTCCTCCCTGCGTGGAGTCTGCATGTTCTCCCCGTGTCTGCGTGGGTTTCCTCCGGGTGCTCCCGTTTCCTCCCACAGTCCAAAGACATGCAGGTTAGGTGCATTGGCGATCCTAAATTGTCCTTAGTGTGTGTGTACCCTGCAGTGGGCTGACACCCTGCCCAGGGTTTGTTTCCTGCCTTGCGCCCTGTGTTGGCTGGGATTGGCTCCAGCAGACCCCTGTGACCCTGTAGTTAGGATATATTGGGTTGGATAATGGATGGATGGATGGAAGTTTATACAGATTTCACTGATTAACTGTTTTAGGCATTCATTTTGTTCTCTGAGTTGTAGTTCACTGTTGAGAGGGTGTTCAAAGTTCAACTTGTAAGTGCTTGCAAATTTTGACCTGAACACGTTAATCTAGATCAAACTATTGGCAAATGTAGGAGCCATTTGAAATCAGGAGTTCTGGAAATGGCCAAGCCGCTGGTGCAGAATTGCACTACAGTAAACTGGCATTCGTTCTGAAATCCAGGATTATCTTATCTCTCTCTCTTTATAACAGACCCCTGGTCTATTAAGACTAGAAATATTTATTTCTACCTACTTCTACAGCTATTTTGCACACTGTGCGTTTTGGTTTTACTATCTCTGTAAATCTGTGGAGCAACATGCAAACATTAAAGAATAGAAAGAGATGATTTTTTTTCCCTTGATGGGTCACAGTGTGTCTGAAATTTACACATTCTACACTTTTCTTGGTTTTCAGCAGGTCCTCAGGTTTCCTTCAATATCTTAAAGATGTTCTTAAATGGCATTTAAAATTTGGCCAAATATGAGTGAACGTGGATGCATATCATCAACTGCTACAAGTATACAGTGCAGTTTATTAGGCCTTGGCAAGGCACCTGCTCATCTGAGAACTAGTGCTGGGCGGTCTGACCAAAATTCTATATCATGGTATTTTTATAAATTATCCCAGTTTCACAGTATTCAACAGTATTTTTTTCCCCATGCATAAGTGGATGTTAACCACATTTTCCACTGCAATTACTGCGGTAAGACTGGCTAAGAATAACCTATTCCACTGTCATGAGAATTGAAAAAAAAAACATTTTAATGTGCACACAAGTATTAATACAGGTTTGCATGGCCCCATAAAGTGATAGTTTTCAAGGGGGTGGCACTAATGAAGAGAAGGAATCACATTGCTTGACAGATGCAGTCAAAATATAGAACCTTTTTATTGAGCACATTTTGTAAACAACTTAAACTATAAATCTGACAACATATTTTCTACCATCCAAAGAGGCATTTAGACTTAGTAAAATATCCAGAGGTGCTTGTCAAAAGTTGCATTGCACTGGACATGAAAAGGAAAAAATAGTAAATATTTTTTGTAAACCAAATATACTTTTTGTTAATATTAACAATCTCTGTCCACTGACAAGTTAAAGTGACTTTTTAAACAACTTTACCCTCATTAAACTGCATAATATTTAAACTAATAAATAATAACAATAAAATAAATAATAGTGAAACTTCCAGTAATAAATACTATTACTTCAAGACTTCAAGCCCATGCGCATTACACAGTATTCACCAAATAAAAATAAAACAAGTGCGACATCTTTACCAACTGAACAATCATTTAGGCAAATTGCATTAATATAAACTTTGCTTCAAGTTAAGCTATATGCATAAATAATAAAACTGCAACTTGCATTTACAATTCTATTTGTGGTATAGCCCTACGGAATCGTATTAGGGCCACGGTGAAGAAAAAAAAAATGGACACAGGGAAGAAAAGAACAATCTATATGTCGAGAATAAAGTCGACATGCTGACTTTATTCTCGACATTTCCACTTTCATTTTGACTCTTATGTTGAGATTAAAGTCAACATTTCTACATTATTCTTATAGTTTATTTTATAATTAAAGTAGAATGTCGTAAGCTAAACTTCATCCTAAAATCAATGTTTAATTTGCTAGATTTTCTCAAACCCCATCATAAGTTAATGTAGCACATTAAATGCTTTGTGTTGTGTTCCCCGACCCAGTTCTTAATCACTACGCTTCTTAAACTGACTTCCTCTGCACTAACAGGAGGCACAGGCAGCATTCACTTCATGATATTCCTGCTCAATATAAAATTTAGAATGCTAAGATATATACGAGGCACAGGCAGCATTCACTTCATGATATTCCTGCTCAATATAAAATTTAGAATGCTAAGATATATACGTGATAAAAGTATAAGAGGAAGTCAGTTTAAGAACCACTTACCAATTTAACATGGCTCAGGGATCACTTAACACAAAGCATTTAATGTGCTGTATAACTTATGACAGGGTTTGAGAAAATCTAGTAAATTAAATAATCATTGTTCTACTTTAATGACAAATTACAAGAATAAAGTCAACATGTCGACTTTAATCTCAACAAAAACGGCGAGAATAAAGTTGAAATGTCAAAAATAAAGTCAACATGTTGACTTTATTCTCATCATAAGCGTCGAGATTAAAGTGGAAATGTCGAGAATAAAGTTAACATGTCGTCACACTATTAAACAGTACCCAGGTACATTACACTGTATTGAAAAAAAAATAAAACAAGTACGACTTGGCTTGCAGTATTACCCAGTAGTGTAGGAACAGTATTCACACATTTGAACATAATGGTCCACATCCAACCTTTTAAAACCAAAGTATCTCCAGGCAACGGACATGACTCCTTTTTTTCGGCAAAAGTTCTTCTGTGTCATCATGTTCAAACAGTTTTCCGCTGCACCACATTCCGAACATCGTTTAGGCAATTTAAACTGGTGTTGCAGTATAAGAAAACTCCATATCATAATAAAAATAAGAAACGGTTTTCGGTATGAAGCGGTATACCGCCCAGCACTAATGAGGACCATAATATATGAAGGGTGGCGAAGTCAGCGGAGAATAAAACTGATACACAACTCTATTCTGTCCAGAACTAAAACACGCTGTCTTAGAAAGATAAACAGATTTTTAAAGGCACCAACCTTTTGGCACAGTCTCTTTACCCCCACCACCATTCTGGAGGTCCATTGGCACTCACATCAATAGACAGAGGGTTGCATTTTTCCCCCACAGTTCACAATGTTACTCACCAGGATCTGACTACTACTGCATAAATATTAAGTGCATGATGCTTTCAATGTATACTGCCATATTCACCATCTGTTTTTGTCTATTTGTTTGTATTTTACTATTGTCACAAGTCTGGTGAAGACATAAAAATTAGAATTTCGCTGTACTGTGCACACACGGCAATAAACTTGAATTTGAGAGGCTGGCTACCTCTGGAGAGTTTAATCCTGCTTTATACCAGATGCTACCAATAATCAAATAGTAGAAAATTCATATTCAGAAAATTGCATGAATGGATTTCTCTATTGAAGAGGAATAACAAATTTAAAAATATTCAACACTTTTGAACTATGATTCCACATTTAACTCACATCTGTGTTATGAGGGCCTAGAGCTTATCCCAGCAAAACTGGGAGTTAGGCAGTAACTGAAACTGCACGCTTTGTGAACTCTGTCAAAGTACATGTGTCAATGATGATTAAATGCATTTCTTTCCTTTTGAAAAAACTAGCTTTATTGATTACTAGCTTGTACATTTCAGAAAATCATTTACACTTGAAGTAAAGAATTAGGAGCTGCATGCTATTGCAATCTTAACAAATATAGAAAAAGTAATTTATGGAATAACTACATATTCAAAAAATTAAGAGTTCACTGGTACAACACCCTTATGTGAAATAATGTATAGGCTACCAAGCTATTCTTGAACACAGCAGCACCACCAACTTAACAGTAATGTATTCAATGATCGTGTATTTAATTTAAACGGGTACCTGAAAAATGAATAAAACAAATAAAAAGAGAATTTGTTGTGCATAAAAAATTGCTTAACTCACATAATGGTTATTACATTTTTACAGATGGCACCATATCAAATCATACAAATTCCTAATCAAATACTTGTAGGCTACTTAGTTTATACAACTACTTAATCACAAACTAACATACCTGAATAATACTAATTGTTTTTATAATAAAATTATTCATGAATGATTATATACATAGACAAACAATGCAAAATATAAACAGATTTCTGCTGTCAAGGCCTTAAGAGACACACTGTCAGTTGGTCCTTCTGCATCTCTACAATACAATTAAATATGCTTAATAAAAACAACCATTAATAAATGAAAAAAATTACATGTTCCCAAACCTTATATCCACTTTCTATACAACAGCCTACTCCAAGGAGCCAGTTCATTGTTTGGTGCAATCACTCACCTTGCAACTCTTGTTCTCATTTGGCCAACAGAGAGTGAAAAATCAACCCAAATAGTTTAGTATGATCTACGTAACAGATTAGAACATCCCATCCTAGCTAACAATGAAGAACAACTAACAATGAAGAACAACTTTTGGATATATGACTAATATGCATGACAAAGAAGACAACAATCTGTCAATTACTGCATCCAAGGAACTTTAAAATATTTATAGATTTACACATAGTAGCAAAAACCATTTGGATCTCTCTACACTCCATTAAAGGCGCTTTTATAAAGAGGTTGCACCCAAAAAGCTTATGGTCTTGTGAACATCCGTTCCAATCGTTTCTTTATCCCACTTCCATTTGGCAGAAGGCACTGCAGCATCTGAACCAATTCTGCAATAACTTCTACCCCTTGGCCTTCCGGACTCTGAACTTTGTGCTGACCCTACTGACCTCAGATCTGCTCCTAGTATTTTATCTATATGCAGTACGTGTTACACTAGTTCCTACCGTTGTTTTTTTTTTATCACTATACGCTTCCCTTATATTTATTTACGTATTCACAATATAGTTAATTACCTGTCTTACACGGGTCCTGTGTTTATGTATATGTTGCATCGCTAATGGTATGGCAATAAAGCCATTTGATTTAATATGGATTCAATTAAAATAACGTTAACACAACATGATCATTTACATCGTATTAATGTCAATAGTAGTCTACCACGATCACCATCCCCACACATGTACTTTGCTGAGAAACTGAGAAAACATTTGTGCCCTCTAGGGACCCGGGAATGCCTGGGTGAAACCGGAGGAAACATACAGATAGGGCAAATTACATAAAGAAGCAATACTATAGCACATTTGTTGCTTTATTTTTGGCATAAAGTTGCGTATGGTTGTTAAACGCCTTGCTGCCTGCCTCGAATTGGGTTGTTTTGGCATGTCACCTAGGGCGACACTCAATGATTTATTCCCTACGTCAGTACGTTGCAACAAGGAAATGAGTCTCGCGATGCATGAATAAACCAATTTAATAATACCGTCAATTTATAAAACTCTCGGACAGCTACTACAGCTACAAGTCTCTCACGCAGCACCCCACACTTGCTTACCCTGAACACGAAGTAGTCCTTCACTCTGGCCTGTACGGTGGGATTGTGAACATGGAAAGGGGTGAGGGTTTGCAGCGGCGAGCAGCAGGCCACCCTTCCAGCCGAGGCGGCAGTGGCTCTCGGCTGTGTAAACGCCACATCTAAACCATCTTCACTGTCGGCGGTATGCAACACGGCAGCTCCTGGACTTTCTGGCTCAACTGAATCATTCAGTTGGAGCATGACTGATTAAAAAAAAAAAATAGAAGTAACAGACGTAGGAACGGAGAGGTGACCGATGGCGCGCGGAACAGCTGTTTACAAATAATCACCGCGTGCCAAAGCGCGCTCCCACATCAAAGCAGTAGCGAGCGCGCCTGTCACGTCGAGACATCCCACAATGCACGGTAACCGTACTTTGGTAAGTATACGCACCACCACAAAACGGATAGGGGGCGTGGTCATTCGCTGCAATTTTTGGTAAGAAAGATTCCGATAGATAGTGTGCTACGTAGTCGTGTGCACAGCCACAAACATGTTAATAGGTACTTATGTTTTCACGCCACATTGTCCTTTTCACATACAAAAGTAAGTTGTTCATGTCACTGTTAAAAGCTGTTGGTTTATGTAATGCGTGCTTGGCGTACTTTCTTTCTTTCTTGAAAATAGCTTCTTGAGAATGGCAAGGTTATGGTAGTGGAAGAACTTGTACTTCCCAGAGGGTTTTGCATATATACTCAAATCATCTGCGCCTCACACAATCGGTGGGAACTTTAGGGGGACTAGGCCAGAGTTGCCACATTTCCTAAACAAAAATAAGGCGCTCCCAAGACAAGGGTGATATTCACCGGTCCTAGGGGCCGCAGTGGCTGCAGGTTTTTGTTTCAACCTTGTTGATTAATAGAAAACAATTCTTGTCAATAACAGGTCTTATTTGATATTATGAATTGTTAGTGTTTTAACTGTACAATGTCAGGTCAGTAGATTTAGATTTGCTACCTTTCTAATCCAAATGATTTGAAGCCTAAAACAGTTCTGTTTCCTTCTGAGTACTTTATTAAACCAAATAGTTCACGATGAATGCACACAGCTGTAAATGGAAAAAAGTTAAAGAACTACTGGTTCTTTTGTCATTTGCATTTCTTTTGCTAATAAGGAGCAATCAAAAACAGTGAATGCAGCTGTTTAAGGGTTCAGAATCTTAACAAATGAGGTAACTAAAATGAAGCAGAAAAATGTAACTTGAGCAAATGTGCTTCATCAGCAATAAATGACTTTTCAAGAAGCAACTGGGTTGGAACAAAAAACCTGTTGCCACTGCGTACCTCCATGACCAGTATTACTCGCCCCTGATTTAAAGGGTCTGAGTCTTAATAGTGTGGTAGAATTAAACTGGAAATATATTAAAGAAAGAAATTTTGTCCTCAACTAGGATCTCTTTGAGTCAGAAATTGGACAGGAGGAATCTTGTTCATGCATCTTAAATTTCTTTTCATGAAGAAGGAGTATGGCAAGAGGTGTCCAGGGAGTAGCAACAGAGCAAAATTACTGTCCCATATTTATACATGATTGAATTCACTTAAGGGTGGCATGGTGGCACAATGGTAGTGCTGCCGCCTCACAGTAAGGAGACCTGGGTTCACTTCCTGGGTCCTCCCTACGTGGAGTTTGAATGTTCTCCCCGTGTCTGCATGGGTTTCCTCCCACAGTCCAAGAATATGCAGGTTAGGTGCATTGGCGATCCTAAATTGTCCCTAGTGTGTGTGTGTGTCTCCTGCGGTGGGCTGGTGCCCTGTGTTTGCTGGGATTGACTCCAGCAGATCCCCGTGGCCCTGTATTAGAATATAGCGGGTTGGAGGATGGATGGCTGAATTCACTTAACAGTGCTGAATTATTTTTTTCACACTAGCTTGACATTTACTCTGATTGGTTGATTGACTTACATCATCTGAGTTTTTACTCTTGATTGGTTCATTGGCTTACACACCCAAATAACATACCCAAATGAAAGTCTTACTCTACGTGTCCTTCTCCGCTCTCAACTGTCAGTCTTACTGGGTTCATAAAAGAACATAACATCAGCCAACCACCACCTGAAACACACTATCTTTTTAGTTGACCATTTCTGCACTCTTCATGCTATTTTCAAAGACAAATATTTATTTATTTATTTATTTATTCCTTCATGTAAACTGTACACAAAAACACTTCATTCACAAACTATTTTATCCTTAAATAAGTATTATGCCCTCACAGTAGCAAGTCAATTAAAATATGTCAATGACCAGAAAAAAAGTGGTCACTTACTATAAAAATGAAAACCTGTATCCACTGTGGTTCTCCAGGATCGGAATTTGACACCCCTGCCTTTGGGAAGCAATGGGGGTGGGAAGGATTTGGGAAGGGTGGTGCATTGAATGGAGGTACGAGGATTGGAGTATGTATTTGAACAACAACAACAACAAAATTTATTTATATAGCACATTTTCATACAAACAGTAGCTCAAAGTGCTTTACATAATAAAGAATAGAAAAATAAAAGACACAATAAGAAAACAAAATAAGTCAACATTAATTAACATAGAATAAGAGTAAGGTCCAAAGGCCAGGGGGGACAGAAAAAACAAAAAAAAACTGCAGACGGCTGGAGAAAAAAATAAAATCTGTAGGGATTCCAGACCATGAGACCAGCTTAGTCCCCTCTGGGCATTCTACCTAACATAAACAAAAACAACAAGTATTGACTGTGCAAAAGTCAGAGAAAGGTTTGAGTTTAATTTCAGAGCTTAATGTAGATTGTTATAACTTAAGAGTGCGCTTCACTGTGTAGTAAATATGTGCCTCTCTCAAATAGCATACTGCTTAACATCACATACAATGCCATATGCTGCAGGAAATGGTTCATATAAGTGTTTCTCAACTATTTTGGTGTTGAAACCCACTAATCCATCTGTAAATCGGAGAAGGTCCCCTTGGTGGATTGAGCACGATTGTCAGACCCACAGCAACCAACCGCAACCCACCACTATTATAACAGACATATAGCAGGTGAATTAGAGAGAGAGCTCATTTTGCCTTTTCCTTTATTTATTTAGCTACCATAACCTTTGAATGTTTTATTAACAAAAATGTATTATATAGTATTGGTTGTATTATAGTTTATTTTCATAGTCTCAAAGTCATGTATAAAATAAAGAACAAATAAGAGTTCTGCATTAATTTGCTACAGACTCTGAAACTTGTCAGTTTCAAATATAGGACAATTCAGTAAAACAAGAAAAGGGTGGTAACACTAGGCCTGCCCCCCAAATCATGAGATGTTATTTTTGCTCATGCTTAAATGATTAGATGTTGCAGTCATTGTTGAGTGAACACTGAAAGCTCATAGTTGAATAATTTTCAGAAGTGTGAGTAAAGACATTATTGGTTTTATTATTTTATGCCCACCCCCATTAAATGCATCTTTGTTTAGCAGTTTGCTTTCAGTGCTTTGGATTAACCTCTGTTTGTCACATTCACACCTTACTGAATTCTATTTTAGTGAACTTAAGAAACACTATTAACAAATTCTTCAAAAAGAAACCTAAATTTCATTAAGCAAGACCTAACATGCATCTTGTGACTAAGGTGCTGGAAAAAAGTGAGTCAGACTGCTCACCCACAGACTACAGAAATATCACAAACGCGAGGTGAATCTCCAGCAAAGGCTGTTAGCTTAAATCGCCATGTAATTTGCCAGTTTTGGAAAAGCAAGCCACTCAACCAAGGATGCTTAAATTTCCAGTTACCATAGTATTTGGAAAATCACAGTTTTTTCTCATGTTGGTATGCAAGTACTGAATGTAACTGGCTGGATTACATCACAGGTAGAGATGCAGTATACTTAAGATACTGCCCAGATACGCTCAATATCCTTACCAACAGGGTGAACTAGCCAAGATCAAAAGGCAATTTATGGTAATTGCTGATTTTCCTCATGTCGGCACAATTGACTGCATACCTGTTGGTATAAAGGCACCATCTCAAAATGAATTTGCTTTTGTAAACAGAAAGCACTTTCATTCAGTTAATATACAACTAATATTTGATGCTCAAACATGTCTGACTAATGTCGTTGTGAGGCTTAACCCACGATTCCTTTAATTTTATCAAACTCGGGGGCGGCTTCCCTCGCCAACCTCCATGTTTGGTTAATCGGATATACAATCATTATACATATCATTTTTTGCACTTTACTTTAAAGCTTCAGTAAAAACAGTATTTGGAATTACCTTTTCTTCAAGATCGCATTGAATTTTGATTCCTTTTTTGGAGATACATCGTGACAACACAACGTATAACTGCCCGTGTGTGAATATTGTTTCTTTTTCTCTAATAAATAATGTGACTTTTTCTAATGTTTGTCCATGTGATTTGTTAAGTGTCATAGCAAAAGCTATTCTCACGGGAAATTGTAAACATTTTAATACGAATGGCCTATCATGGTCTCCTTTGGTGTCTAATGTTATTCACGGAATACAGTAACCCCTCCTCGATCGCAGGGGTTTCATTCCAGAACCCCCCGCGATAGATGAAAATTTTTTATTTTTATATATTTTAAGCCCTTATAAACTCTCCCACACTGTTAACATTATTAGACATGAAATAACACCCTTTAGTCAATAGTTTAAACTGTGCTCCATGACAAGACAGAGATGACAGTTCTTTCTCACAATTAAAAGAAATCAAACATATCTTCCTCTTCAAAGAATGCGTGTCAGGAGCAGAGAATGTCAGAGAGAGAGTAAGAGAAAAACAAACAATCAAAAAATCAATACGTGTATTTGGGCTTTTAAGTATGCTGAAGCACCGCGATAAAGTGACATTTTTTAGAGGAGCGTCCGTATCCTCTAGGCAAACAGCCTCTGTACAAACAGCCCCTCTACTCACACCCCCTCCGTCAGGCACAGAGAATGTCAGAGAGAGTGAGAGAGACAGAGAAAAGCAAACAATCAAGCACCGCACAGAAAGCATATCGTATATCATTGAGGAGTTTTATTTAATACATAATACGTGCTCTGATTGGGTAGCTTCTAAGCCATCCGCCAATAGCGTCCCTTGTATGAAATCAACTGGGCAAACAAACTGAGGATGCATGTACCATAAATTAAAAGACCCATTGTCCGCAGACATCCGCAAACCAGCGAAAAATCCATGATATATATTTAGATATACTTACAGTTAAAATCCGCGATGGAGTGAAGCTGCGAAAGTCAAAGCGCGATATAGTGAGGGATCACTGTATATACTACATTACCTTTCTTGTCACCTGTTAAAATTTGCATCGCTTCTCCATAATCATAAACATACACCTGACCGAATTGTGTTTTCTTTGAAATTAAACTTGTCATTGCTTTAATTGTTGCAGGACCACAGATTCTCATAGTGTATGGTCCATTATTGTGTAAATCTACACTTTGAGCATTGAATGATGCGAAAGCGAAAAGATTATAGTAGACTCGTATATTTTGCCTGTAGTGTTTGTGGATTCTGCGGTGGGCTGGCACACTGCCCGGGGTTTGTTTCTGACTTGCACCCTGTGCTGACTGGGATTGGCTCCAGCAGACCCCCGTGACCCTGTTTTCGGATATAGCGGGTTGGGAAATGACTGACTGACTGACTGTTAGTGGATTTCACTTTCCCCAAATATCAAATCTTTTAATTATCTTGGATACGCCTCCTTATTGTGTAGAAGCACTACTTTTCCCTGATGGCAACACGAATTAGACGACCTACAAAGCCTTACAATATTTCCATTCTTCTGACATTTCACCTATGTTCGATCTCTGTTGGCCTTTCTAATGCGATCTTTACTATCTTTTTTTGATAATATCAATTTTTTCTGCTTTTAATTTCTTTAACTTGCTCTTCATGTATATATCACGCCTATGTTTTTTTGTGTCTTTTGAATTCCAATGCTTTTATTATCTCTAACTTGCTCTGCATGTGTTTTGCCCCCTCGTTTTTGAACCTTTTTATGACATTTTACTTTGTTTTCTACTCTATCTTTTATTTCTGACCTCGCTTTGCCCTGCTATTTTTTTAATTACACCTGGTCCGTGATAATTATTTTCCCTTTTACCGAATAATAATTTCCGTTTTTTTATGCTAATGCAATCTTTACTTTCTTTTTTTTATACTTTTGAATTTTACTGCTTTCATATTCTTTAGCTTTCTCTGCATGTGTATCGTGCCATCATTTTTTTTTGAGCCTTTCAAATTCCACTGCTTTCATAATCTCTTATGTGCATTTTTTTTCTCTCCAAAGCTTTTGGGTCTCTTTTCTCCATGCTGCTCTTTCTTCTTCGCTTAGTCATCGACGTTTCATCTAGAACGTATTGTCCTTATATGCTTTATATGAGCTGAGAGCAGAGGATCTGTGTCTGCTAAAAGCCTTTACATGACTGAGAGTTTTGATGACCGTGGTCTTTTTTGAAAATGGTTTTAAGTAGTGCGTGACTTGCAAGAATCTCATGTTCCACATCCCCGCAAGACGGTTCTGGGACAATCTCTTTCGTCTCGTGGGTCTTTTAAGTGTCTTCCGAGAAGATCACGTCTTGTCTCCCTGGTCTCCCTTCCAAAATTTTTTTTTTTTTTATAATAGAGAGATAATAGTGAGATAGTACTGCAGGAAGCAGGTTTCAGGATCATGCTCTGTGTGATCTTTGGCTTCTTGGTAAGTAAGCCTCATTGATTGCATTTAAGTTTAGTACATTATAGATGACTTCTATGATCTTTCTTTCAGGTGATAGCGGGTACACCACAAGAGATGAAATACAATAAAAGGCATTCTTGCACACAACTAGTGTTAGAACAGACCATTAGTTCATTAAGATAGATAGCAGTGTTTGGACTTGAAATGTTTGCCATATTGTAATGGCTTGTGCAGTACTGTGTAGCATAGCACAGAACCATGGACAGCCTCAGAACATCAATGCCTTGGTAATTCAAAGTCGTTTGGATATTGTGTATTGAATTTAAAGAGACTAGTAATGCAGTATTGACTTTTACTTGGCAAAATTATTTTATTTTGTTACATGTTTAATAAGAATTTTCTCAATATCTTGAAGTTCTGTGCATAAACCCTCCATTCAGCTGAACCCACTCATTTTTTTTCTTTTATATTCGTGACTCCCACAGAGTGACAATCAAAAAGAATATTTTTGCAATTCTCCACTTCAGTCAGTCATGTGTCCTCAAGTTCACATTCACTTATGTTTCATTTTCTGTCTTTTTTCCCCTGTGTTCTTCCTTGGTTTGTGGCAAATACATCGCTCAGGATCATGTAGTTCCACCACCCTACAGCAAAGAGGAGAGGTGCTCCAGTACCATGCAGTGTGCACCATAGGCCTCCTTAAAGGAGGTGGTGGGTGTAGATATTTCAGGTGGGAGGCTGCCCTGCTAGCCAATGAATTTCTGCAGCATCACGATTGCATATGAACAAGGTTGATTAGCATAGACCATATACAGTATTTTTGTTTCAGGATGGCAACTGGACGAGGTTTGAGGTGTATTCATATACACACTTTTACAAGTCAGTCAGTCAGTTATTTTCTAACCCGCTTAGTCCTGAACAGGATCATGGGGGTTTCTGGAGCCTATCCCACTTATAAATCTGATTTTTTTAAATGTGTTTTTTGGTGTACGCATACTTTCATACTCAGATACATTCAAAATTTTACAAAAAAGATTCCAGGATAGTAAACGGTACATAAATGTAAAAGCAAGATTTGATGTATACACATAAATGAATAATAATCAAGGAAAGTGTACAATTTTAAATCAAATAAACAGAGATAATGTAAGTGTATCTTTTGTAGAAAGAAACCATAGGCACTTTCAAGTGGTTCTTCCCCTTGTAATTCTGTGTGCCAAGATATCTTATTTCTCAGACAGAGAGAAGTTGATGAGGCACTGAGCTATGGTAATTAAAAAAAAAAAAATTTAATTCCATGTTAAGTGTAATAGTGAAATTAAGAATCACATTGACAAGTTGCCAAAAAATGTAAAAATAAAGAGCTAATAAACACAATGATTTGCTTGAGTCTACTGCTTCCCTACTGTCCTCATATATTTATTATGCTGTTGTTACCGATGAATGTAAAGATGTTTCAGAAAGAGAGCTTGTGGTCGTGTGTGTTCGCTTTGTTTGAAGAGGCATTATTAAAGGTTTTGCAAATAGACAATAAGACAGCTAATGGCCTTACATAGAAAATTCTTTGAAGAGTTAAAGGCACTAAACCTAGACTATTCACTATATGTGGGAATAAATGTGAGGTGTAGCTCCTGCTGTAGCAAATGATGTATTTTGCAATTGTGCAGTTTTATGGATGTTGTTGTAGTCTGATAGTTATACATCCAAGAGCATGCAACTTATATATACACAATTATATACAATATACTGTATATTTGCACATATTACTTATATAAGCAGGTAGAGCTGTCTCATCATTCGAAAACGTAATGATGGAGTTGGAGGTCTATCTGGCCACACAATCATAGTTGAACTAGAAGTGCAGAAAAGAGCTCAGCACAATACTCTGGTGTTCCTTTGTTGTGGGTCCAGGTGATGTATGTGGTGTTACACACCTACACGTGCTGATGAGGAAATCTAGTGGCAGAGGGTGGCGCTAAGTCCAGTTTTGATGGAATAACAGAGTTACTATTAGGATTATTAATAATTATCAATTAATAAATAATATTTAATAATAATAATAAAAATTATTATTATTATTAAGAGTTATTAATAAGCTGAACATAGCCTGTAAACAAGGCTCTGGTTTAACAGTTTTTAGGATCCAGATGTATCAAGATAGTATGGAACACAGTTGATAAGGCATTCTCTGTGGATCAGTTGTAATGGTATGCAATCTAAGGGTGATCATGACAATTTGGAATATTCTTTTTTATTGTGTCCCAGTACCAGATTCTCAAAGCACTTCATCCCCTTTGGAGTGAGTGCCATTGGTATGCTGTCATTTTGAGAGCCCACTTTTGTTTTGTTAGGCACTGGGATAAATGTCCTTTTAAAGCAGGCAGATGCCACAGATTCTGTCAGTGAAGGGTTAAAAATGTCACTGTATACATCATTATTGATCACTTTTGTTTTTTAAAACACACCCTAAAATTTCATCCTGACTGGATGTCTTAAGGATATTAACATTTTAAAAAGTCCTCCTTATGTCATGTACAGAAATAAAAAAGTATGATTCATGTGGTACTACAGGTAATTTGAATAAAGTCCTGCTTGTTATCAAATAAAAACAATGGAAAAAAAATGTAAACAAGAAATGGATTAGACTGTGTTTTTTGTAGCCCATAAGCATCTCTAGTCCCTGCCAGAGTTTGCATGAATTATTACAGCTGCTAACTC
Source organism: Polypterus senegalus (assembly GCF_016835505.1). Lineage (NCBI taxonomy): Eukaryota > Metazoa > Chordata > Cladistia > Polypteriformes > Polypteridae > Polypterus > Polypterus senegalus. The sequence continues at coordinate 62,149,092 of NC_053159.1, read as the reverse complement.
AGTCTCTAGTTTACTGCTGTAATGAAGTTTAGCATTGTTTATTGGTTTTGCAAGTTTGTATTTGCTTTTTTTATATATTTGCTTTTCTTATATTTTTCCATATCACTATTTCAAAATGCTTTGTGGCATGCCATCAATAAATTCACTTTTTTACTGGGAAATATCCAGATTATTTTTTTAAGCACACAATTGTCCACAGCTTTTTTCATGAATCCCTTTATGACATTTTCATACTCCTTCATGTCTGATGAGGAGTCTTTAAACAGGTCCAAGTGTATACAGTAAAAGCAATCGTGCTGCATGATTTATGGCATCATTTTTTTTTTGTTGCAAACTCCTCACATTTTAGTCTCTAATTGCAAGCTGGAAGCAGATGTAGTGAGCAGTAGGTAAAATTTATCAAGGTGTAGTTGCCATCTGGAGTATTAGCACCACTTGTGGATCAGATGACCTGCTGATGATATTTAGGATAAACATACCTTAGATTGGTGACAGGCCCACACTGGATGGATCTGAGAAGTGTAGAGCCTGGCAATGAAAAGTGGCATTTAGATTGTAGAATGGAAACCGAGCACAATCCTGAGTGCAAGGTGAAAAGGCATTGTCTATGAGCAGTGACTCACATTGTCAATCAAATCGAAAAGCAGAGTCATTGATTGAGGGTGGTCTCTCTCCCTTCTTTTTTCCTGTCTTGCTCTGGTATTATGCCTGGTGAAAGTTCCTGACAAGTCTAATGATAGTCAAAAGATTCTACCTTGGTGCCAGATAGCTGGATGTGTTAAAAAGCACAAAGTAGAATAATTAGCCTTTGTGACTAAGTGGTGTTTAGAGTGTATGGCCCTCTTAGAAGATATCATCTGCTAAATATGTTGTACATTTAGGAGATTTCAAAACTCAACTACAGGGATGGATCAAGAAAAACATCCTCCAAATTGTGAATTTTTATCTGACATTTGTGCTTGTCATAGGAGATTTCAAAACTCAACTACAGGGATGGATCAAGAAAAACATCCTCCAAGTTGTGAATTTGTATCTGACATTTGTGCTTGTCATTTATTGCCTGCAATGAATTTGATGTTGAAATGTAAGGGGTGTCATAAGTGTAACTAGCACCTGACCAACATAATCAAACTCAGATTTGTGGTCATACCATCTCTCCTACGGATGTATGGTGAGGATATTTGCGTGAGGCGAGGAGCGGACATATTACTGTGTCTCCAGTTGGTAGTCATCCTGATCTTCTTTGTAGGGTGTTGGGTCATCTTGCAGTGAGTGTTTCTGAAAGTGCCTACTTGATGCTTCTGCATGTATTAAACTCAAAAATCCAAATGCAAAAGTAAGTATAGGCATAGTTGTTTAGTTTTTATATACAGTGTTTCTGAGATTGCTCTTGTAAGGGTACACAGCTGGTGGCATTTTCAGGGTGTTTCATTGCATTACTCACACTACACTGGCCAGTGCTTGTGTGTTCTTTCCAAATTTGTTTTGGTGTTGCTGAAAATTATTTTCATTTTCATGCCTGTTGAGAGGGTTGCATGTGCAGCTGGGACAGGTGCTTCTTTGTGCTCTGTGTGTTTAGTCTGCTTAAACAGGTTAGTGATGTCATCTTCTATAACTATTTACACAAAAAGAACAGGCTGTAAATGGTTATCATTTATTCTCTCGTGACATGACTTATCACACTAATCCCATGCTTAATGTTACCTAATATACCTTTTCTTGCCATGTGATGCTTGAATTGTTTTATAATCCTGGAATGAAGCAGTAAGATGATGAAGATGACCGAGACAGCAAGGAAAATTCCAAAGTTCTGTTAAAGATAAATTGTATAATCAACAGTCCAGAAAGAAAAGTAAACAGTTTTATCCTTCCAGTAGGTCCAGATCAGAAAACTGCTTGAATACTTGATGTTTGAGGCATGCCTCTCACCGAATTGTAAACCATTATTAATGCAAAGGTAGGGTTTCACTTGGTTTGGTTTGGAGTGATGAATACTGCCAGATACATACATCACATAACCAAGCAGCACATAAGCAGGACACAAATCTTGAATTATTTTTATTTTAATATGTGCCTGACCAGCACTAGTTGAGACCTGCACAGCACTCAGATGAAAACTTCTTAAAGAGACAACTATTCATAACAGGACATATTAGGAGATGATTACATTATATCATATTCTATAACCAGCTAGTGCTGAACTGCTAGGACATAAGTGATGAGTCCTTACCTTCATCTCACTCAACAAAAAGAGTGACTAATTCAACATCTTGTTCAACAGCTCCAACCAGTTAATGGTATGTTGCCAACTCTGGCAAAACATTGCACAAATGACCACAGAGACAGCACTAAAGTACCTGATAATCAATGTGCAGGTGGAGATTAGGAAAATGAAGCAGGACATGAAGGATAAGGAAGAGGAAAATAAACAAATAATTAAACTTTTTGATCAAAAAATAAGTATGGTTGAGTCTACATTGGAAACCATTGGTGCCCAGCTGAAAAAAGTGAAATGCATGTATACTATCCATCACTGCACAGATGGTGACTAATATACAGCAGGGTCACTGCTTTAGAAAATGAAACTGCAAAGACTGTTGGAAGCATTTCTAGAATACATGAAATATCAGAAAGGGAGGAAGCTTGAAATTCCACCAAATTATTTATGGTGTTCAGTATATTTCAAGAAACTCCATTAAAAAAATCTGGGAACTGACAACCTGCTAATCATTAAATTAACATTAGGGTAAAGAAGCTATTACTTCCTGTTTTTGAGAAGAAAGATTCTCTTTGAGATCAATGGGATCTATATTTTTAGGACTTTTCTGTGTTGACTGCTGAAAATGTGTTTGTGTTGAACAGTTTTAAGCAGAGACTGTGCTTGTCAGTTATTCACTGTGGAGCACCTGCAGCATCCACATGTGCCACCATGTCGGGCATGACTCAGATGAGTTATCCAGGATTGTAACTGCAAAACACCACCTTCATGGCTAGAAGGCACAGCAGTGTCTGGATTAGCTTCAGCAATTAAGGACCACAAGGTCCTGCAATGTATAGTGCACACAGCAGGAAATATCATTGGGACCTCTCTACCCTCCATTAAGGACATTCTTTACCAAGCATTGTATCTGCAAAGCCTACAGCATTGTAGAGGACTGTTCCCACCATTCCCCCAGAGTCTTTGTTCTACTTCCATTAGGCAAAAGACACCACAGAATTTGAACCAGTTCCTCCAGGTCCTGCAATAGCTCCTATCCCTTGGCTGTCTGGATTTTCAACTCTGTGCTGCTCCTTTGCCCTCACATCTGCTCCAAGTATTCTGTTTATACTGCACAAAAACATCTGTTGTAGACTCTTTTCTCTATTATTAATTGTTATTACTGCTACATTATTTATTCTTACTGTATCTATTTTGATTTATTAGTGTCTGTTTATTTGTCTATTATTTTTTCACTTATCCATTAGTATACTATAGTTAAGTAGAGTATATGTAAATTATATAACAAATACTTTTTGTTGGTCTGGGCAAACATTCATTTAACATCATTTTTAATGGATTTTTTTTAATGAAATGTAAACTTTTGTGACCAAAAATTGCCACCAAACATAATAATGTGATGCAGAAAATACTTAATGACTACACTTTTGCAGAGTCTCTTTCTTGTTAGACCAAAAGAAAGTGACAGTCGGTTGTGAAATTTCCGATCTCGGGCAGTCTCAGCCAGACTCGGCAAGAGTGTAATATCTGTACTGTTCGAGTTTCATAGCGCTTTTCAATGTTTTCCTTGCAATGAAAAAAAAAGTCAGAAATGGTGTCAGTGCTGAAAAAAAAGTTTCATCAAACGTCTTATTTTCATTCTGCATTATTACCTGTATTTCTATTTAAAAAAAAAAAAAGTTACATCTAATGTCTAACTTTCAAATAAAATATTTTTTGCAGTTTAAGAAGTGCTGTTTTTTTTATACATGTATTGTCAAGCTTGGGTTTCAGAGTTGCACAAGAGACAGGAAGGTGAATTCCGGTTACCAATGAAAATACAAAATTTGTTATTGTATAGAGAAGGCAGGTACAGTCTCATGACTTCATTCAAAATAGGAGCTGTTACTTCAGCACAAGATAGGAGCCAATACACAGGTCATTGTCATGTTTTAGCTCCCATCTTCAAATTAGAAGAATAATTGTTTGGGCAGAATTTACCCTTAACAAGTTTCAAACTTTGTCCTTGTGTTTTTAATGAGCGCATTTTAAAATAACAGTATCAATCCACTGTACTAATTCCGTTCATAATTTTAAGCACTTCAATCATGTCACCTCTTAATCTTCTTTTGCTTAAACTGAAACAACTCCACTCTTTTTATCATTTTTCATAATTCTTCCCCTGTAGCCCTGGAATCAGCCTAGTCGCTCTTCTCTGGACCTTTTTCTAGTGCTGCTATGTCCTTTTTGCACCCTGGATTCCAAAACTACACACAGTACTCCAGATACGGCCTCACCAGTGCGTTATAAAGCTTAAGCATAACCTTCTTGGATTTGTACTGAACACATTGTACTATATAACCTAACATTCTGTTTGCCTTCTTAATGTCTTCAGAACATTGTCTGAAAGTTAATAGTGACAACTTCAGTACAACTCTTAAATCCTCCTCATAAGGTGTACTTTTGATTTTCAGACCTCCCATTGTGTGTGTGTTTTTTTTTTTTTAACATTCCACATACAATACTTGTACAGGGAGATTCGCTAGGATGAAGCAATCTGAATGAAACAACATGCAATGTGCTCCACAGTATATGGAGCTTCGAACAAGCCGGGATGCCCCTGCGTCTGAGTGGTGAGGTAGTCGCCAGACAGCAGTCGCAACATTTAACCTCCATTTGCAACTTCTGGGTGCATACTGCCCGTATCTCTTGACTAAGTCACTTGACTTCTCATTAGGATGGTGGTGTACAGTATTGAGGAGCGCGTCTTCATGGTGCAAACCTATTGGGTCACCAATGTCAGAATCAACTGGATGATTGTGAGTTAACGAAAGGTTACTCCAGCAAGATGGAGCAACTTGTCACACAGCAGCAAGGAGCATGGCAGAATCCTTGTTTGGCAACACGGTAATTTCAATGGCTCTTTCGCTACCACGGTCACCGGATATGACACCACCAGACTTCTTCCTCTGGGGTATGCTCAAAGAAGAAGGAAAACATCCAATGTGAAATTGCTGCTATTCCCCCCAAGACTCTTGTCGATACGTTCAGAAACATAGAGTGGCGTGTTGAAATGTGTCTGGCAGGAAACGGAAACCACTTCTTGCATCGCATGTAATGCAATTGAGAACATGCACATCAAGATATATAACATTTTTTTGGTTCAGATTGCTTCATCCTAATGGGAGTTACAACAGAATATTCGGGACCTCTTTCGAGTCAATCTCCCTGTATTTACTTACATTAAAGACACAAAATTATTCACAGACTACTGGGATCAGAATCTTGATCTTGGTCTTAATTAAAAGCTTATGACTTGATACATTCTGGAAACTCAGAAAATGTTTGGTAGCGGCAACTTTGGCAAAGTGACTCATGGCTGTGTGTTCTAATGGTAATGTGATCGAAAAAGTAACATGGCAGAAAGAGAAAGAAGAGCTGCGACATCTGTTTAGCATCAAGAAAAATGTAGCAGCCAATTATGTGATGAAGAACACAGTAATAGGAAGAAGAAGAATAAGAGCAGCGCCATCTGCTAAGTGTCAAGCATATCACAGAAGGGAATTAAGTGATGAAGACTAGAAGGACTAAGCAGACACGATAGTGACACACACAGGCAAGACGTAATAAGAGCATGGGCCGCACAAGCCCATCTATCAGTAATCCCGCAGGAAACTATATATGGTTTCAGAATTCATAATCAAGTTTAAGTACTGAGTTTACTGATCAATGAATGTAACAAAGAACTCCATAATTGAGAGAAGTAAAAAGAGGAGCAGCAGCATCTGAAAAACTATAATAACCTTGCTATACACATGGCAAAATTTGTAACTACTAGAGGATGGAGGATTGCCCAGGAAGGGATGGGCAGCCAGTTGGCTGTGGTCTCCAGGACTCTGACTTTGTCTTTAACTTTCTCTGTTATAATCAACCATGGACCAACCCCCCGAGATGTATTTTCTGCAGGAATGCTGTTTCCTTTTCTTCTGTTGTCTGCTGGCCATATTTCAACAATTAATCATTACACAAATTTTATGAGAAAGGTCTGGCTACAGATATTGTGTACTGTCCTTTTAAAAGTTATACATATTTTTATGTGTATGCTATGCATTTTGTCATTGGCAAAGTTTATAATTGTATTTTCCTTGTGAACTTGTACAGCATTCAGTGAAAAGTGCTATACCAAACCAAATTGAATTGAATGAGGAAATTATTCTTTATAATTCAAAGGTATCATCTTAATAACAAACTCTATGTTCCTCTGCACATGATATTTTGAATATACTAGGCGGCTCCACTAGTCCGCCCCCTGCTCGCTTCGCTTGACAACCTCTGTGTTTGGTTAATTGGATATACAATTTTAAAAGCTTTTTTTTTCTTTGGATTTGTTTCAATTTCATTATTTGCATTTTTAGTTTAAAGCTTCAGTAAAAACAATATTTGGAATTACCTTTTCTTCAAGATTGCATTGAATTTTGATTCCGTTTTTGGAGATACATCGTGACAACGCAACATATAACTGCCTGTGAATGAATATCGTTTCTTTTTCTCTAATAAATAATCTGACTTTTTCTAATGTTTGTTCTTGTTAAGTGTCATAGCAAAAGCTATTCTCACGGGAAACTGTAAACATTTTAATACGAATGGCCTATCAAGGTCTCTTTTGGTGTCTAATGTTATTCGCGGAATATATACTACATTACCTTTCTTGTTGCCTGTTAAAATTTGCATCGCTTCTCTGTGATCATAAATATACACCTGACTGAATTGTGTTTTCTTCGAAATTAAACTTGTCATTGCTTTAATTGTTACAGGACCACAGATTCTCATAGCGCATGGTCCATTATTGTGTAAATCTACATTTTAAGCATTGAAGGATGCAAAGGCGAAAAGATTATTGTAGACTCCTATATTTTGCCTGTAGTGTTTGTGGATTTCTGCAGTGGGCTGGCACACTGCCCGGGGTTTGTTCCTGACTTGCACCCTGTGCTGACCCCTGTGACCCTGTTTTCAGATATAGCGGGTTGGGAAATGACTGACTGACTGACTGACTGTTAGTGGATTTCACTTTCCCCAAACATCAAATCTTTTAATTCTCTTGGATACGCTTCCTCATTGTGTAGAAGCACTACTTTTCCCTGATGGCAACACGAATTAGACAATCTACAAGTCTCAGACTTCAAAGCCTTACAATATTTCCATACTTCTGACATTTCACCTATGTTCATATATTCAATCTCTATTCACCTTTCTGTTATTTCACTGAGTAATAATTTCTCTTTGTTAGTGCTAATGCGATCTTCTGTAACTTGCTCTGCAAGTATATCGCGCCTATGTTTTTTGTGTCTTTTGAATTCCAGTGCTTTTATTATCTGTAACTTGCTCTGCATGTGTTTTGCCCTCTCGTTTTTGAACCTCTTTATGACATTTTACTTTGTTTTCTATTCTGTCTTTTATTTCTGACCACACTATTTTTTCAATTACACCTGGTCCGTGGTCGAGTAATAATTTCCGTTTGTTTGTGCTAATGCAATCTTAACAATTTTTTTTATACTTTCGAATTTTACTGCTTTCATATTCTTTAGCTTTCTCTGCATGTGTATCATGCCATCATTTTTTTTGAGCCTTTCGAATTCCACTGCTTTCATAATCTCTTATGTGCATTTTTTTCTCTCCAGTGCTTTTGGGTCTCTTTTCTCCATGCTGCTCTTTCTTCTTCGCTTAGTCATCGACATTTCATCTAGAACGTATTGTCGTTGTACGCTTTATATGAGCTGAGAGCAGAGGATCTGTGTCTGCTAAAAGCCTTTACATGACTGAGAGTTTTGATGACCGTGGTCTTATTTCAAAATGGTTGTAAGTAGTTCCAAGAACCTCATTTTCCACATCCCTGTGAGACGGTCCTGGGACAATCTCTTTTGTCTTGCGGGTCTTTTAAGTGTCTTCTGAGAAGATCACGTCTCGTCTCCCTGGTCTCCCTTCCAAAATTTTTTTTTATAATAGAGAGATATAACTCTTCATCATTTTGCTGTTTATAGCTAGTGTAGTAAGAGTTTGACACTTTTTAACTTCTCTAGATGTCATTCTCAAAACCTAGCAGTATGACTTGTTTGTCTCAGTCTTGTATTTCTTCAAACTTTGTTGTCTGTAAGTTACCTATGATGAAGTATGTAAGTTAGTCTACTGGTTGTAGCCAGACAAAGAAAGATCTCAAATTAACAAACCTAAGTGTACCTCATCCAGAACATGTATGCCAGTATCTACATTGGTTTGGCTGTGTGTTCTTGCCTGGATCAGCTTGAAGGCATACCTCTATATTGTGCATCAACTCTGGAATCAAACTTCTTAAACTTCTTTGTCCAGAGGAGTTGCTGAAGAAGTTGTCTTGTTTAGTCCCATATTGTTGTTTATTAAAAGAAAAAGTATTGTCTGCAGATCTCAGTTTTTTAGATTTTTAGAGATGGTCAATATAGTGCAGGAGACCATATTGTCTACTGACTTCAACCCCCGTATGAGTGAAAGAATGAGGAAGACATCACCATGGGAGTTACTGGGATCAATTGCTTATCAGATCTACAAACAAGTGGCCAGTTGCTATTGTATTCCCATGCTAGTTATGGATTGTCTGTAACAAATAGCTACTAAATATTCCTAGAATATGTGCCCTGTGGGAGACTAACATCATACCCTTATTAGTAGATCTTGTTTTGTGCATATTGTTGTTGAGATAAAACATGTTTGCCTTTGCTGAGGAAAATCAAAACAGCTACAGAACATAAATGTTTGATCCTAAATTGTAGTACTTTATGCCTGCCAGAGATTGTCATAGCTGGTGGCAGTGAAAGGAACAGCACTAGCCCACAGGATCAGTTTCCTACTGAAATTTCAGTTGTCATCAGGTCATCTGACATATATACAGTATGTATACATATTATATACTGTGGCAGACGACCAGGGACCTTGCCCCACCGGGATGCCTGGAACAAGGAAGGATCGGGAGAGGGGCAATATATTCCCCTGGAGGCAAGAGGGCACCCTCCCTGGATTCCTTCAGGGCCGCCACCAGGGGGTTCCTGAGCCATGGACTGTGGCACTTCCGCCACACCAGGAAGCACAGATGAAACAATAACCAGATACACCTGGAGTGCTTCTGGGTGCAAGGGCAGCACTTCTGCCACACCAGGAAGTGCTACCAGAAGATCATCAGGGAGCACCTGGAGTACATCTGCGTGTGCCATAAAAGGGGCTGCCTCACTCCATTCGGGGAGCTGGAGTTGGGTGGAAGAGGACGGAACTTGCGACAGGAGGAGTAGAGGCGGCAGAAGAAAAGGAAGTCTAAAGGACTGTGAGCTGTATTGAGCTGAGTATTGTGTTGTATTGTGTGCCCAGGAATAAAATGTTTGTGCTTTTCAACATCTGGAGTCCGTGTCTGTCTTTGTCAAGGCTGATCTTCCACAATACATATACAATATATACAGGAACAGAAAAAATGCATAGAATACTAATGACATACAACATGGAATTCATAACTGTAAACTCCCAGCTACATAACTGTGCAGGATCAGGTCAGATATGTGAAGTAATAAAGAACAATGCAAGACAGATAGAGAAAGCAACGGCTGTGATTTCTTATGGGACACTAGTAATGTAATCATTACAGAAATTATTGAAGAAAACAATGGATAATTCAAAGTGAAATAAAAGCTATTAATATGCTACCAGAAAGTGAGATAATCAGAAATAGACACATCTTAAAACATAAGAAATTGACAGATGTAAATATTGAACAATATGAATATGTTACATTTTTAGAGCAGCATTGTTTCTAAGAAATCATCTATCCATCCATCCATTATCCAACCTGCTATATCCTAACCACAGGGTCATGGGGGTCAGCTGAAGCCAATCCCAGCCAACACAGGGCGTAAGGCAGGAAACAAACCTCGGGCAGGGCGCCAACCCTCTGCAGGGTGCACACACACAATCACCCACACACCCAACATTAGGGACAATTTAGAATCGCCAATGCACCTAACTTGCATAATAAATAATTTTGGATTTTTGATATGATTTATGTAGTGTTGATTATTATTCTTCTACATGTATTTTTGCATACAAAACATAAGTAAGATCAAGATTAAAAAAATCATACAGACAGGACCTATACTGTGTTACATTTACCTCGGAAATTTGAGTTGGGGAATGACATCACATCAAAGTTGACCATGTACTTGTCAAACATTCGGGAAACCAATATGGACGAGTCCAGGAAAACCTTTGTTGTACTTGCTCCATCCAAAAATACAGCACTTTATAGCAACATGTCCACAGATAGAAGTTGGACAGAACTGTGTGAATGATTGATTTAATAAGACACAAATAGACAGAAATGCTAATAAAAGTGTAATATTACAGCTTTCTTTAAAGCGTGCAGTGTATGTTGCTTTTTTTGATTGACATTATAATCTGAATGTCTGACAAAGTTGGATTTGACACAACAGCCCCGAGTTTCCAAGTAGGAACTCTGACTTGTAGGGATCAGCCAGTTGAAAATTCCAACTTCCCACTTCAAATGGAATGCAGCCATAAACCACGATGCCAATGACCTGCAATCTGATAGGCTACCATTTGCACTATTCTGCAATTGCTGTAGACTGTCACTAAAATTGCTCTTTTCCGACTATTAATTCTAAAACATCATTGCAGGTTTCTCCAATTTTTTTTACCTTTAATTGAGCTTTTCAATGAAGCTGAGTTTTTCTGGGCCTCAGGACTACATGATTATTCCATTAGCGAAAACTGTTTTTCTTTAGTTTGTTGCACATGGGTAGGCACCTCGCCTGGGAAGAGTATGGTTCCTCAAGTAGATTGAGGCCAGCACTATACCACCACAAGAAACAGGGCGAAGATCATCCTATCTCGCCCAGAAGACAGGCAGAAGATGCCTATGCCAGAATGGGTACGCTGGCATCCCCGGCTGGGATGGACCCCGGAACAATATCAGGCCGAGAGGCCAGCATAATGGAAGGACTGGGGAAGATGAATGTTAGTGAATATTCTCTTCCCCAATATGCTGAGTGGCGGTGCCCTTGGATTAGAGTTTCCACATGGATGCCCGCAGGACATGCTGAAACCTGTAGTCTCATGATGCAGGGGGAGCCGAGGGGATAACTTTGTGGGAATCCTCTCAGAAGTACTCCCAAGTCCAAGATAAAAGGAGCTGCCCTGCCACATCCAGGCGAGTCCCAGTCAGCAGGAAGTGGACAAAGCTTGCCTGTGATGAAAAACAGTGTGGAAAAGATATGTGTTTATTACACTTTTGGAACTTTTTATTAACTGGGACTTGTGTCTGTGTGGTTGTGTCTGGGGTTTGGGGTTCTTTTAAAAATTTTGCCTGCAAGTTATTTCCAATTTAGAACAAAGGCAAAATCTCCATAAAAAGCACACTTTTTTATTGCATATCAATCTCATGTATAAATTCTTCATAGCATTGGAAAGATTACATTTGGTATACATTCCTATTCTACAGAATTAACATCAGATTTTTTTTTTTATTTTAATGCAATTTCTCTAAAGAAGTACATCTTTAATAATCACAAGCATCAAAATGAACTGCAATTTCAGAAATACTTTTTTACTCTTCTTTATTATTACTCTACGCACTCTTTCAATTTCTTTTTAAATTTTTTTATATCCCCTCCCCACCCCACCGACAAGTAAGTTAAGCAATGACCAACTGCCTGCTTCATAGGCAGTTAGTGACTTTGAGTCTTCATTATACAAACTAATCACATGTACAATAAGTGCATCTACAGAATGTTTTAAACTTTTTCTCGATAAAAACTTTCACAAACGGACACCATAATGACCGCTAAACACACATCATGCACAGTTATTTTTTTTCCTTATAAACATAACAGAGGAAATGTACAATTAAATTCAAATGAAACAAGCACCATCCATTTTGAACATCCCCATACATTTATGAATTCCAGACTTACACAACATATTGTATTTTGCTTTTAGAACAATGTACATTTCTTAGAGTAACAACTTTATTTACAGTATATGTACTGTAACAGTGAAAAAAGCCACAAAAACTGGCTATATGTTGATTTTAAACAATTTGGTGAGCTATATTTTAACAGCCTTGGGGTTTTCAGCTTCAACAAAGCTGGTGGTGTGAAACAGAATTATCTTCATCATTAGTTCCTTCAAGCTTGTCTACAGGTTGTCATTAGTATTTCCTCAACAGTACTTTAAGATGCCTCTTAATCCTTGTCACTAAATACCAAAGCGCAGGTCGTTGAAATTGCCCCCGATTATTTATCCTTGTGAAAATATACAGTATTTGCACATCTTTAAAAAGAAATATAAGTGAAAAAACATCACACATGGATAGGGGGAGCACAGAAACTACCCAAAATAAGAATTTGTCGAACAAGTGTCAGACACGTCTCATTTGCACAACATAACAATGTGTGCTGTTGGGCTTCCCCACACAGTGAAAGTGCTCAGTGGATGAGATGACATTTTTTCTTTCACTTAATTAAAGCAGCAGCAGCAGTAGCAGCTGTCATCTGCAAACTGGGAAGAAGATCACAGGACTGCAGGACACAGAAAAAAAATAATAATAAAAGGAAAAGCCTTAAAGATACCGGGGCTGGCAATGCAAAAAAGGATTTATGAATGAAGTGGAACCATTCAAGTGTAGTCCAAGAATGAACTCACCTTCCAACTGAAGTAAACATGAACAATATTGAGTAATTTGTTTAACATTATGAAATATTACAGTGTCGTGTTCAACACAAAGGCAAACACTTGTGAGCATCAGCGGATCGCCATCAATAACTAAAGTCAGCCACTTTTGTAAGTTCTCTTTCGGATCGAGAAAACAGTCTTATATTCTATAGATGCAAAATTATTCTGCATCATTCTTTATTATCTACAGAGTTTTTTTTTAAAAAGTGCTCTATAATACTTCATTCTATATCGTTGTAACACAAGTTATGTTTAATTGTGCATTTATGGCTCCTCCTGCATGGTGGTTGTACTGCTTTGGATTGCGGCTCTGCACAGTAACAGATTCAAGCTGAGGCTACCTCAGAAATAGAGACTTGGCATATAAAAGTCGCCATTGTAACTCTGGTGAAAGTATCTGGATGGCCATCTGACCTGCATCTCCATATATGCTGTGCAGGCAAGGGGGACACTTCCGTCTGAGCTTGCAAGTAAGAAGTAAGAAAATGGAGTTAATAATTCGAGCAGGAGTAAAGGGCAATGCTTCCCACCTTGCAGAAGCGCTTTCCACTTTCAAAAGGTAACCATATTCCAATAGACTGTATTTATTGGTATTTTATTATACATCCATAATTATTGGCACAACACCCTGCTTTGTCCTGTGTTTTTCTCCTTATGCCCTTCAAAAAATGCAACCTGATGATGAAAGAAGTTTTAGGGTAAAACAGAAATATCACTTTACATCCAAAAGTGTAACTCCTGGAAAAAAAATAAATACTCATCATCTGGACAACATGAACAAATCTACATAAAAGCAAGTGACATCAACAAAACATCAACAAAAATTGATTGTCGGTGAATAAAAACATTGTCTATGAGTTATTTGGCACAGAACCTGCTCCTTCTATGTACTTTACAGTTAATTATACATTTTTTTTTTAAATTTTGGTCCTCCTCTAATGGTGGGTGCAGCAATGCGTTATCAGTGCATGCTCCCAAACCAACCTAAGCAATTATATTAAAATTAAGTTGTACATGAACCCTAAATATTGTAATTAATATACAAAAAGAAAACAAATTAATTTAAACAGGAACAAATAAGAAGACAGGATTATTATAACCCTCACCCTTCTTTTTGAGGAATACATCCAAAGTATTGGATAAAAAGAAGCCATGTGCTGGAACGTGTGGATCCGCTTTTAAGAGGAATGTAATGTCTATCATTAAATCAAAACCTTCATTTAGAGCTGCATTGTGGTTTACCACATTTAAACAGAACAAAAAGGAAAGACAAAATTCACACCCCCACAAGCAACGGCCAGCTTTGGACTGGAACAAGTGCTGTGGAGACAAAGTCATATCATCTGAGAGGCGTGCTGGGCCAGCAGCTAAGGTCTGTCACTTCACTTTACAGCACAGAGACAACTTTGCAGAGTCTGATTTGAAACCTTGGTGCAAGCCCATTCCTGCCAGTCGCTCCTTTCTGGTGAAGGGTGGATAAAAGATGTGGTCCTCTAAAGCACTTCTGATGAGTCTGACCTCAGATTTTTAATCTTTATAATGCAAAACGTTTTCATTGTTAGAAATTTTATATAACTGGATTCCTAAAACAAAATGCTCAATAATGGATATATACTACATATAGTATATATATATATATATATATATATATATATATATATATATATATATATATATATATATATATATATATATATATATATATATATATACACTATATGTGTGTCTGTGTATACATATATACATATACAGTATATATACATATATAGTCTTTTACTTTTAACAGAACAAAACCTGAGAAGCTGATGCTGTCTATAAATGAAAGAGTGCCACTGGCAGCCTTCAAAGTATCTGGTATTTTTCAGGTGCAGCCAGAGCACTGCGACTCCAAAGAGGTGGCATCAGTTGGGCATTCTTTAACTTAGCTCCCGTGACACCACCACCACCTACAGTTTCTGACCAGACTAAACAAGGCTGCCTCTGCTTCTTCCAGTTCGAAGTGAAGAAAGGCCGCCAATGAATGTGCCACTTTCTGTGCCAGTGAGGCTTCCCCTAGCATGCCACGGTGTTCCCTGTCCCTGTGTCTTTTCTCCTTTTTTTTTCCTCTCCCTTGCTTGCTCTTCTCTCAGATATGGTTGAGTGGGTGAAAGTTTCCAGGCTCCGAAGCTCCTCCTCCCATGTTCAGCCAAGCATCCAGAGAATTTTGGGAAGAAGCATGTAGAGGGTTGTTCTCTGACAAAGACAGCATCATTGCATATGCCTGTGAAAAGAAAGGAAGAAGAGAAAGGTTATCTTTTCATATAAATGCCCAGAAATCCTTAATTATAATAATAATAATAATAATAATACATTTATTTTATTTATAGAGTGCCTTTCTCATGCCCAAGGCGGTTCACAAGTCCCATAAAGAAACAGCAGGTATATGTAACATTAGATACAGATGTTTCCTGACTAGAACATTAAAATATATAAATACAGGATATCAAAATGAATTAAATAGAATAAAAGACAATCAAAAGAGTAAAATACTAAATTCTAAACTAAAGCAAAGCCTAGCAAAAAACAACATTTGTGACATAACACACAGAAATTATACTGAGCATCAGGACAGAGAGGAACACTGAAAGAGGATGCAGAATGTCAGGTTAAGTTAAAAGCCTCCCTGAACGAGTTTTAAGTTTTTTTTGTAAAAGAATGAATGGAGTTCGGTGATATAATTAAAGTCTGGGCGCTATACAGCTGAAGGCCCTGTCACCCATAGAGTGCAGGTTAGTGTGGGGCACAACAAGATTGCCAGAATCAGAAGACCTTAGTGGTTGAACAGGAGCATAGCGATTGAGAAGGTCACTGATATAGTCCAGTGCGAGGCTATTTAAAGCTGTGTAGGTTAATAATAGAATTTTATATTCAATTTTGCAAGACACAGCGAGTCAGTGGAGGTGAAGCAGGACAGGTGTTATATGCTGTATGTTTCTTTTCTGTGTTAGGACTCTTGTAGCAGAGTTTTGAATCAACTAAAGATGTGATAGAAGATTAGAAGTGGCACTTGCCAGGAGGGAGTTACAATAATCGATACTGGATGTGATGTAAAAGCATGGACAAATTTCTCAGCATTAGAAAAGAAGAGCAATAAGCAAACATGGGATATGTTATGGAGGTAAAAGTAGGAAAGTGTCTTAATATGGTTTATATGGGGGGGAATAAGAAGGGGCATATTCAAAAATGACACCAAAATTCCTTGCATTAGAAGAAGGTCTGATGAGATCAACGTCAAGAGTGATTGAGAAGGAGCTCATTTTTTAAATTGCTCTTTAGTGCCAATTTGCAGGAGTTCAGTTTGTTGCAATTTAATTTTAAAAGAGTTCTGCTCCGTCCAGGTTTTAATTTCACTAAGGCAAGTTGTGAGCTCTGATGAAGTTTTACTTTTAAGATTGGGTGTTAAAACATTGGGTGTTTAACATATATATATATACTGACATCATTCCAGCAGATTCACTTATTCACTATTAAAAAAGTGTAACCTGGTTTGTTACACCCTTGTCCTAATCATGCCTATTTGTGGATAAAGTACCTGTTTGTGGGCTGTGGGAATTAGAAATTTCAAGACGCCTGTTGAGATTGAGCAATAAAAGGTCTGTGGTGTCCTTAGGTTTTGGGGCTGCTCATGCTACACTGAATGTATTAACTTGAGATTTTACGGTATTTAGTTTTTGTATTCTAGGGTGTTTTTTTTTTTACCTCTAAATCGTTAAATTGAAATTTCCTTTCTTGGCTGATACCTACTGACCCAGATGTACAATCCTAACAAATTTAAGCTTTCTAACTACTGGTAAATGGGAAATAGTTGATGAATGAGTGAGTCAACCTTGCGCTGTCTGCCGTATAATAAAACACTAAGGTCTGTGTGTACTGTCCTTTAGAGCAATATGATTGGTCAATTTGGTGTTGGTGACATGATCGAAAGTGCCAGTGTTAAGACACATAAAGAAAGGAAACGATACAGGAGGTACACTGAAAGAGTCATCTAGAAAGGCAGGAAGTACAAAATCAGACAGTAAGGTGAGAAAGGTGTTTCGAAAGTAATGAAGGTGTCTGAGAAGTAGGCTTTATGGGAATGTGCTTGAGAAGGGAGTGCCATTGAAGTGAGGTTTTGACACATGCAGATAAAGAGGAAAGGTGCTCAACGTAGACATTGAGCAAGAAATAGAATAATTTAATGATATTAGTTATTACCTTCAATAGGTAGCATTGCCTATCATATAGGTCAGTCAGTCCGTTATTATCCAACCCACTATATCCTAACACAGGGTCACGGGGGTCTGCTAGAGCCAATCCCAGCCAACACAGGGCACAAGGTAGGAACAAATCCGGGGCAGGTAGCCAGCCCACTGCAGCTATCATATAGGTACTTTTCCTTATTTTCCACACAACATCAGGAAAAAAATCTTCACAATATCTAGTGCTTTCATCATTTCTTGTTAGATTGTACCCACCCTTGGCCTTGACACAATGAGCCATTGTAATCACCAGAACAAGCTAAGCAACAGACATGTAACCCACTCCAGCCAATATTTTGCCGGAAACTATTTAAAGCTGTCCAAAAGTCATACTGCACAGCCTCACCAGACTGACTTCTACTATTTTTTGCCACTACTGTACTTGCTGACTTTTCGGCCTGCTGGAAGATGCTGGCACACATTGTCAAAAAAAAATCGTCTTATTTGAGCACAGCCATATTGAAATGTTGGGGTATGTAATGAAGCACCTATGCAGATAATGGTATGACAGCAGATGTGTATTCAAGTCATATTTTTCTTTCCTAAATGTTGCCTCATTCACAGCCAAGACCCACATTCCATTGATCCTTCTAACTTCTACATGGTGCAATCTCAGATGTGTGTCAACATCTTCATGCAGCACATACATTTACATATATTATCAGGTCTGCATCCTCTGTGGAAACATTGTGGGTGAACAGTCTTCCAGTAATGTGCTCTTGCTCCTTCCACAATGATCTACTGTATTGTATTAAATGTGTTCTTCTTGTCCAAAGTCATACTGATGTGGTGTGTTCTTTATATACTGACACCTTTGTCATTACATTAGATACTTGGCATAGTTCAGGCCGAATGATTGTATGTGTTATAAGCAAACAGTTATTGCTGATGAAAGGTTTATGCTCCTTCAATCAGTGCATGTCAAAGAAAGCTAGCATTAAAAATTAAGGATAGCTGCTAATGTAAATAATAAATACTGTATGTACTAAGCGCGATTCCCTATTTTAAGAAAGGGCTTTAGAGAATTTGACTTGTTGAGACTTTCACAGGCAATGGAAGACTTGCCATTGCTGACAGTATTTTCACAATACAGTCCAGGATAAATATGTTACTTGCCAAAAATGACAAAAGGCTGCTCCGCACTGAACTGTAAACAAAATGAGAAGGGAGCTGCCACCCTGCCCTAAAAGGCAATCAAAAGATGGTCAAGGAGGTGGATACCAAGAGAAAGCATCAGGTGGGAAGATGCATGTGCACCAACTCTAAGATGTGAAGGGACTGCTGATGTCAACAGTTTTATAAGCAATCTATCATATCACTAGCTGTTTACATGCCTATTTCATGAAGTATGAAAGTATAGCCGTAAAGTGTATACATTTTTGCAGTATATTTATATAGAAAAATATTTGTTTCGATTTCATTGTTTGTTTTAGTATTGCTTTGCTTGTTAGTATTAAATACTGAAGCAATTTTATGTTCTTCTGCAGTGCGGGTTTGAAAAGCCCCTTATCACACAGTATCCTTTTAACTTTCACTTTCTCTTTGTAGAACAACACAGTAGCCGCTAGTAAAATACACATAATAAAACTAAACTGTAAAGTGTCACTGTTTTGCGTACATGAAATGCAAACAAAAGAATTTGTATTTACAGTTGTAATAAGCTAATATGCTGCATATACAGTAGTTTACATATTTGGTACACTTATTAATCCTTCGCATGACCGTTCCACAGACATTTGTGATTAAATTTGGTATTTTCCACAAAGCAAACAAAAAAAGTTTTTCATTTAATATTTTATTTTTGTGATCAGCTGATGAAACTTATTTTGCTTTTCTTTAATAAATGCTTAAGCAGTTTTCAGCAGTATGACCTTGAAAATGTATGCTAATGTTTTAAGTGAAACTATATACAAACAATAAATGCTGTATGCAAAGACATTATTTTTAAAATCATTTAAGATGTATTAGGCCAACTGTGGTTTTTGGGAATAGCAGTAGGGATGTGCTATCAGCAAAGACCTAATGGGCCCTCAGTGAGAGCAAGGGGATTCAGGCACCACTTTATGTAGCCTTGGTGGTTATAGCTCTGAAACAATGCATGGCGAATCTGGAGTAGGAAACCACAGTGAGTTTAATGGTAAATAATATAATCTAGTTCCAGCCTATGTCAATCAGGATAATGCCTTAGATGGTTAGGAATAACTGTATGTCTGACCCTGTCTGACAGAAGCAAACATCTTCCACGTGAATGGTCAATCCCAAAACCCCTGACCTAGCGAGGCTGGTAATAAATGGCATCATTCACAATAATTGTATAATCCCTGATATATTTTGGATAATTTTAGGCTAGAAATTAGTGTATGATAGAAAAAAGATACACATTTATAGCATATATTGTGCAGATTGATGATGACTGTACGTTATGAAAAATCAAATTCCATCATCTGCCTGAGATTTAACAGATAAGTCTATTTACCAGTGTTGCTTAAAATGATGTACAAGTGCATACTGTGACAATAATTCATAAAGTTTACAAACACCATTGATAGATAGATAGATAGATAGATAGATAGATAGATAGATAGATAGATAGATAGATAGATAGTACTCCGCTTGTCCCAATGGGAAAATTTTGCAGTTTATTGTGTAATAAAATATATTTTAACATAGATGCTTGGGAAGTTAAGTAGGTTCCTTTTAACACAGTTTCTGACATGTAAATAAAAACTGTGTTAAAGCACTTTAATATTTAAGACAGTTTAGCAAAGGGTGCAAACTATAAAGATCTCTTAATTTTTAGATGTCTTCCATAAATATGATATGATAAATTAAGGAGGGATGAAGTATAAAAATGATCTTGCATTGCAACTAGAGAGAACACTATTTCTGCTGTTTCTTACATTGGTTCAATATTCTGAGCAAGGGATGTGCAACTGAACTACATATACACACACACACATGGGAATACTCTGAACGAGAAGTAAGAGTTTTAAAAGGACACTCATTTTAACAATATTAATTCTCCCAACTAATGAAGGCTAGAGTTGAACACCTTATTATCAGCCATGAATCTTCAAGGGGAATCACTGGTAATCGTTTGGGCATTCAACAAGGAATGAGTCTTAAAGACACCAAAATGGACAAGAAGGTTAAGAGTCCCTGAGCTAACAGATTTAGAATGACAATGATATATTTGGATTAGCAACAAACAGAGACATTTCTTTTGCATATAGAGGGATGCTTTTTGTTCCATTCCTGTTGATCTTATTGGCAAAGGTGGATAGCCAGTGATTCGATAGCAAAAAGCACTGGTGATAGTGAACAACCATGTCTAGTTACACACACTAATATGAAGGACATGGAATGTATATTTTTTTAACGAATGTATTATTTTTTTTAACAAAACACAGGCTTCTAGGCAAGAGTATACAATAGGAACACGATTCAAGCATAACTGTTACATCCAAACTGAGATTAGTTCGGTATAGTAAGGAGATATGCCAGTTCCACTCCATCAAACAATTTTTATCTATACAGAGATAGTAAGACTTCTGGAAGCTCAGATGCTGGAGGGGAGTATAATACATCACAAAATCATTGGGGTTTGAAAATAGATGTCTGCCTTTAACAAATTCAGTTTTGTCCTGTTTATATTACTAAAGAAATAATTTTCTCTACTCTTACTTGAGTAAAACTTCATCTGGCATATCATCATTCAATAATGAAATTGGTCTGTAAGATATTCATTCAAGAGGGTCCTTATTCTTTTTTGGAAAGACAGTAATAGATGCCTGACTTTGAGTATGGGGCTAGGATATTAGCTAGCATTAATGGAATTTAGAGCATCCTGAATTTCAATGAACCTCAGTGGTATGATTTTTCCTCTATAAGTAGGGTATCGAGCTGGTGAAAGAACTTTGTTAAACATGACAGTTTTTCACTGGTGTCCACCAACAAGGCCTAGGGTTGCCACTATGTTAAGCACCAACAACCTTCTGGCCACAGCTCATTGCAGCCGCTTTTACTCTTCAGATGCTGAAGACAGTCCATTCATTCTCTATGTCCCTTAACCTCTCATAAGATAACAGAGAAGCTCTTTTGTTTGTGAAGAATTAATTCATCCTGAACAGTGGCATCAGCTAGTGGTTCTGAGCAAACCTCCCATTACCCATTTGTGAATGTTGAAGTCTCCCAGTAGTAGTCAGCAAAGTATAGCTTTCAAACACAAAATCTAGTGTTTCTAAAAAGGTTAAGTAATCTTAAAAGTTTGGTAAACGCAAACAACAGTTAAACTTCATTCCCAGTATCTTGAAGTTGCAATGAGAGATCCATTCATCCACTAGAACAAACTCCAGCTATACGCAATCCCGTCAGGAGCTTGTGAGTTTTTCCACACCAGTTCATGATGTCTCTGGGGGAACTCCACCACAGGTGAGAGACCATCCTTATTGAGGTCTTGTTCTATTGTCAATGGTGCAGACCTGACTATGACTTTATCTACCCTGTATTCTCAACCTCTTACACAAGGTCAGACTCCTTCCCTGAGAGAGAAGTTATGTCCCACATCCAAGGAGCCACATTATATTGCCAGGTTCAAGTATGCATGAATCCCTCCTACTCTTCACTTTAACCTGACTGGAATTGCACCTAACCTGCATCCTTCACCTTATCTGTATTCAGTCAACATGGTGCGCTGGGTCAACCTTCCACCATATTCTGACTGGCAAATACAATTCACAGGCCTAGCTCCAGGGGAGAGTCCTGGTATCTCTAACAATCCATTATTGATCTTCATGACAGTCTTGTTTGAATCAAAGGGAATTTTTTCTCTTTGATTTAATCAAGACTGTCATGAAGATCATTAATGGATTGTTCTTTGCCTAACCCTTCTCCTTAGACCAGTTTTCCTAGGTTAACTCAATCAAGATTACATTTTATCAAACAACAAAGTTCTAAGGATCACTAAGGCACACATGATACCACCCCCCCAAAAAAAGAAAAATCCACACAAATCAACATTGCCCCATGACATTACATTTCCAGAAAGGGGTGTGAAAATTATGCTAAAACCAAAAAAAATTTCTAGGTTGTTGTGGGACTTTTGATAAGCATCTCATCAGCAGGATCATGCCTCCTGCGTCTACAATGATACCAGGGAACAGAGCAGCTGTGGGGTCATGTTTCTGGATTATTAACTCAGCTAGTTTTCTCCAGAAAACTTTTATTTAATTTCTGACAGGACCAAATGTTGTCTAGCTTCTTTAAATAATGACAAAATCACAAATCAACTAAAATTTTGATAGTGTAGTGGGATGGTGCTGAGCATGAGCTTTGCTGTTCCAGCCATTGAGTCATTACTGCTTCAGAATGAGAATAGTCCTGATGGAGTTTTTATCTGGTACATTGGCTGCAGGTTAGGAACCAAGTGTGGACAGAATGCAACTGCAAGGCATCCTCACATATCATTTCACCTCAGTGGCTTCTCAAACTTAGTTCTGGGAGCCTCCTGTGGCTACATATTTTGTTCCAACCCGTTACACAATGAGTCATTTTTACTCTATTTAATTTAATTAGCAGGTCCTTCTCTTCTTTTATTCTGCATTTAGAAAAGCACAGCAATTTAATACATTTTGAAATATTTGTATTTTTGCTATAGCTTTAAATGCTTAGCTCTCATGTGTTGTTTCTCTATTCATGTGTCTTTTTCTGTGTAGTTTGCTTCCTTAATTGCATCCTAACAATGACAAAATAACAACAAGCAGAACAGACATCTGAACAACTGAATGCTGAATTTCACCATCAGACCCAATGACATACTTTTTAGTAAATAATGGATTAAGTAATTAGAACACCTGGAAAAGGAGAATGAAAATTGTGATAATGATGAAAATCTTAAAAAAAAAAAATATTACCAACCCCTAGTTTTGTAATTTCTACACTCTCCACAAAACACAGAATCAGCTGTGTTTAATTAGACTAGGAGTCCAAGTACAAACAGAGTAAGTTCGAGCAAAAATCTGCAGCTACATGGGCTCCACAGGACTGAGTTTGAGAACCACTGCTCCATCTTATACTCTGTGGATTTAAAGTAACTAGCATAAAAGAATTGATACAGTCACGGTTTTATTCTATAAGTTACAAAATTGTTTGTGTATTCTAAAGTAAATATCTGTAGAATAGCCCTACAAGTACAAACAGCACCTTCTACAGTATCTTATCAATTGCACTTAAAATCTGTCAATTGTATTTAAATCTCAGAGGAACCTGTGTGGCCTTCTCCTCAGAAGTCTTTAAAAAATCTTTATGCACATACCTGAGATTTGGCCTGCCTGTACAGGGTCTCTTTTAATGCCTCCGATTCTAATGCAGAGTTAAACATATCTTTAACGTCGAAGGAGTCCTCTGTGCTTTTACGGAGGTCCAGCCCTTTCCCGAAGGTTGGGATATGGTCCAGTTCTAAGAGGCCTGCTTCATCTTCATCAATACACCTGTACCAACGAATTAGGAAGGGGGTAGGGAGGTTGGGGGCGGTGTTCACCTTCTGTCAATTTTCATGGTTTCACACCGACACTAGCTGGACATGCACATGCAAGCAGGTGGCACTGGCAAAAACCACAGCATGGGACAAGACAGAATAACACACAAATGGAGGGAATGACTGTGATAAATGGCGACCAGCACTTCGACTTCAAGGACCAAATGTGGAACGTTTAGCTAGATGGGTAGTACAGAACACCCAAAGTTCTCCAAAAGAACAAATAAGAGAAGTGACAATATTCCACATTGCCACTGTGTTTGAAATATATAGCATCCTTCCATTCGTTATTTAACTTTTAAGTTCAGTGCAATGGCTCACTTTAAATTTTTGCTAGTGGGTAAGGAGTCAGTAACATGATAAAATGATTCCAGGCCTTCATGTGAGTGGTGAATTGAGAGAATGAGTGCTACAACATGGCAGAGCACTGTACGGCAAGAACTTTGATAAGGATCAGAATGAGCTACACACCTGCAGAGAATATTCATGGTATTTGTGCCAACATACATGAAAAAACACAAAGGATATGTAAACTGTTCTATTAATTCTATTTCACATATATGTAGAGTTTCCTAATGGCAAGACAAGGTTGGCCAGTCAAAGTGCTGGTCAGTTTAACAGAACATTCACTGTTTGAAATTGTGGCTCGCTAAGTACAAATGCAGCTGAGGGTAATCAGATGTCATCTTCATGTTATTAAACTTCAAAAACACTGTGTCTGAGTGGGTCACATGAAAGTAAGACTACAAACCTCATTGCAACAGCAACATAAAAAGCACTGGTCTCAGTAAACATTAACACATATGAAGCAATTCTGGGAAGATCACTCACCAAGCGCCAGCCCAGTTTAACAGCAGGTTCCAACTTTATTACACTGGTCAGTCATTACGCAGAGCACAAAGCGCAACAGTTATCAGCCCGCAGGGAGCAAAAATCTCCTCACCTTCTTGTGTGTTCGTAGCTCATGGTCAATGAAGTGGGTTCCTCATCATAGCTTGCTGTGGGTACAGTTTCTGGAGAAACATCATCCTGGGATTTCTCTGTCAGGCTGCCATCTTCATCTTCCTCATCCTCTTCTTCCTCATCTTCTTCATCTGGCACCCCATCACTTAATTTGGGGTCATTCAGTGCATGGCGCTGGGGTTCACTATCTTCCTGAATGTCTGGCCTATTGAGACACATTTATATATTCAGTAAACCGGTCAGTAATGGAATGAGAATAAATTATGCTAAAAAGAGAGTACAATGATATAAGAATTATGATGTTATCACTTTTTTTTAATTTAAAGATCTGACAAACAAATGTAGTGTTTGGTTCAGTAATCTCATAAGTCAAACAGTAAGTTTATCAAAGGTAAACAAATAACTTAAAATGTATTTCCTTACACACTTCATAATGGAATTTGTCATACTTAATGTATTCATAAACTGAGGTAGTACTGTATGCATCACCAGACAACAAATTTCATTGGTTTGATTGATACATAAGTAGGAAGATATGATCCACATGCATGCAAATGTCCACCATAAATATTTTACTAGCATAAATGTTTTTGATTTCATTCAATTTATTTTTAATGTACCACTTAATAGGGAGGCTCACAGCAATTTACAGTGCTGTAGATGCGCACAGCACAAATATAAGTTCACCCACGATTCATAAATCACTAATCATACAGATATTTTTTTGTTTCAAGTTCTTCTATGTCAGGTTCTTAGACACAGTAACGACAGAGTAAGAACAATGTTACTATTAACAGAGACCAACAAAAAATACATAGCTATGAAGAAGCGAGACTGAGATGTTTTTTTCTGTTACCTTATTAAAATACACTGACCACCCACAAAATTAAAATCACCTGCCTTATATTGTAGTGCCGCTTTGTGCCACCAAAACAGGTGTCCTGCGGTATCTGGCACCAAGACATTAACAGCAGATCGAGGTGTGGCCTCCATTGATCAGACTTATTTTTTCTCCAGATGCTCAATCAGATTGAGATCTAGGGAATTTGGAGCCCAAGTCAATAACCTTGAAGTCTCTGTCATGTTCCTCAAACTATTCCTGACAATTTTTTGCTGTGTGGCAGGATGCATTATCCTGTTGAAAGAGGCCACTGCCATCAAGGAATCCTATTGCCATGAAGGGATGTATGTGGCCTAAAACAATTTTTAGGTAGGTGGTACATGTCAAACTAACATCCACAGGAATGGCAGGACCCAAGATATCCCAGTAAAACACTGTCCAGAGTATCACACTGCTTCTGCCAGGTTGCCTTCTTCCCATAGTGCATCTTACTGGCAATTTATCCCCAGGTTTTAATCTAAAAGAAAATTTGACTCATTACACCAGGCAATTTTCTTCCATTGCCCCAGGGTCCAGTACTGATGCTTACATGCCCATTATAGGTGCTTTTAGCAGTGGACAGGATTAAGCATGAGCACTGTGACTGGTCTGCAGTTACATGGCCCCATACTGTATGCAGCAATCTGTGATGCACTGTGCATTCTGACACCTTTCTCTCATGGCTAATATTCAGTTTTCAGCAGCTGTTGCTGCAGTAGATCTTCTGTGGGACTGGACCAGACAGGCTAGCCTTCACTCCAAACATATATCAGTGAGCCTTAGGTGCCCATGACCCTGCTGCCGGCTCACCTTGTGCCCTTCCTTGAACCATGTTGGGTAGGTATGAACCACTGTATACCAGGAACACTACATCTGCTTTTTTGGAGATGCCCTGACCCAGTCACCTAGTCAATCCTTGAAAAAAGATCAGTATCAGCCCTCAGCTATCCATAATTTATCACTTAATCTAAATGATCTTAGCTGCAAACCTTTAGATTTTTTGTTTTAGATACTAGTGTCAGTATAGGGAAGTCATGAAAATGTTTCAGAGAAGACACCGTAATTGGGAACTTAACTACATTCTAAGCTCTGCAAATAGGCTGCATTTTTAGTGACATTGTCATATTTTTTTTTAATTTGAAAGGCAAATCTGAGCTGGACTGTAATCCACAAGATGCCAGGTATAACTCATATCACTCACTCACAATATTACTCCAAGCAAGCCATCTCATCTGATAATGTTCCAAGCTTATAGGGATATAAATAAAACATAATACCTGCAAATGTTCATTATGGAGAGACACTATATAAACTAAAGCTTGTTCGAAAAGTCATCACTAGTAAATAGTAAAACGTAGAAAAGAGACATTTGAAACACAAATTTGTTTTCAGAAAATAATGCTTATGACAACTATAGTCTTGAAGAAATCATTCCATCCCTAAGACCAATCCCTCCAGTCAGCAGTCTCATTCTCTCTAACATGTATTCCTTATAAGTCAAACTATATTAAAAAGTAGACCTACAGAGACATTTTCAGCACATCTGACTTCAATGAGGAGAAACTAAATATCACAAACAGTTTCTTAGTTTCTTAGTCACAGTTCAGATCCAGATTAAATGTCACACAGTTAAAATTATTTTTTCTCTCTAAAATGTAGGTTTAAAAGACTCTGGCATTTGTCATCTAGTCTAAACATGCCAGATGGGTGTTTGTGTTAGCTAGGGTTAGATCAATTTATCTTTCAGATAATACCCAAGCCCCACTTCCCTGAAGCAATCCTGCCATCCTCATTCAGTGTCAGCATAGTCTATTTCTGTATGTTCCAGACACATCTGCCTATCTTTAATGGGAAATGCCAGTGCCATTTCTTTTTTCTGTCAGTTTGAAACAACCACAAAGTTTTAAATAAGTATGCGAGTAGCTATCCATAAAACTAAAGTAAAATAAAGTAGCAGTTGTTAGCAGTGACCTTAAAAATTAAGTGCTACAGTGAATAATTTCTGAAAAGAACCCCTCTAAATGATTTTCTGAGTTACGTAATTTCAGTAATATTGAAGAGACAACCCTAGTATCTGCCTTTATGTTTTTCTGTGTGTATACTGTATACACACACAGACATCCACATCCCACATATCCTCATCAGTCAGGATTCTTGGCTATTCATATTAAATTGCCATAAGAAGTTATATACTCTCTCACAATCAGCCTGACATAAATATTGGCAAGTACTCGTTATATGGGCTACAAAGGGTGAAGTTTGGGGTAGCTGGACTTGTTCAATTATTATGTAGCAAAACAGGAAAAACTGAATAAACATTTAAAGCACACTTTTTGTTTATTGTTTTCTGACTCTTGACTATCTGCATTACAAACAATAAAGCCTTGTTCATGCTTGCATGCCAAGCCAACCTTCCCATTTCTTAATTTTCCTTCTAGACAAGAAAGATTCTAGATCACTATCCAACTGCTCTACTTCATTAGAGGTTAAAAGATATTACTCCAGTCTATGACAAATGGCAAATGAGATGTTGGAGATTTGTGGTCAGACGCTTGTCTTTTGAATTGTACAAACTTAGTTTTGTTGTCTGTTATGCAGTAAGGGTCCAAATGTAAGGTACTTCATGTGAAAGTTTATGTAATTTTGTTGTGCTTTTTTATGTCCAGATTGGGGGATTTGTGTCTGATTTTGTCACTTATGTCATCAGCACTGTAATTTTGTGAATCTGTTCTATCTGACTTTTTATATGAGATCAACTCTCATATTACTTGGTAACTGCTCTTAGCATTTTCAAAGAAAAGATTCATAGCAAATCCTTATTTTGTCTTTTGCTGAATTTGAATTATTGCTTGGTGTATTGGTTTATTGACTGTTTGCCTGGTTAATACCTCATGACTTCTATAGCCCTGTGGTTTAGTAAATTTGCTGCCTTGTGACCCTTCCTTTCAGACATTTTCTGTACACATTAAGGAAAAAAGGCTTTTCCCCCCTTTATATCCATCTTCCCCTAAAATGATCTTATTTTAATTGTTGCTATTGTAACTGCATTAATTTATTAATCTTTCACTAAAACATTTTCCACTTTTACATGGCATCTCTGTTAAAATAGGTTTAGTTTTAATTTGCTATGAGTTAAATATAAAATTATATTACTAATCTAATGGTGAATCTAGCAAAAGGATGAAGTTAGACACAAAGTAAATTAAACATGCTTCAAATTCTAAATCTGCTGCGGTTTCATGGAAAATCCATCCATCCATTTTCCAACCCACTGAATCCGAACACAGGGTCACGGGGGTCTG
Source organism: Polypterus senegalus (assembly GCF_016835505.1). NCBI lineage: Eukaryota > Metazoa > Chordata > Cladistia > Polypteriformes > Polypteridae > Polypterus > Polypterus senegalus. Next base: position 62,120,177 of record NC_053159.1, on the reverse strand, counting down.
TTGGAGCCAATCCCAGCCAACACAGGGCACAAGGCAGGAACCAATCCTGGGCAGGGTGCCAACCCACCACAGGACACAAACACACCCACACACCAAGCACACACTAGGGCCTAACCTGCATGTGTTTGGACTGTGGGAGGAAACCGGAGCGCCCGGATGAAACCCACGCAGACACGGGGAGAACACCCAAACTCCACGCAGGGAGGACCCGGGTGGTGAACCCGGGTCTCCTAACTGCGAGGCAGCAGCGCTACCACTGCGCCACCGTGCTGCCCTTTCATGGAAAATCGTCACTGCTAATACAAGTTGTTTGCAGTCTAATATATCTGTCATGAGCCAGGATAAGATGACCAGACTGCCTTGTGGGATTCATGTAGAAACTGAAGAGGTTGTCCTCCCCTAAAACCAGACCGAACATTGTCACAACTGCCTGTAGGAGCATTCAAGAAGATATTTATTGCAGGGCAATTCTCTATGTGGATTGAGATTTCTGTAAAGTGACATTTGACTTGACATTTGATTTGACAACAGTTGGTGAAGGAGCTCAGTAGTGGACCAAAAGCTGTATTGTGCTTATTACTCAAATCGTTTGCTTCCAAAATTGCTTTGCTCTTCCACCAGGCTTCACCACCTACATTTGATTCTTTTCGGTCATTAAAGTACCCCTCCTTTTCTAACACTTGTTACTGAAGTAAAGAATCCTATTTCAAGATTTACATTGTCATTGGCTATATTGGGATTTCATGCCTTTAATGTCTCACATGGTCATAATTCTTATTCTACATTAACAGATGTCATATCACTCAAATGAAAGCAGTAAAGAGCAACTGAAATCTTAAAATTGTGATGGCCACACCCTAATGTCAAGCTGATAGATTTTACAGAGTAAGGAGACATTTTTATTAGTACTTTCCACTGAGTGAGGCAGAGACAAAAATGGGTTGATTTAATAAAGACTATGGCTTTTGAAGTGGGATTTATATTGTTTTCTGGCATAAAAAGCTGTGGCATTGAGGCCAAACTAAAAGTCACATGGTTACAAGTACTGTATAGTGCTCACAATTAGCATACAATATTACACCATCAATCAATCTTTACTTTATACAACACCTTCCCCAGCAAGTAGCAGAAAAAAATAATAGGAGTGTAAATCAAAATGCAATTTGAAAATTATGCAATAACTACAGCAGATAGAAGCTGACAGAGTACAACAAATTCACAATAGCAGATCAGCAAGCTGTTTTGGGTACCCATCTTGTGCAAAATTTATGGAACCCAAATTCATCATTCACTATGGCATGTGAAGCAACAGTAGACAATGTAATCCGTTGGTCTTTTCTGATATTGGTATTTGCCATCTTGATGTGGGCTTGTGTGCGCAATATTGATGTTCTACTAGATCAAGCTTCATCGGTTACACTTCTTCTTCCCTCTGTAAACCTATCAACACATTTATAAACGTTTCACTGAGTGATGCTGTTTTCACTTCCGTATTGCGCCAACATCCTTTGGTGAATTTCAGCAGGTTTCAGTCCCTCTACCCATAGAGATCTCACTATGGTGCATTGTTCAACAATGATGCAATTTCACATTTTCATTTAACATTGGCTTCAACAAGACCAACGGCAGAGAACTGTGCTGTGTGTTTTCAAACTACCCACAAGCCATCATGAATATGTTGTATTGTGTCAGTTTCTATCCATTGTTGTTACTACATAATTTTCAAATTGCCTTTACTTTTTGCTTTTTTCTTGTAAAAATAGTAATGCAAAACCTAATAAACTTTGAAGAATGCTCCTGAGTGCATAAAATAACAATGTAACACCTCTCAAACCCACCTCATCAAATTCAAGATCGTCAGGGGCTACACATTAGGTGCAAAGTAGGAACCAACACTTGATTAGGGTGCTAGTTCATCACAAAGCCCGCTCATGCACGTATTCACACACAGAGTCAACTTAGAATTACCAATTCATGTAACATGCGTATTCTGGGTGTTTGGGGAAGGGGAGGATTTAGATGGAGCACTTGTAAAAAACCCAAGCAAACATGGGGATATCATGCAAACTTCACAACAAAAAATAATGGGTGCAATATTTAAACCCAGAGCACTGGTTATATAAGGCAACAGTTAATATTTAAATGTAAAAATGTGTAAGTGCTCTTGGGATAATATCTGACATAAAGTAAATAGTTTTTTGCACTACACTAGGCCTTTTGCAAACAATCAACTGCACTAATACTAAACACATCAGACTGTAAACATACCTCTCCACTGTAGAACTTGTTGTCTGGTTAAGTTCGCTGTTGGCAATAAAGTTACGAATTTCTGAAAAATAAGAGTCTTCTTTTTCATCTAAAAGTGCGTGATTTTCTGGTTCCGAGTTAGGCGATGAAATGCTTGTTCCCAGATTAGAAAGAATCCCAGAATGTTGACTCACTACATAGAAAAAAAAACCAAAATAGATTTTTTTGAAAACAGCAGACATGCAAAATACAGAAAATGCATGGATTTCAATAAGGTGTGGTCCTACCTGGAATGTTCTCATGCTCGTGCTTTTTTAAGTGTCGATCGAGGTTAGTCTGCTGGCCAAAGCAACGATTGCACAGATGACATTTGAAAGGCTTCTCTTTGTTGTGGATGTTACGCACATGTCTCTGTAAATTTGAAGAGATGCTAAATGATCTGTCGCAGTATTTACATCTGAAAAAAGAAACAAAAGGAAAATAAGGCATTTTGATCCTTGTCAGGCAACTAGAATGAGGAGGGAGGTATTGCTTCTGTACAACATGCCTCTGTTGCAGTTGTCACTGGCCTGCAAAACCTCTTACGAGTTTATTTTATCAGTCCTAGATGAAAAAGGCAACTACTATTGCATGTATTAAACGTTATACCAAATTTAAGGGTTTTCTTGTTCTTTTTGTGTTAGCACTTTATATTGTTAATTTAATTTCAGCATTTAATAGAGCAGAGATACAGATTTAACTTTTGCAAGCTCTTTTTACGCATTTAACAGAATTCAGCAAACTTGATGCTTTTTAAATGCATATCCTATACCAATATTTGACGGTAAATGTCTTTACCAAATGGCTAGCAAATAGCATTGTATAATTTATTACTTGTTCAGTTCAAGAGCTGCCTTATGATCTTGCTCTGCCCATGTACTAAGAAAAGGTAGAGAATAAGGGTGATAAGGTTCAGCATATATATCTGTCATTATACAGAAAGCAAAAATCAATATTTCATAACACCCTATCGCATATACTTGAGTAATGTCAAACATGCTAAACCCAATTTAATGGATTTGGGGGAGATGGGCTACATGCAACCAAGGCAAGCTCACCCATACTTTGCCAGTTTAGAAATGTGTAGTAACCTACCCTGTAAACTATTGGAATGTGTAAGGAAATCTGAAGTACCCCAAGAGAAAATCCCCTTTTGTACATGGGGAGAATGTGCAAAGTCCAGGCAGATGATTCTGGTGTTGTAAATGTAAGGCAGCAGTGCTAACCACTAAAAACTATCAGACAGAAAGAGTGAAATAAAAGCTACAAAACAAAGCAAAGAGTCATCTAGGTGGCGCAGTGGTAGCGTTGCTGCTTTGCAGTAAGGAGCTTGTGGGTTTGCTTCTCAGGTCCTCCATGCATTGAGCGCACTTTCAGTAGTAAGAAAAGTGCTATATAAATTTAAATAATAATAATTATTTATTATTATTTTCTAAACACATTTTTTCCAGTAAAGATTAATATTTTTATCTAGAAAGCTTCTATACGTATGTCTCTATTTCAGACATTTCCTTTCTCAGTAGTTATAATGCATGTGGGAATTTAGATGGCTGAGGAGTCCAGTCCACAACCCATAGACCTTGGGACAGTTCTTAAATGGAAATGCTGCTTGAAAAATCATGTTGGTGCTACAGGGGATATTCTCTGGTTATGGTCTCCTAGCTTGTAACTCTGGACTTTTTGAAGGTAGGCCATAAAGGTGTTTTGCTCTGGGCACTACAGAACTCTCTTCCTCAACTGGAACAATCTCCTATTCTAAGTCAGTGGGTAACTGATGCTATACTATTTGAAACTGGAAAAAATCAAATTCGCACTTAGAGGATCTGTACAAAACCTTTTCAAAACCTGGAAGGATCTAATCAATACCATTTTAGAATAAGCATTTAAATTGAGGAAGGAGGTTCCCCTCTTTTGCTCCATTTATCTTTATTCATTTATTAATTTATCGATTTACTTATTTTTACTAGCTTTAAGTTTTATTCTGCTGGCCAAGCTCTCTTTCTCAGGGGATTGATTTTTTTCAAACCTTTTTTTGTAAAACTTGAGTTATCTTTATGGAATGCTACTTGATTTTAATAAAATCAATAAAATCAGTCATGAATAGAGGTGTGGGGAGATGGGAGTCATTCTGCATGAGCCAGTCCAGTGGAGTTGGGGCTGCAGGAACATAGCTTTGCTGCATATCATGTTTGCTTGGTGTGGTTGGTAGAACATTGTGAACACTTAAGGAGAAAAATCCTAAATTATATTAATCCAAGAAAGTCCCTGCCTTGCTGTATTTACTATTTACTGTTCTTTGCTTGGAACTTTGAGACTGATCTGACAAGCTGTTAAAATGTGTATTTAATATGTCCAATTATATATAGTTTTCTGTTCAATAAATCTGAGGCACACCACAAAAAATTTACTGGGTTGCATGGTACAATATACATGGGGTTGAAGTAATAAGTAGAGGTGGCACATTACACTAATACCCTAATTGCATTCACATGGAACTTCAGAGACCCAACAAGTTGTTAGGCTGACGACTGTCAGCACAAAAGAGATTTATTGTGAATTTCTGAAAAGGACTTTGCTTCCTTATAGCTGCTGCTGCCCAGATAGGCTCCATTTACTCGTCACCCTGTAACTCAAACAAGTGGTTCCAGAAAATGCATTTCATGCTTGGTTAAGAGTGCAGACAATATTATTAAAGACCTCAGCCACCCAGTACAGTCACGTTCCTTCCTTTTCCATTTTGACCAATAGTATGGGGCTATTAGCACTGGCATCCTAGTTTTTAACTCTAATCTCATAATGATACTCAACCGTTTCTCTCTCTCAATTACTTACTATATGTATTATACTGTATATATTAGTATATAATTGTATCTATACTGTATAATGTATACATATATACACACACATACACACACACAGAAAGCGTCTGATGTATTTTATGTAGTGTTACACTTGTATGCTGTATTTATTAACTGTTGCTATTATTGTAACTGTTACTACTCTGTGGAATGCATATCTTTTAACTGTGTATATACTTCACAATAAATTTGAACTTCATAGAAAACGTTAATCTGCATGTTGCTTTAGCACACAAAATGCATTTGCACCACCTAGTGGTGAAGTGTTGGTACTGTAGTATATGATCAGACGGCCCAAGCTTTCAAGCACACGGATTCAGAAAATGCTGATTATATTTTTTGGAGACGTTTGTTGTCACGTTGTACTCATACAGAACTTATTTTATATAATAATTAATGACTTACATTGCAAAAAAAAAAAAAAAAAAAAAAACTGGACTTTAACTTAATATGTGAGTAGACTTGGAAATATTTTGGTTCTGAATGGAATTGACTGAAGGAAAAACGAGTATACAGTACTTTATATCTTAAGTACCATACTCAGATCTGGAAGGCTGCAGATTTCAGTTCATAAGCTAATAGATGACCAGATAACTCGGGAACTCTAGATAAAAGCTCAGGAATGGGCACCATATTCTTTCCAACCAAAGTCTTAGGTTCATGAAATAAGTTATTTAACTGTAACGGATTGCTAAGTGTTCTCAGTGTTGTTATTTTTCTGACAACACGTTCAAAATGTGTGTGAAACTAACTAGTACAGTTTTACATAATAAAGTAATAAGTAATTATTTTTGAAATATTTTCTTCTAGTATTAGATACAGTATATACAGAAAAGTGAGGCATAGTGCAAAATGATGATTGGCCCTTAATAGAAAAAAGTTCCTAAATAGATATGTAAATAACGACATAATTTCACTTTTTTTCAGAAAGATGATGTATTAAATTAATTAAGAAATGACAACATTGAATAGGGGAGATCATTGGTTCTTATTAGAAGCAGTGAAGGTTAAATCTTATTGTGAAGATTTCTGTTTATAATATTAAATAAAAAGCATAATTAATTACCTTTCAAAAGAAGTTCAAATCAGAATTCTGGGTAAGTAACAAAAAAAACAAACTATATTGAGAGAACCAAACATTTTGTTCCAGTTTTGTTCATTGATTCTTCTGGGTTTTAAACTCTCCTTACTCAGCTAGTCAACGGTTCAAAACAAAAAAAAAAAAGGAGCCAGGGTCCACAAAAGAAAAATAAATATATTTTTTAAAAATAACTATAAATGGAAAATGTCAGCTGTATTTTCTTTTACATCCCAAAAATGTTGAGATGTGTGGTGCCCCATTGTTAGCACATTGCAAATGTTGCATGCAATGGATGGACAGTGCCTCTTGGACATGTTATTTCTTTGCATCTGATAAGTGAATGGATGGATTTATGTCTATTTGAAAATTCATATTTTAGCTATACATTTATAGCAGCTATAGTATTTAAAAAAAAGAACCCTGCCATGGACTAGCATGCTTGTGTCTAATGCTGTCTGGATAGGCATTGGATTAACGGGGTTTGAGAATAAAGGCAGTATGAAGGCAATTTTAGGTGTAATGTTGTCATAACATTTCAAACCAAAAACATATTCTTCTTTCTACAAAACAAACACACTCATTTTCGTTTACAACATTCAATACGTGCACAAATTGAACAAATAGTTTCAGGTGTGCCTAGTAATCACATACAACATTTTTTACTATCATTAGATAACTCTGACAGTGTATGCTAATATCAATTAATTGATTGTGTTTGTATTTTTTTTTTTCCAAGAGAAATGGTGAAAATTACTTTTATAAATTAAGCCTTGTAGGTACAATACAGAAAGAAAAATTAAATAATATGCCAGCTTGTAAATTATTTTATTTTATGCCATATGTATTATAGATAAGTATTTTCATGCATATTTTATTAGAGAAAGAATGTGTTTTAAGGAATTTTTATTTATTTTAGTATTTTATGATCACTCAACAATAAACCTACAGAATTTTCATTTTGTTAAGGAAAAATGAACAGTTGTGGCCTAGAGTTTAATTATAAAATAAATTAAAATATTGTCTGGTTATGCAGATTAGTGTAAAAAGTTTTTTAAAGGTATAAAGGAAAAAAAATTAAACGTCTGAATCAGTATTGGAATTGGCCGATCAAGTAACATGAAAATGGTGATCGGTGTTGGCATTAAAAAACATGATCGGAGCATCCCTACTCAACAAGAAAGAGAATCTACTCCTGGAATATATTATTTATTATGGGTGATTTCAACCTTTGCAATCATAATAAAGTGATGTTTAAAATTTGTGGAAAATTAGATTGTTTTTCTATTTTCTTTATCTGGTACCAAAATAATGTTCATATTATGCATTTTGACCAAAACAAAACTTGACAAAATTCTCACCAACTTAACAAAGATCAATGTTTAGTCATTACCAACAATGTACCAGTTAAAAAAATTAGACTATAACGGGATGTATCACAGTTTTGAAAGTTACTGGATACATTTACACAAGTTTACACAAAGTTATTGGACACATTTTCTCTATAGTACAGAAAGTCATTTATGCATAATCACCTTCTATCAAATGCATTTATGTCAGCTACTGAGATGCTAATCTCCATATTATCACAAAACCTTGCGTCAAGTGTTCTTAGTAATTTAACTTGCTATACCAGGCATGTCAAACACACGGCCCGTAGGCCACATGTGGCCCGCAACAGAAATCTGTGTGGCCCGCATGACAGATCCGCGTTAGCAATAAACTTGTACAAAATGATTACTATCGTTTGTGATTGAATCATTCTGCATCTTCAGCGTTACTTATTGACTTCTCTTACTTCCGCCTTCTGACAAAAGAGCGTTTTCCCATGGCATTACGGTACCAGAAACGTCATCTGCTAGTATAGATGCAGCTGCGGCTGATACCCTAGGCATGACACTGCCACCAGCTCCCAACGAGCCTTGTTAATGATCCGCGACGTTGCAACTGAAGTGCTAGGCTGCAGCAGCCTGGCAGGCTACACTACTGACTGGGCTGCTGAGACTGGCCACTGGGCAGAACTGACCATCACGAGTAGTAATAGCTCGCATATTTTCACGTAATGGATTGGGAGATCGACAGGCGGATCAGTGCGGTGCCCGCAGTGATGCGGGCTCTGCATCAGTCTGTTGTGGTGAAAAAGTAGCTGAGCCGTAAGCCAAAGCTCTCAATTTACCGGTCGATCTACATTCCTACCCTCACCTATGGTCATGAACTGTGGGTAGTGACCGAAAGAACGAGATCGCAAATACAAGCGGCTGAAATGAGTTTCCTCCGCATTGTGTCTGGGCTTTCCTTTAAAGATAGGGTGAGAAGCTCAGTCATCCAGGAGGAACTCAGAGTAAAGCCACTGCTCCTCCGCATCGAGAGGAGTCAGATGAGGTGGCTCGGGCATCTGATCAGGATGCCTCCTGGATGCCTCCCTGGTGAGGTGTTCCAGGCATGTCTAACCGGGAGGAGGCCCCGGGGAAGACCCAGGACACGCTGAAGGGATCTCAGCTGGCCTGGGAACACCTCAGGATTTCCCCGGAAGAGCTAGTAGAAGTGGCCGGGGAGAGGGAAGTCTGGGCATCTCTGCTCAAGCTGCTGCCCCTGCGACCCGATCTCGGATAAGCAGAAGAGGATGGATGGATATTTTCACGTTTCTCTACTTTTATGTAATTGTGTGCTAGTATTGTAACGAACAGTTAGTGCAGACTACAGCTGAAGATCTGAAGCGGACGCGAGAAGTTAGTGAGTTGTTTATTAACAAATGTTTGTGAGTTTGTAAAATTAGTGTAGGCCAGAGGACTTTTTGCATATCGGCTTATTTTACAATATAAAATTAGAAGTAAACTTAGTAAAGTAAAATTTGATTTTTGGAGGATTTGTTTTCCAACTTGAATTATTGAGCAATGAATTCAGTGAGCGTTTTCATGATTTCAGTTCACATGAACAGGACCTTGCCCTGTTTACGTCACCATACTCTTACAATGTTGAGAATGTGCCTGAGAATATCCAAATGGAATTGACTGAACTGCAGTCAGATTCGATTCTGAAGGCAAAATACAATGAAGATGGTGTGCCAGGCTTGTATGCTTACCTGCTACCCTCGTATGTGCAAATCTGTAAATTGGCATCAAAAGTACTGTCTATGTTCGGAAGCACTTACCTTTGTGAGCAATTTTTTTTCGTGAATAAAAGCTACCAAAACCCCACATCGCTCAAGACTTACTGTCGAGCACCTTTCATCCCTCATAAAAGTTGCAGCTGCACAAGATTTCGAGCCTGGTATTGAAAAACTGGTTACTAACAAGAGATGCCAAGAGTCGGGACAAAAGAAATAGATCTCAGAATGTATGACTCCTATATAATGACCTAGCTAAGAGGCTAAGACTCTAATTGTACGCTGTTGTACGGCGATTGTATGGAATTAAATTGCTTTTCTTTAAACTTTAAGTGTTACATTTTTTAAAGTTTTCAGTATTGGAAAGAAAGCTACAGTAACTTTGTATAATAGTATAATAGTATTTGTTAAAGTGTGGCCCGCTAACATACGTATGGCAGTCGGAGCGGCCTACCAATGGTAGTGAGTTTGACATGCCTGTGTAGACCCACAGTTAAATCAAAACAAGTTTGTTCAATTTGTTTGTTTGTAATGAAATTACAAATTAGTACTCTTAGGCAGTACATATTTAAGCAAACCACCACATAAACAACAATTGCATGTTCTGTTCCATCATGCATTGGAGACGATGGCACTGACCTGAAAGCAGGAGACAGAGCTGGACATAGCAGAGTTAAAGATGCTAAGATTTGCACTGGGTGTGATTAGGATTGACAGGATTAGAAATGAGTACATTAGAGGCTCAGCTCAAGTTGGACGGTTGGGAGACAAAGTCAGAGAGGCGAGATTGCGTTAGCCTGGACATGTGCAGAGAAGAGATGCTGAGTATATTGGGAAAAGGATGCTAAGGATAGAGCTGCCAGGGAAGAGGAAAACAGGAAGGCCTAAGAAAAGGTTTAATGATGTGGTGAGAGAGGACATGCAGGTGATGAGTGTAACAGAAGAAGATGCAGAGGACAGAAAGATATGGAAGAAGATGATCCGCTGTGGCAACTCCTAACGGGAGCAGCCGAAAGAAGAAGAATTGTCTTTATGTTTCTTACCTACTGTAGAATGTGTGCTAAATGGATTGTTAACACTAATTTGGTTCATGAGAAACAAATCTGCAATGACCTATCAACATATTATCATAATAAAACATATACTGAAAGAACTGCACTGTTAATAAGCAGGTCCACTGAAAGTAACCTTCGGAAAGTTTCCAGTGTTACTAGGTGGCAAAATAAGTGCATGTGGGAAAGATGGAACCTAGTGCTCCTAATGGTTCCTTTGGTTCCCTCAACGCATGAGATACTACTGACAGTTGGTGGTCCTATAGTAGCATAATGTACCAATGACCACAGACTTAAGAAAGAATTTCACAGACTGGGTTTAATTTCCTCCACTATAACTGACAACAGAAAAAGACAGACAGTTTAAGGAGGTTGCATAGTGGTATGTTGGGAGGCGTTCCTTGTCTATCTTGCCTTTGTGTCATTTAAAACACACACAGTGTTGAAAATTTAAAACATTTTCTGCCAATACCCTGGGCTGGAAAGACACCCAAGGAGCACTATGTTTAAAAGTACACAGGGCATGACCAGATAACTAATCAGCTAGCCTACTTGTCCATGTTTCCTGTTCCCTTCATTATGTTCTTCATGATCCTGTTACAGATATTTAAAGCACTTGAATCAAAAACTCTGATAATTAACTTCCATACCTCTTTCACTCAGAATTCTCATTGTGAGTCCTTTAATATTATTATTGTCTTCTAAACTGAAGACCCACCCTTCTTTCTATTGCATTTAACCAAATTTACAGTCTTAAAAAGTAATACTTAGAGATGAAGAAACTACAATATAATTAGTTACTGTAATATTTATGCAAAGGACAATTTATTTACAGTTGAAGTTGTGACCAGGTGAAAGGTCTATGGGGACAACTGAAAAACCCCAGCCTACCCTTAACAACCTTTGCCACTGCCTTAAGGCACAGTTTCGATTCCCATGGCCACAGTAAATCTCCCATGTCCTGCATTTTTTAATAGACAGTCCTTGCTAGTTGGCTGCAAGCTCCATTAAAAAAGTGCTTCAGATGAAATGATGTAGGTCAACAAATCAAAGACTTATCCAGATGATTAGAGAAAGTGGAGCTTGAAACTACAGTTGTCAGAGAGCCAAAGTAATAATAATTAGTTTCTTCTGTAAACAGAACATGCCGAGAACCGAGGAGCTTTTATAATTCAACATTGTCCTGAAATTTCCCTACTTCTGAACTGACAAATTTAATCATCTCCATTCCATTCTGACAGAATGCAACCCACTATCCCACAACCATAAATGTCTTACATTCTTCATGAAAAAGCTTGATAAAAACTAGTATTTTGCATATAAGAAGAATTCCCTTTCATTACAGTGATGTGTTACCTGTAGGGCTGCTCTCCTGTATGTGTCCGTAAGTGCCGAGTGAGGTTTGCTGACCTTGGAAAGATCTTCCCACAGTACCTAAAGTAATTCAAAATGACAAATCAGTTATAAGCCATGTAGTTTGCAGGGAATGATGTGACAGAAAAAGGGATAATTCAGAACATCTTATCATGATATAGAAAATTTTATTAAAGGATTGTCCAAAGATCAAGTTGAAGTTCAAGTTATAGTTCAGTCTACTGTCTATGTGCAAAACAACATTTCTTTTGATTGTTATTAATCCTCATGCCCAAAACTTGGTTTGGTCTTACTATTTCTTTACCAGACAGTCCCTTGACTCACTATATTCCGTTACCACAAAAAATGAGCACACATAACTGAAACAATTCCAGAATGTTGATTCAGAAAAAAAACGTGAATTGATGAAACTACAACTAAAAAAGAACATACCCCCAAAGGTGCTCTCTTTAGCACACATGGAGCTGAAACCTTACATCAGTGACAGAACTATCAAACAAAAACTGAGAAACCCCTATGGTCCTGGCTAGTTCTTGTTCAGATTAACCTATGGGTAGAAAGCTCTTTACTGGCCTTGGGAAAAGCAAGTACAAAACATTCATTTTCTTTCAGTCTTAAATTCTGAGCAAACATTTTCAGGCTTAATCCTTCTTGCCACCTGACACAAGAAGGCATGAACTAATGCTAGTTATGAACAATTTTCTTCTCTACTCTTTCTTCTCTTAGTCCATCTTACCTGCAGGTGTAGCGTTCCTTTCCTTTCCTGAGAATGGCATCAGATAGAGTAGGTGGTGGAGAACGAAAGTTGAACAGGTGATGTGAAGGGTGCTGTAGGGAGCTTGTGGTGTCCAACTTCAGAGCTCCAAAACTCTCCAGCTTTTCTGTCATGTTCTCTATTGCTGACATCTACAGACAGACAGGCAGACAGACAGACACACACACACACACACACAGGGCTGGTTAATGTTTGGGTTGCAGTGAATTTAAGCTATATTGATAAGAAAAAAAAATAGTCAAAAAAATGTAGAGCCGGAAGATCATTCATAAACATAATTGAAGTCATAAAGGACCTGTTAGTTAGAAACAGTTAAATACCCAAGATGAGTTCAATGCAAATTTTAGTAATCAGTTTGCTCCTCTTGTATTAAATCAAACAAAAATTAACTTGTATTGTAAAAAAAATGTTGTGGTTGATCAGAAATGGAGAGATAGTACATTCTTCTAAATAATACTCTAAATAATATTTCATACTGTCATCTTATGGAAGAATTCAGTGTATTTGTATTCAGCAATTCAGATTTTGTATTCTGCCCTTATCAATGGACTCATTTCAATGGCCAGGGGGTGGCCTAGAAATGTCTATGGCAACCATAGCAAAGCACCAGAGGTAAACATTAGCGCAAACTAATGTGCCAGTGGAGAATTCAATTACCTCGCTTTTGGGCAGATGGGGAAATTATAAGGGAACTCACCCAAAAAGGTATATGTGTCTAAATTCCCAAAGTCAGACATACAGTACCTAACCCTAAAATATATGTCACCTTACAGGCAAAGTAGTCTGCTATTTTGAATATAATGCAATCAAATCACATGATAAGCAGAATTGCTTTTGGATACTAGATAAATAAAAGAAGCAACTTCAAAAGTCATGATGCTCGCTTCTTACTTCCAAAGAGATAAGTTAAAAAGTCATAATGCTGACTTCTTTTTTGAGAGTACAGACAAGCAGATACAATGGTCAGTCACGTAACACTCATGAAATCCTGACGAGTATTTCACATGACGCTTTGGCTGTTTTACTTATGGCTTATGCCTGGCCGGCAGCTCTACCACAAGTCACTAATCTATGATGGAATCTCCCCCTACAAACTGTTTGAAATATGCTGCCCAGTGTGTACAATAGGGGGAGGCACTTGGCACTTCCTGCTTTCTTTTGGGAGCACTTCGAAGGAAGAAGCAAGGAAGCCGTCAATTACAATGAGTGAGTCACCTTCATGACCTATTGCACGTTTGTAGCCATTTAAATGAGACCTTTGGGAATTTCTGCTGCTCGGCATATCATTCTTTCAGATAGAACCTTAACTACCAGAAAAAACGATAGCTGCAATACCCAAACTACTGCTTGTCGGAACCTCACAGAAATTCTTGAGCTTAGGATATCAGGAACTATCTCAATGGCAACAGGGCTGCAGACTCTGACCACACCTTACCAAGTGCTTTGTCATTTGGCATGCTACAGACAAGCAGCTCCTTATCAGAAAATGCAGTTTGTTATTTTGAAAAGTTTTCATATCATGGTGCTCCATATTAAAACATAATGCTGTTATTGGAGCTCTCTGATTTTTGTGTGTCTTTTGCAATAATTTTTTTCCAATCAGATGCCAAAGGAGGACACAAACACTTGGCACAGCCTGCCCTTTTTAATGGTCTTGGTTGGACTTGTGTAAACAGTTATTGAAGCCTACGTTCAATATGTTTATTTTCCCAAAGTTCTTGCAATCTGTGTTCGGGCATAAAAATGGTAGAGAAGAAAATGACAATGTTATTTGCACAATGATATAATGAGTCAAAAATATTGATGTAATCTTTGTACACTGTAATGCAAGGTATGCTGAAAATCTAAATGGAAAGAAATTTTAGCAACAATAAGAAACCACAAGAAAACATGCAGCAGAATGAGGGCAGCTGGCAAGGCCACAAGCAGAAAAAAAATGACATTATGAAATAATATATGAGACTACCACAACAAAAGGTTACACTTCACCACTCAAGTACAGCCTCTTTGCATTGGGTATTCCTAAAATGTTACATCTGAGTACAATTCACTTTCCTGTGTCATTTCACATTTTTCACTGTCTAGGGAAAATCAAACATTCTTGAGGTATTTGTACTTTGAATAACCCAGCTTTGAAAATCTTATTGGAGAGACTAGAAACTGCTACAGTTCAACTCTTCTCACATACAGTAAAGCATACATATTTAGTAAATAAGAGCCACATTTAGATAGTTGTTCTACGTACTTCAGGAAAAGAAGCACAGATGTGGGGTGGGCACATCTTGTGAGAATTTGTTGCAAAGCAGGGTTTAGAATGTTAGCAGCTGCCATTGTCAACTTTTAGGAAGACAGCACATTTTGGCTCAGTTGGGGGCTGGTGTCTTTTCTTAAAGGTGACAAAGCAGGTTTTGAGGGTGCTTGGATGGGATATATCCAGGTAATAAAAATACCCTGTGTAGTAAAAATACATTACATGTTAGGAGCTGTTTGCCAATCAAAACTCAACCATGCAGCTTAGGAGGAGATTTTATTAGTGAGGATAAGGAAGTGATAGTCATAGTTTTGTTCATTTAATGGAATAAATACTAGACTATTTGCTGTCTGTTTGGTGAAATCAGTCACAGATAACAAGTCCACAGGCCACAAGATTTGTGTGTGGCAGTGTGAACTGTCTATACTTTGCTTCTAGGGTTTGGCCAATAGCCAACCCACTGTTGCTACAGCTGACCAATCAGAAAATGATGGGGTGGTGGCTTTGTGTTTTTGATTGACCTGCAAACAAAACATTTCAATGTGGCTATAAAGTACATTATGGCGTTTTGATTATTCTAAAAACCACAGCAATTGCTTTCATTTAAAAAATAAAAAATACACTTTTGCAAAAGCAGACCTCTTAATTATCTCTTTACTTTGTTCAATGCAAAAATTATACCCAAAATTGTTTTATTGATTCCAGACATGTCTACAGTTATACAGAAAGGCAGATGGAAAGAGAAGTTGTTTTCCAAGATAACCAGAATGAATTAAAATTAAGACCTCATGTAAGCAGGAAGAAAGAGATCATAAATGAGCAGATTAAACACCCAAAGTCAGCACCCAAAAATTCTATTGACTCAGGTCCCACAGAGTTTCAGTTTTGCAGAATCAAAAGGATGAACAATACATACTATATTAGGGAAGTTCAGTTCTTGAAGTAAATTGTATTTCTGGTTGTATAAGGAGGTGTGAAGCAAATTGGTAATTTACGCAATAACTTGAGAACATCTAGTATAAAGAGTGCATTTCGTATATATATGAATGACCAGGGACCTTGCCTCACCGGGACGCCTGGAGCAGCGAAAGACCAGGGGAGGGGCAATATCTCCCCTGGGCACAAGAGGGCAGCCCCCCTGGTTTCCATCAGGAGCCACGGATAGAGGTGGGAAGCTCAACCCTGTGGGGGTCCGTGGCCACCACTAGGGGACGCCTGGATGGTTCCTGAGCCCTGGAGGACAGCACTTCTGCCACACCAGGAAGTGCTGCCGATCCAGGAACTGTGTACGCCCAGAGTTCTTCCAGGTGCAAGGGTAGCACTTCCACCACACCAGCAAGTGCTGCAGGAAGACCATCACAAAGCACCTGGAGCACATCCAGGGCATTATAAAACGTACCGGCTCACTCCATTTGGGGAGCCGGAGTCAAGAGGAGGAAGACAGAGCTTGTGAGAGAGGAGTGGAGGCAGCCGAAGAGAGGAAAAGACTGAGTAGTTGCATGGATTAGTGGGGGCTGGATTACGCACTGTGTTGTGGACATCTGGTGTTGTGTCTGTCTGTGGCTGGGTTATCTTTTACTATTTATATATATTACTCCAGTATCCAAATGCAATTAAAAAACTCTGTACTTAAATATGGTACATTTCAAGGCTCTTTAGTAAACCTTTCCATTTACTTTTTGTTCATACCCAATTTTTTTATTTAGGGAAAAAACATTTTGAAAAGTTAAAACCTGTATTATCGTAAAAACATTAATTTCACAAATATTTAAATATCTAGTGTATTGACATTTCACAAAGAAATTAGGACTCTTAAAATTTATGTAATTGGAAACTGTACATCCACACCCCACAGGAGGTGATTTTACAATCTGATTATTAAGCTATGAAGCTTTTTGGATATTTTAACTAAATTCGTTTAGCTTTCTATATATATTCCTCCATATTCCACTTTCACCTCAGCTTTCCGCCATCACTTCTGTCTCTTGGTAATGAACACTGGATATTATGATCTGTATAGGTTCATATTTATTTGACTTTTTATCAGTTACACAGCTTCTGTTTATTTTGGCATCCACTAATTTTTCTCATATTTATTTTTCTGTTTCAGTGTGAAGCTGCCTGACCCACTAGAGTTGTGAATTCACAAGCATACAGTATGTTATTATCCTCTTCCATAGTTAAGCTGCAGTCTAGACTTACAAGGGTTGCTGTTGTGGGCTTTTCCCATTCATTGTTAGTACATCCTTAATAGTAATCAGTTCTTTTTTACTTGTTTCACAGCTAGAATGTGGGTACTTGACTTTCTCTACTTTAAAGTTACATATGTCTGCTATTAGAAAAAGTAGGGTAATGTTCTCATACTGATAGGAAATAGTTTATTCATTCAAAAGAAACAACATATTTCCAAAACTGTAATGTTTACAACTTCTTATCTCATTAGTGTTTTCGTAGTTAAATAGTTTGTTGAGGTACATTGCAAGCTCACTCACAGTCTGACACTGATGAAGGGGGTATGTTCCTGAAACATGTAGGTTGTGGATTCTGAGTTCTCTATTATATGCTGGGCACACTACTGTATTCATTGGTCTGCAAAATCAATATTGCTATAATTGAGGTTTGAATAACATTTGGACTTCAATTTGCCTCATGTCCTTTCCTTATTTTTGCTTATTTCTTCTTTTTGGCAGTCTGAAAATTACCTTTATTTTATCACGGCCATTTTCGACATTTGTTCTTTGCTCTACATATTGTTTGTACATTTCTGCTCATTGAATATTTACATGTATGTTTTCTCCCTACATACTGTGCGCAGTTACAGTATATGCATCCATGGTTTGAATTTCAGTGTGGGATTGCAGCAATCATGCCTATTATTTAAAAATCCTGCAAGGTTTCATCTAAAGGGGGAACGTCCTGCTGTGCTCTCAAAGCAAAAAAGGCTATCATTAATGTTACTGTGGAATTATTTCAGAACTAAGCTGTGTTACCTGTCTAAGATGGGTTGAAATCAATGTTGACCTTATGTTTTTTTTTTTTTTTTATTACACAGGTTGTCTGTTTGGTCTGGTATAATAATGTGCACCTGATTTTTTTTCCTTCATGTGGCCTTTCCCATTTCCGATAGAGCCACTCTTTTTCGCTGCTTCCCCTTGGCATCACTTGTCAAACTGACCGCTCTTATACTTGAAGCGTTTTGCTGGGAAAATGCAGCAGTGATCACTACCACATTGGACTGGTTTAGCAACTCTAGCTTAGTTGTGTTTAAGCTGTGGTTTCCCAATGCGCACATCAATTTACTATTATTTTCACTTTTCATTGACCACCATGTGAAGTTATTAGTCATTAGCATTACAGCTATACTGTAAACCTTGTTCATGTCGTCCAAGCAGGTTAAAGAAAGTCAATTCCACACTGCAGTTGCTGGAATATACAGTTGGACCACAGAGTAGGCCTTTATTTGGTATTTTTAATATAATTTGTGATTTTTTCATCCTTCAACATGTTGTGCCTAATTTATTATTTTTCTTCCTAAACATAGCAATGAGATGGACAAACAGATCCACAGATGCACATACAGACATTTGTCCTTTTATTAAGGTGGATACAAAAAGAAGACTTATGTGTGCTTTAAGTGTAGTGTCATGCATTTGAACAAGGAAGTTAGAAATAATAAGATTAGTCTTTTTTAATACTGCATAACATATAACATACAGCAATAAACAAAAGCTCTTTCATTCTTTGACTGAAATGGGCATGACTGCAGTTGTCTGTTGACTATGCAACTATTTTCTAATTGTCTTATACAGTTAAGAGTTGTGGGGAAGAGGTATCTATCCCAGCTAGATGGTGCACAAGTCAAGAATCAGTCTTGGCTTGCACACATCCAGATTTACTCATATGGGACCAAAATAGATCATCTCTCCAATGATATAACATATAATGTGTTAACAGAAGTGCATAACATCAGAGACATAAAGATGGTGAGGCTGATATGAAAGCACAGCTCATTTCTAAAAAAAAAAAACACTAAATGTTTGTTAGTATACCAACTAAAATGTGATACATATTTGAATGGTGTGGGAGTGAATAGTATGATGTCTCCAGTTGTGATGAGACATTTCTGCTGTTAAGCTCAGTCAAGCTCTGGTATAACAAAAAAAAAGTTAAATCACTTATATAAGGCACTTAAAAACAAGATAACAAAGGCTGCTTTGCAAAATGTCTTAAATTCTAATATTCAATTGAATTGTTTCATTTCACAAAAGCTAGTTAGCAAGATTTGGAAAATTAAAGTCTTTGGAATTTGTGACTCTAATATTTTAATTAAATTTGACTTTTCCATTAAGCATTATTTTACAGTTGATGATACTAACCAGCTAATATTTCCTCCACATACTTATGAAAACATAAATCTTGCAGCAGCAAAGACACAAACTTGACAATGTGAATTTCTCACAGACCTTATCTGAAAAGTGTATTATTTTTAAAAACACATTTGAAGATTTTGTTTAAATGGAAATATCCTGAATTATCTTGTATTAGTTTTATATTTAGTATTAGTTTTAAGTGGTATTTATTTTTCAGTTACTGGTCAGAAAATGTTAGTGAATAAATTTAGTATGTGTACATGGTAAGAAAATAAGGGTGGCATAAATATTATACAATACCCTCTAATACAGTGCCCTAATGCTGCAGACTAGCAGTAGACCAAGACTAAGACTGAGTGCAGTTGCAGTGCGCTTTTTGGAGTTGTACAAAGGGCACACACTTGCAGACTAACTTAGACCACCTCGTGAACAGGTTTAATGGACTTAGTACGGTGAGTAATTTTATAAAATGAATTCTCCAAGCATTAGACAGACTACTGGAGGACATGAAAAAGCTCTAAAATGCCATTACAATATATGGAAACCCATTTTTTATATTTATATTTATTAAGGTGCATAAAGGTTAAGCTGCATAAAATAATTAAAGAATTTTTGTGTTCACAATTTCAATATTTCTAGTGTTTCATTAAAATAATTAGAATTGTCAGACTACGCTTCTTGCAGCATGGATTCACAGGGTTATTGAACTCATTCCTGCAGTCCTAGAAGCAAAGCACAAGTTAACGCTCCAGAAACCTGGCAGCTAGCAGCCCCCAAACATACACACAGCAAGTTCATTAAAGGTTACCAACTGGTTGTTTGATAATGTCTCAGTTAACATTCTGGGAACAAATAAAAAAAACGTTCCATTTTAACATTACAGTAACATTGCTGAGTAACATTCTGGTATCCTAGATGTAACTTCAGATAACATTGCAGTAATGCTAAATTGTTTGCTGGGAGAGAAAGATTCTGGCAGTTTCTTCTATGCTGTATTACTTTAGGGTGTCACGGAGGAACAGTATCTTTGCAGGTGTCCTTTAGATCTGATACGAGACCTCTCACTATATGTATAATATGTAGGACTTCTGTTCTACCGTGAAGCTTGATCTGTGATAAGACATTCTTTACAAATATTGTCCTGCGTCTGAATAGGTATTTTATATACTGTGGTGACTGCTGGATTAATTTGGTGATTAAGAAAAGCTGAATACATAATGAATGACAAGATTAGCTCTTATGTATTTTCTATGTAATTAGGAAATAAGTTACAGAGAAACTATTCTGCTTCAGATATAATTCTACTAATGTGTACCTCTTATCATTACTTTCAATTCAGGGATTTTTGGGCCTAAAGTGAATTAACTTTTACAACAACAACAGTTGATCTAATGTAGCTTAAAAATTTTAATTATATTATATCAAGTTTACATTAGAAGGTACTTTTGCCCTGTTTGTTGTCCCTTTAAATTGAGAGGAATGTGTAGTGACACATTGTTAAGTTGCTAGCACACTGCCATTAACGGACAATGTGACAAACAGCTGGGCAAATTTAGGAGAAACACAAAATTAAAAAAAAAAGACTATCTGTGGATTAGTTAAACTTGGGACTTAATAATGTACTACGTAGTCTGGTTTTGATCTGCTATTAGTACGGTATTATCTTATGTACAATGTAACTGACACTATGCTGACATTCCCAACTCAGTCAGTACCCTTCACCTATTTTTGTTATGTTAAGGGGGAAAATAAAGTCATGTAGCAATCATCTTCATTTGTTTCTATTGTAATTGTTTTTCTTTTCAAATTATTTCATTATTTATTTCATTTAATTTTTGTTACAATAAAATTATTCCTGTATTAGTCACCATCTTAATTTCTTTCTGTCATAATTATTTTTTCTTGTATTATTTTCATTTACCTGTTTTTATGTAATGTTTATTATGCACAATATTCTTCCTGTAGTTACTAATATTACCGTCCTTACTGATCTACAATAAGCAGGTTGTCTGTTTTGATCTATATACCAAAAATATGCTGTTTATATTGTATCTCTTCAAATTATTTGATTCTTCACTCAATTTATAGTTTTTCCTGATTCATCAATATATTTGTGCAAATAAGGTATATCTCTCTCTATACTGTATATATTGGGACCCGCTCAACAGCATATGTATCTTTACCTAGCAGGTTTTTTGCTGTAGTGAGTTTGAGGCAGTTTTTTTATTATTTTTTAAGGATGTACCTTGTTTGCTGCAATTTCTTACTTGAGAACATAAACCCCAACTGAAGTAAACCAAGCTTAATTTCTACAAGTGGCACAGTTCTGATCTTTAGGCAAATGCTTAATTTGCTACCTTCCCAAATAAACCTGACAGTAACCTAACATAAAATCAATCGAGAGCAAAATGAATCCTATACATTTTCAGAGCCCTAAGAAAGATAACTGTATTTCTTTAGTACTGACTTCTCACCTCTGACATGTACCAAAATCAGCAGTCAGCGGGAGATGTGGGATATTGGCTGACTCTCAACCACACCAGCCCCTTCACAGATTTTCTCACCATTGACAAAAAAAGGGTGAGATCCTCCTTATGATAAACCTGGCGCACTGAGCTCCCCTATTCTACTGGACACAAACACAGGATGTCTCAGAGAGACATGCCGGCATTATCTAGCTGGCCAGGGAAGAAAAAAAACAGGGGAAGTGACTGCACTGCATTATTACTCCAATGCAAAACAATAAAGACTAAGTTTAGCTTCATCTCAGCCGTGGGATAGCTCTCAGGCAGCCACGCATTAGACCTGGCTATTTATTTATTTGGGAGAGTAGAGAAGTAAACAATGTCAGCCTCAACAAAAAGTAATGTGAGAATGAATTCCAGTACATCAAGATGTACACATCTAAAAGCAGTACATTCAGGCATTGTAGGGCATAACACACAGCATAAATGTTTAATTGTATTTTCATAATCATTTTAAAATGTCTATTGCAATGTAATGTGCCAAACTTTGACAGGAACAATTCATATTCCTCAGTTTTGTAAGATGCACAATAGACCTAACATTACGGGAACCAATGCAAAAGAAAAAAAAGGAAAATACAAATTCTTCACAGACACATAAATGAAATATAAATGACAAATCTAAGGATATGCCACAAGGAAACTGCTTTAAACCAAAATGTGAATCCTTGCTCTTTAACAGAGTTTCTATTTTGGTGACATAAAAGCTTTGCAGTATTATTTTAAAAAAGCTAAAAAAACATTCTAACTTGCACAGGTTAGCACAGAGCTCAGAAAGGATTACCTGTGGGTGAAATAGCAATGGAGAAGGCCTCAGGTACTTCTCTTTAAGGGCACCTACAGGATCCATCAGCTTCCTCTTCTCCACCCTGCTGGACCACAGCAAAAAGGGTTACGTACGAAGGTTAGGGTCAATGAGCAATTCTCTCAACTCATAAATAAATAGTCTTAATTTGAAAGTAATTCTCCCATTGTGACATAAGGATTGATGGTCAGTTTTGCTGACCACTGCTGACTGGTACCACAATTTTATGCATTTTATATGTTTACCCATTAAGTTATTAAGTTTACCCAAAGTAGTTAGAACTACTTTGTAATTCTAGTATATCACCACATGAAGAAAGACAGTTTATATTCTCAAAAGCCCAAAATATTCCTGCTCAGAGGATCATGATTACACACTGCTCAAAATAAGCCTAAAGTCTGAAAATGTTTAAACTTCCAACTTGCAATGTCTTACCAGTATTACTACCCCCATTTAGGTCGATTCTCTGACAAAGTATGAGTGAGTACCTGTATATAGGGTCCATGAAGAAAGGTGATGGCTTGGCGTAGTGCAGGGGTGTCTGCTGCTGCTGGGATTGGTGGAGTTGTGCTTGTTGGGGGTGAAGAGGCTGAGGCTGGGTAACCTTGGGTAAATCCTCTATCTGAGCAGCTTTTCTGATCCCATAGATGTGGTTTTTACGTGGCTCCACAGCATTTCCATTGTGATTTGCCCTTCTTCGGCTGTTGATGCTGAGGTCTAATGGTTGTTCTTCTCCCAGTAGAAGGGGGGTGCTGGTAGGGGCTGATTTGCTAGAGGTTAAGGGCGGCTTTGCTTCCTTGGGCTTGACTGTGAGGTCAAATGGAGACTCAGTGCTAGGAAGTCCAATCTTTTGTAGGTGTTCTCGAGGTGATTTAGGCTCAGACTTTAGAAACATACTTGGGTTGAGAGCCCGGTCCGTAAAGGGGTACAAGGAATGTGGGAAGTTGGGCAGAAATTGGAATGGGAACATCGAATGATAAGGCAGTGACCCAATTTTCTTCTCCTGCATGCTCATAAATCCAGGACCAAAATATTTTTCTGCTATTGAGGCAATTGCCTTGATTGAGTCATTGGCAGCACCTGAGGCTGGCAATGTCTGCTCATCAGGAGGAGGAAAAAAGGAATGCTGGGATGGTAAAAAAGGTCGTTCACTTGGAACATTTCCAGAGTTAGTGACTGACACAGAACTGTTGCTGATATCATCCTGTTTTGAGTCTGTGATGACCTTGCTCTGACCCTTGTCACGATCTGATTCCACATCACTGTCAATATCTGACCCAGAAACTGTCCCCGTAGTCGTGTCCAGATCAGTTCCACTGGTGGTGTTCACCTCATCCAGGTCACTCCCATCTGATAATTCTGTGACCTTCAGCTTAGATTTGTCAGAGAAGGACACTTCCAATTTTGTCTCAAGTTTTTCTTCAATTTGGCTGTTGAGCATACTATTGCCATTATTGCTGCAACTAATTGGGGATACCATTGTCAAGGCTGATGTATCAATGGGGCTCCTGGGAAGCTTTGCTTCTTGACTATGATTTATGGTCGTCTTCAGTAATGGATTAGGAGGTATGAGAGGTGGTCTTGGGTATAACGAAGGAGGGAAAATTGCAGGAAAACCATGTGAAAGGCTAGGAAAACCTGTGGGGTTATGAGAGAAGGGGATTCCAGCAGGATGTGGCCGTGAAGGGAAGTAATCACTAAAGCCAAGGCCAGTGTGATTGAGGCTGTGGTGGGGTTTGGATTTGCCCAAGATTGGGCTTGAAGTCATAGGTATAGTTGGATTAAACATGCCTCCAGGATTGTAATGGTTCTTGCCCTCACAGAAGCGCCGGTGTTTGTTAAGAGAGGAGGTGGTGCTGAACATTTGACCACAGTCCTTGCACTTGATTTGGGTACGGCAGTCTGCGTGCATCCGCTTGTGCCGGCAAAGATTTGAAAACTGGGTATAGGATTTATGACAGACCTCACCTGGGAGAACACAGACCCAAAAGACATTTGTTAATCAGCTGTCATATGCACAACCCAATCCTTCCATATGTGAAACAGGACACATATTTACACTACACAGTTTGTAGATGGTTAATAAGTATTAAGAAGCCAAGATTAGCAGTATACCCATATAGAGCTGTGTAAGAAATAGCATCATGTAGACTCTGAATGATTAAAAGATAAGACACTTGAGATAAGAAAATTCTACATAACTATTGATGCACTAACAGTTATACCAGGTCATGTTTTTTCAGGAGTATGGAGAGTACTAAATAACTTCACAATAATCTATATTAACAATCATTTCCTCTGTTGAGGTTGTATCATAATTACACACATAGGTAAAGAAGGAATCAATTTATTAATAGGAATGGATTTTTCTTTTTTTATGATTATATTTAATACCAAGCACAAAATTTAAAAAACAATGTGTGCAGTACACTGTACTGTATTTACTACACTACCTATTATATCTACTATTATTTATTACTATCTACTATCGATTCATACCACCAGAGTGAATTTTGCAACTTTTTTTCACATGATCCCAAGCAGTAAGCAGTGTGCATGCTGAATTCTAGCAGATTCCTCTGGCTTACATTTTTAAAGAAAGTTGCTGCCCTTGAACCACAGCACACAAATGCTCAAGGTCTCTTGGTTGGTGATTTATCAATTTCAAAAGTGCAGGTCAATACTAATGTTAGAAACCTGTACAGCTCCAAATTTTCACACTGTCCAGGTGCACTTCAGATAGGAAAACAAGGCAACTTATTAGAAACTTGTTTGAGTTACATTTTTTTAAACCACATTAGCTACTAGTGTACAGTATATTTGTAAGCAGAAACAATCATTGTAAAGAGCAAAAGTCTCACTCGGAAAAATGGGATAGGATTTTATCTTTCTATTCCTGCAGGCGTACAGTATATAAGAAGTATGTCACTGAAAATTAAAACTTACTTGCGCCATATGCATAGTGGTAGAAGAGAAGTTGAGGAATGCCTTATAATTATTTGTGTCCCTACATTTAGTTGCTTAACTGACATTTATTTATTCCCTGCAAATAGATCATAGTACCCAGTTTTAGGTTTTATATCCAGCTGCTTTTCTGTTCACAGATGGATACCCTGACATCATCTTTAAGAATCTATTCATCTTTCAATGAGTGAAAGCCATTCAAGTACTGAGACTATATACTCTCACTGCCAAACTGTAGTATGAGGTTCCTTTACTGAAATGCAATGTTTCTTTTTTGACAGCCATATTGCTTCTCATTAATCCAACAAATATTATCTATGAGCACTCTGGCATACTTGAGTTGGGAAGCAGTTTTTCTTTTGGTATGCAGGAGATTGCTCCTTAATTATCTTCCTTGCATAACACACAAGGAAGAATACGTTGTCAGTGTTTATTATGAATGTGATTCGTGAACACTTGCATTAGCCATCACAATAGAGGCCAGCAGATCCTAGGTAGTTTTTTCCACTCTTTTGAAATATTAAAAACCTTGTTTTTTGAGTGTGCATTTCTGGACCACCGCAGAAAAGAGCTGTAAGAAAATGGAATAATCCCCATTTACTGTATACACCAACTTACAGCAGAAGCACATGGGGCATGGTCTGGATGTTCACAAACTTAATCTAGAATGTCTTAAAGATCAGTAAATCAATTAACTATTTTCCTGATGAAGTCCAAAGTCTTTAGAAAAGGACTGTAACCCTTTCTAGCTTCTTGGGCATAAATAACAGTTTTCTGAAGTCCACAAAAATGTCTCTTGATCAGACAAGACTCAGCTGCAAGGTGATGAGAAAACTCTAAAGGAAACAGCTAAAGTTTGTTTTCTGTATTGGGAAGGTCTTTTAATCTCGCTCCTGATTCTCAATCTTAATGACTGGGATATTTAATTTAAATTACCCTTTAATAGAGCTGATGACAGCAGAAGTTCACATGCTTTGAAAGATGGAATAATTCATTCTTAGGCCAAGATCAAATAATTTTTAATTGAAATTTGCAGTTACAGATCACTCTTGACAGCTACCAGAATCTTTTCTCATTGCTATACTAAGAACGCTAAAATAATAGCCAACATGTAGGCCATTGGAGCTGGAGTTTAATTTATTTTGTTTGCAGTTACAATTATGCAACTGGCAACAGTAAAAACAAATATCTGCCTTAAGTGCTATGACTACAGAATATAATACACTTGTATACTGGTTAATTAAAGCTATCATTAGATTACAAATATACCCCAAATAAAGATTGTTGAAGAAAGCTACTTCACAAGAGACATTCCTAGTAGATGGAGAGACAGTGAACAATAAAACTTTTGGAATAAGAGTGGGTGTCTTAACTAAGTTGAACACAATGTTTTCCTTACTGGACACAATGTTTAATGGGCTGTTGGTTTGAAACTTTGTGTTTTAATTAATTAATGAAGGCATTGATGTCATATGTCTGTCAGATTACTTTCTGCATACCCTTAGATGGTACAATCACTGGGGGATACAGCTCTTCATTCCATTCAGATGAATGCTTTGAGAGGATCACCGGGTGGGAGACAATTTTTGCATTAGCAGCAAGACACTTGTGGATGGGAAAATGTATAACACAGAAGAAGGTGTAGAAATAAAAGAAAAAACTGAGAGGAGAAAAAGGCAAACAGCAGTGTCCGTCACGAGACGTTTTTTCCTCTTTTTGCTTGTCAACTTTAAACCTGCCACAGCTGTGTTCAAAAAGTAAAAAAGAACATTGGTGTCTGAAAGGAAAAAAGAAAAGAAGGAAAAAAAATTGCAGTGGAATTTCATTTAGTGCTCTGACCTATGAAATTACAGCTGTCACTCGCCTGGGATGAAGTGTGGTGGGAGGCCTTTGGACATACATAATTATATCAGAGGCTTAGACAAGACGGCTCTGACAACTTACAGATGAAAGGCTTGACACTGCTGTGAATGTGCTTGTGCTGCTTGAGTCCAGAGGATGTGGCGAAGGTCTTGCCGCAGTCTGGACAGGTGTGAGCACGGGCACCAACGTGCTGAGAGCGGATGTGACGCTGCAGGTTACTTGGATCTGTGAAGACCTGGGAGGAGATAAGAAAAAGAATGATAGCAATAGATGTAAAGCGTCTCTAGTTTAAGTTCGGTAGAGGCTAAAAGATTGCTTGACTTGATTGATGCAGGTATTTGTGCCCATACTTGGCTGGCTGGTCTCACTCAAAAATATCCCCCGCTTTCTTTTTTTTTTTGTGTTAATTAAAAAATCAATCACAGAAGAGTGAGGATATGAACTGTTATGTAAGAAAATACTAAACAGATCTGGCTGCATAGTCCTATAACAGGCTGGGTGTGTTCCCTGGGATTCAAATTAGCCTACCCAAACAGTTTTGTTGACTGTTGCTCAAATGAGCCCACCTCAATACTGCAGGTAAGGTTTGTTACCTGTGTCTCAAAAAGCCATGGTAGCAGAGCTACAGATTAGCTTGGTGGGATATTGCTCATCTTAACAGTGATATAGCACATCAAGGCCTCAGCTTGCTTCATTGAAATTTTAGACTACTTGGACAAGTAAGAGTTCAAACAAGTCAAGTGTCAATGAAATGCAGATGAGGCAGAACTTTCAGTTCTCAAATGAAATGGAGCCTCCCTTTCTTACCTTATCACAATTTTCACACTCAAAACGTTTTCCACTGTCATGTGACATCTGATGCCGAATTAGATTGGACTTCCAGTTAAAAGCCTTTGGACACTGGTCACATTTGTACTCGCGCTCCTCTGTGTGTACAATCATATGCTGTTCTAGGCTGATTAAAAAGAGTAAAATGAAAACATTATACATTTTTTTGAAACATGGACAAAGAAAAAATAAAAAAACAGCAAACAAACAAAATGCTAAATAAATTGAGGTAAAATGATATTAGATAACTTTTCACCAGAAACAGCCAGGACAAGAACAATGAATATCATGCGGAGATCCTTAAATATTATTTTTAACAAAGAATGCTAAATATAACTAATGCACATGCTTAACTCTATATAAATTTTTTAATGGTTGGGTTAATTCTGCTCTCAGTATGAAGTAAAAAAAACACCAGTCTGGATCACACTTGCTACTATTTTTAATGTTCTAGTATACAGGTGTCTACAGCAGTACTATTTGCTTATCTATTTTAAAATATTTATTTAAAATGTGCTTTTTATGAAATCCACAGACAGCCAGGTAAAGATGATGTCCAAGGAGCTGCAAATGATGATTACCTTCTTATTTGCACTGATGTCTGTTTTAAACTATAACTTTTAGTTTATAGTTAAATGAAAACAACAAATATGCTGGTGTGCACCATGTTTTATAGCATCAAAATCCTCTAAATCAATTACAACAGAAATGCTGTACTATTGTAATTTCCATGCTACAGACAGAGATAAAAAGAACACAGTTATGTTCAATTAAATGAAGAATTTTGTTTTTGCCTAAAAAACTGTAAAGAGCAAGATTCCACAGGAACAATTCTAAGAAACCTAAAGCAATATTCTGACAAACTAAATAAATGTATATATTTCATATCAATAATTGTCAACCACATACTTATTCACAGTCCTGACTATAGTTTTATTTGCAAGTAAGCCAATTCCCATTCCAAATTTGGCAGGTTTTTGAAATATATTTGTAATCTGTTTGTTTAGAGCCAAGTCACCTGTATTCATTGGGAAATATGCGCTCACAATCCTTGCACTCATGTGTTTGATCGTCAAGCTCATCCCGCTCCTGCTTGAAGCCCTCATTCAGTGCACTGAAGATTGAGTTGGCATTACTGCAAGAGTATTTTTGGTGTCGACGCAGATCAATCTTGGATGGTAGAAGCTCTTCACAGTCATGGCAGCGGTACATTTGATCGTCTGAGGATCAACAAAGCAAAACAATTAGCAAGCCTCTGGGTTCTAACATCCGTGATGTTTTGCAATCTCTATTTTGTTTTGCTCTAGCTTCATTCTTGACTCGTAGCACACAATTAGTGAATTAAAAAAATCATAAAGGAATTAACTCCTTGATATTTTAAAATGCTGACTTTGCATTTGTGTTTATATATGAAAACAGTGGTAAGGATTTTAAATTCCAATATGTAAGACATGCTATTCACAAATACACCTTTTAATGCCAAACCCGCAAAAGAATTTTATCATAACAAAAAGAAATATTTTAGACAGAATAAGATCTAAGTCTACAGATAATAGAAAATAATTTGCTATCACCTTCCATACACATATTTATGGTTAAATTTGTATTAAAAGAGCTATTTATTTAAAATACATTTTAAGAAATAACCTTTATTAC
The DNA here is from genome assembly GCF_016835505.1 of Polypterus senegalus. Lineage (NCBI taxonomy): Eukaryota > Metazoa > Chordata > Cladistia > Polypteriformes > Polypteridae > Polypterus > Polypterus senegalus. The sequence continues at coordinate 62,090,386 of NC_053159.1, read as the reverse complement.
AATGTTAGAAATGTTTTTGCATCACTATTATTACTGCTATTGTTAGTATTAGTAGTAGCAATTATAACGGAAATATTTTATTATTGTGAAGATTATTATTATTGTGGTGGCAGCATTATTTAACAATTAACCACTCATTACAGGTTTCTACAGCAACATCAATAATAAGGAAAACAGTAACAATTTAAAAGCTCCAGTTTCTCTTCAATGATTAACCAAAAAAGACATCACTGTGTCATTTTAATAAGAAATGCATATAGTCTATTCCTGGTGCTTTTGTTTCTCTTTTTGTGTCCACCTGAATGCCTTTGATATGTTTTGCTAATAATATATGGCAGTCGATCTGATTTCTCACTTTTAGATCAATCAGACTCTTACTGAGAATCACATGGAGTCCCTCAGTCCAAACACAATTATTACTTTTTGCCTTATTTGAAAAGAAAAACAAACAGGAAAAAAGTGAATGCCTTTTTTTGTAGTCAATGAATTATAGTAGTCAAGGTCAAATGAATAAAAGTCAGGGCAGGCAATTATTACATTAACAAAGCAGCATCCTGATGTGATTGCCAAGTTCAACAGTCCATGTGGAGCTGTAAATTTTCCAGAAGAATTACTTCTCCGAAAAAGCAGAGCAGTCTCATTCAGGCCATACTAACCTTCGCCCAACGGAAACCCTATTGACTTTAAACTACCAGCTCCTGGTGAGTAGTTGAGGTTTTATTTTTTTTATTTAAACGCAAAGTACCTACAACAAACCCTTCAGTGTCCTCTGCAGTGCAAGAGCATAGTCCTTCCATCCACCCCCCCACCAATAAAAAGTTGGTGTCTTTAATAACGAACAACAGCCGTCTTGATGTTAATCATCCTTTCAACCTAAGATTGTTGCATAGTTCAGCATCTGGTTTTATTTATTTTTGCAGTATTGTGTGTCAACTGGTGATTTCTAACCAATCACTATAAAGCTGAAGTATCTCAGCTGAAGTTCATTTTCTTGTCTTCACAGTATGTTTTCATTGTAGACCCCAATGACAAGAAAATGATCTTCAACATACTGAGCGAAGACTTCAAAATATAAACACAAACAATTGTCAGTGTCTTACTGTATGGCAAACTGTCATATCCTAAACAGATGGAACAAAAATGTTCATATAATTTGAATAATTACTGTACATTTGACACAAAAACATAAGAATTATAATTAATATTTTCCAATGTAGGTAAATAGTGATACTAAAAAAACAGTCTTATTAAAAAATTCAAATAGCAGCACTTACTTGGTGGAACGAATAACTAAAATATATCATAAATGAATGAGATCACAGTACAATGCCTTGTCTAGTGAATAGTTTAGATGTAGTAAAAACATAAAATGTTGATGGGTGTGTATTGTTTGTTTGATACAATTCCACATATTTGATATATATATTTATTTATACTCCATATATCCTAGTATGTGATTAATAACTTATTTCCAGTTCGTATACTGACAACAGTGAAGTTACCAGTACCTTCTTACAGCTCTACAGTCCTGGGTTTGAATTCCATGCCCAGTCATTGTCTGTGTGGAATTTCTTTGTTTTCCAGTGCCAGTATGTTTTTTTTTTCTCTGAGTACCCCAGTTTATCTTCCACATTTGAAAAACATGCATGATGATTCTAAATCGGTTCAATGTTGACTGAATATGAGTGTGAACACAAGCAGTCCTGGAATGCACTGTCATCCTTTCTGGGGCAGATTCTTGCCTTATGTTCAGATCTCGAGGGATGGGCTCCAGCTCTGCCAGTTCTGAACTATATTAAACTGATTTGATAATGGATAATATGCAGGACTGTCTTAACGCCTGGGCACGCTGGGCAGTTACCCGGGGGCCCCACGAGCAAAGAGGCCCCATGCTAATCTATGTATGTTGTGACTTGCTGTCATACTATACTATACTAATACTATACTATACTAAACTATAAATACTGTATTTGTTATTGTGTTACAAGTGGACATTGGCATTCGCCTCTGATTTAGAATCATGGTCACCTCTGCAACCTCATGTGCATATATGTGTACGGATCTCACGCACTACATAATGTAAAAGCGTATATGTTAATGTCCATCCATCCATCCATTATATCCTAACTACAGGGTCACAGGGGTCTGCTGGAGCCAATCCTAGCCAACACAAGGCGCAAGGCAGGAAAAAAAACCCCAGGCAGGGTGCCATCCCACCACAGGGCACACCCACACCAAGAACACACTAGAGACAATTTAGGATTGCCAGTGCACCTAACCTTCATGTCTTTGGACTGTGGGAGGAAACTGGAGTACCCGGAGGAAACCCACACAGACACGGGGAGAACATGCAAACTCCATGGAGGGCGGACCCGGGAAGCAAACCCGGGTCTCCTAACTGTGGAGCAGCAGCGCTACCCATTGCGCCACCATGCTGCCCCAATGTTAATGTCACTTCAACTCAATTCTCTGCAAAGAAATTCCTGCAAAGAAATGTTTGTGTTGAACACCTGATTAAAAATAAATAATTCACAGTAATTTCATACTGTGCCATCTCCATTTGTATGGTTTACCAATTGGTATCCTTTATACGTCAAAATCTTTGTGTTTTTCAAGGCTCATGTTATATTGTTCAAACGTTTGTGTTGATTAATCTTTGCTGTACAGCATGTTTTTTAATGTTTAAACACTGATTTTGTTGGAAGTACCAATACAATAAATATATTTTTAATTTTATTGACGATTTACATTTTTATTCCTGTGAGTGGTTGCGTAGGGGGTGGCCCAGTGCACTGCTTTGCCCGGGGGCCTATGATGCTGTTATGATGGTCCTGATAATATACAATAATAGAATTTCTAGTTTATTATGGTTTTTGTTATTGTGCAATTTAGAACAGAGAATCAATGAAAAATGCTGCCTGGATTTCAAATGATATTATCTCATTTAATACTGAGCAAAGCTTTAAAATTTTGTTAGAAAATGTGTGGGTTAATATGAAAACCTTTGTAAGCTCTATAAAAAGTTTTGTTTCAAGATCTCTTGCCTCCCTAGACTGTTTCAGGTGTTTGCTGGGAAAAAGTGCAATTTCGGTGCAATGTGACTTTATATATTGTTTGTGTGCAACTTTGTACACGCCTGGGGATTTATTGAGAGTGGCATTTTTTACTGAGTGAATGCCATATTCACATTATGTGAATACGAACTCACAATGCCAATTAGTGATTACTGTGAAATTAACACTACTGGACACCAAAGAGGATAATAACTATTTGCATACATTCAGCTACGAATATCATTGTTACACATCTTGGATTCATAGAGCTAATAAATGTTGAAATCCTATTTCTGTGAAAACTAATAAATAAAAATTAAAACTTTCAAAAGTTACATACAATCTCTGAAGAAATTGCACAAAAAAGAGCAAATAAGTGGTGTATAAAATGTCAACATGCTTTCTTAATTTGATTTTGTTTTCTAATTTGGAAATATAAAGGCTTGCTAATTGGGATGATAACAGATTATATTTAATAAGTATGGTGTTATTACTGTATGAAAAACTAATAGCAATACAGGAAGATCTTAAATCCATCCCTCTGTCCATCCTTCCATTTTCGTAATCCACTATATGTATTACAGCTGAGGCCTATTCTAGTAACAATGGATGCAAAACAGACACCAAACTTAAAAAGGATGCCACTCAATGACAATAAAGAAACCCATTCATGGACAGTCACACCAGGTCAATGTACATGTTTAGAATGTGGAGAAAAACTGGGATATATGGAGGAAATCTATGAAGGCATGGGAAGAACATATAAACTTCACACAGACAGTTGTCATACTGCAAAGCAAGCTTAGGCTGCCTGAGCTGAAAGGTGTCAGCTTAAAAGATGTGTGCTTTCTGAGCTCTTATATTGTATAAAATGGCAATGTTACACTTTAATAATATAAATTAATGTAAACTTTCACTTAATTCATTCTTTTTTTCTTCATTAAAAATACCATTGATAGAAGATGCATTCATTTATAATGTCCTTTGCGAAGCTGCAAACCATCTACAGTAAATGCTAATAACATGGTATTTACAATACAAACACACACACACCTACACATATACACACATGTTGCTATCAACTGATTGTATTTATTATACAGCATATGATTCCCAAGAGGTTCACTGCCAAGACAAAATTGCAGTGCTAGTGCTGTTAATAGCCTGGGCCAAAATTTGACCCTAACCTCAGCAGTGTGTGGCTGTGGCACAATGTACTGAGGGAGAAAAATACACGGGAATCACCACTTATTACATTCAGAGTGGTTAATTCTTGCTCTCCTTCAGCAATTAATAACCTTTGGCATGACTGTTTTTACAGAAATCACATCCTAAAAAAAAGCCCTGGATTAAACAAGAATTATTACATGCAACAAATTAAATCTTTACCTAAACTGGCTGTAGTAAAAAAAAAAATTGTAAATCTTCCTAAGAGTAAAAAGCAGTGCAAGAGTGAACATTTATAAATACACTGGCAGTGCACACTAACTTCCAACTAATTTCCAAATACTACAGAGAAAATAATTATAAGTTCAGGTTTTAATTTGGAGAAGAAGTTTTAATTATTCAAACAAGCACAATCAGCAATTGTTAAACAGCAAAGATTTGAGTTTGAGAAACAACATGGCTTGATAATAACCCATGCATGACACACTAGTGACCTTTATCAATAAGGACTTGGACAGAAATTCGTACTGAAAATGTAAATCATCATTTATGTACTATGTATATAGATTGCATACACTGTCAAACAGACATATACATAAAAATCTCAAAATTTGTTTCTTCTAAAATAAAACAAAGAAAAGGAGAATGTTTTTTGACATGGCAGTATATGCTATTGCTTGTTATATAACTGCAGGTCTAATTTTCCAAAGTTGCCTGTTCATTTGGCTGTTTTTGTACTTAAATAATACTAACAGAAATACAAGTTATGTGGTTGAGTTCAGATGTAATTGTAGGTGCCTTTGAGTGAGCACATTTAAAGCAAAACAAAAAGAAATTGTGCCAAGCTATCTTTATTTCATCAGAAACACTCAAGACAAAAGAGGAATGTAAAAGAAAAAATAAATCGGATGCTAATAGCTTTCAGAAGCACAAGACGAACACAATTATGTACCAAGCAGCCAGAAAGAACTCTCAAGAGACTTCCCAAGCCTCACTCAAAATTCCAGCTCTGATAAGGACGAAAGACGAGGCACTTCAGGAACAGAGATCCACAGATAAACATCTCCCCAAAAAAACATTTTGGAAAATGTCCCTCGACGTCTCTATTTGCTGCTGCATCCATTTGTATTAACGGTGCCCTTATCAAAGGGATGGGGCCTACCGTCTTGCTCCGGGTCAAATGTCATCCAGTGTAACCCGATGACTTACCGGGCTTGGACCTCTGCTCTGCAAAGTCTTTAACTCAGTCAGAAGGAGGTTAGGGGCATCTTTTGCAGTCTATGAATTCTTTGGAAGCAGTTGCATTTTTCTGTCCTATCAACAAGTTGACTTGCTCTGAGGTAATGGACCAAAATGTTCAAGAGCAAGTGAAAGTTCATCAGACATTTTATTATCACTCATGTGTGTGTTGCTGGCAATCAGAAGAGCTAATGTTACACAGAAATTACAATTTTCTTGGATATGACAAACTATCAAGTGAGAAAAATCTTTGTATTTATGGCTACTAGGGCAAAATCTTGTTTTTTTACCATTTTTGAAGAAAACTGAGGCAGTACTGGAGAGTGGTGGACTAGCCTATAGCAACATTTTGAGAAAATGTTGTAATTAATGGTTAAGAATGCTTGTATCAAGCTGATATTACAGCTTTTAGTTTACTTGTGGATGCAGCACTATTCTAATCCTATACAGGCAGAGACTAATGATCTATTTCTAAATGCTAAATATCAACCAAACAAGTAACAATTTTTTTCCTTCACTTTAAAAACATTTAACATTTCTTTCTTGTTTATCAAGTAATGTAGCAACAATAAATTTCCAAGTTCTTACAAACACTCAAAAAGTGATCCATCTGAATGAGATCAAATGATTTTACCCGGAATCGGGGCTTTTACTTTGTCAGTTTTCTTATTTGGATTTTGAATGAACTGATGAAATTGTACATACGTGCACTTAAATGTACAGACATAGACAAACCTATGCTAAAACATATCCAAACGTGAAAACTCCAAACTGTTATTTTAAAATGTACAAATGTTAAAAAACGACCAATATTTGTTTATTATAGACAATTTATTAATATACTTACAGTGCTTAAGTAATTTATGTTATAATTCTGCACAGAAACAGATTCAAATAAGTACAAACCCAGCTATAAATAGTTTATACATGTATTAACATGATCTTCAGAAAACTACAAATGGTGCATACTGAAGTTTGTGTTCATTGGAGAATACATTTGTCAACAATTTCTGCCTTACATATATTAATTTAGCTTCTATAATGGGTGTGTCTATAGTGCATATCCAATATGTACATCGATACACATACAAATACCTACAGAAACACACAAATATTTATGAATATTTAAACTTCCCTTTAGAAAAAACGAATACTTAAAAACACTACTAAGCGCTGTGTTTTCAATTATATTATCATTACAGATGTATACGTATACGTGTACATGCATCCAGTGCATTTCTCCTAAATGTAGTTTACTTGAAGAACGAGTGCTTTGTGTCAAGGGAATGCCGCTGCAGAGCGGCCCAAGTAATTGCTGCCGCTTGTTGTTTCTGATAAATGGTAATCAGACTATAGCTGGTGGAGGCCACCCCCTCCAAAAGACCTGCAGCCTCTCTCTCTGGGGGACAGGACTTACGTCCCGGGACTGCCTCCTCCCTCCCAGAGAATCAATATGTATTAATAGACTGACGAACAGCTGCTTTTTCCACATTCAGTTTGTTTAAAAGAGTCGCTAATGATGTCCATTAATCTTACCTTCGAGGTTCGGTGCCATGGACCCCTCGGGGAATGCGCCGTCCTTCATATACACCAGCAACTCCTCCCCCACCTCGATGTCTTTAATGGCTTTATAATAAACCTGAAACAAGAGGGCGCATTTAGTTGTGAGTGGCAAATCAGGCCGGTGTATCGTGATTTCCCGTCTCCTTGACTGCGAGCTGCGGGGACAAGTAGCTGCAGCACAAGCGCGGCTTTGCGCAAAAGACCCAAAGATAACAAGTGAGCGGCTGAGCCAAGTGGCACGGTGTCCCAGCGCCCTGTATACAATAAGGAGCCGCGGGGACACCTCGAAGAAAGTTACTGATGCCTTGAGTGCGCTTTTCCCGCTCGACGCCTCTCCACAACTGCATATGATATGTTGATCAAAGCGTTATTGTCACTTAGAACATCGCTTTGCTGCTTCAGTTCAACTCGAATCATTCTTTTTTTTCTGTCAGTCCGTTTTTATCAAGTGAAACCAGTCAAAGCGCAGGAAGCCGATTCAAACAAGGGGTCTGGATATTCACAGCACCTCCTCTTTTTACCTCTTTGCCCGGAGTCAGCACTTGTTCGGCGAACTCTTTAAAATTAAATTTAAACTAAAACGTGTGTACAGTAAATTTAAGAACACGGAACCCAAACACGAGAATTCATTTTGTGTAAAAGTGTACAATAAATATATAAAGCACCTGAACATTTTTAATACAGTACTCGCTATAAGCTACCCGGGTACGTCAACGAGTTAAACGAATTGTCGAAAAAGAGTGTTATGTTTGCTTAAGAAAACAATCGATTGTAATTTCGGATTTGTTTACTAGTGCCAGTGATCTCTTGATGAAATCGAGCAGTTTCATTATTCGAACACAGTGCGTACATTGAAATACGACATAAGGCAGTTTTGACAATTCTTCTGTTTTTGTCGATGGTTCGTAAATCCGTACGCTAATTTTGCTTTCCTAATGGGATTTAATACTAATTATAAAAGGCGCTGTATACAATGCATAATAAATATAAATTTACATTGGCTTGTCAACTGGAAGGTAACATGCTAGACGTAGACATATTATTTAAAGCAACGTTTTCTCTCCCAACGTTTCTATTGAATCTCATCATGCAATACAAAGTACAAAAGTGACTTTTAAAATAATCAAAAGCTACGACCAAAGTAATCGGTACGCAAAACACATCCAACAAGAGGGCGTAGCCACGCAGGCTTGTGCCATATTGATTATAAAGGGAGCGCGTCACTTGTCCATGATTTTATGGCTAAGAAACTTGTATCTCTCCTAGCTGGCACCGTTATGTTACTCAGTATAAAGGTACGAATTCCTTTTAGTAGTTGCATCCCAGATTTTCTAAAATACAAGAACAAGATTGTTTAAATAGATCGTAACAATTACAAATAATTTCAGTGTCATTTACGACGAGCACCAGTATAAATCAGTGTTAACATTCTTTGTCAAACTATGGATCCTAAAAGTAAAACGTCATTTTATTTTAGATGCAAAGTAATTTATTTGTACATTTATGTATTTTTTTTATTAAGATATCATTTCGCTATTCTTGTGGCATTATATAAATAATATTGTTCCAGAAAAAAACTCTACGGGTGCCATGTTAAAAGGGAAACAAAGTGATCTTAAAAACAGTTTTGACATGTAAACAAAGTATGATAATTCTTTGCATTTATACAGACAACATATGTATATATTTTATTAGCTTTGTTGAGCCTTTGAATTGTTCTGTTCTGGCCTGTGCGGCGTTACCCTCGTATTATTTTTAAATAAAGATCGAAAAGAAAACCATGCATCTCACCTTCACCCCGACAGATCATATCATTTGTCTAACTTGGTTAAACTAGAATGAACTGAGCTGAGTGTCACATTGGCACATAACACAAATTACTCAAGAAACAACTACGTAGATACCAGGTAAGGTGGATTTAAAAATGCTATTTATAAACCTAAATGAAAATATTTTAACTTTCAAATCTATTTCGACGCTTAAATCTACTAAAGTGACGAACATATTTTATATCACATACAAACCTCGTGTATTGCTCTGAATTCCAAACTTACACATCGCAGGCTAAGTATTTCGAGCTATGGCTGGAACATTATTATTATTATTATTGATAATCACTGTTATGATGATAGAGCCGGATATATTTTGAATAGAGAATTAATATTTCCTTAGTATTAAATTTGAAATATTTTCCCGCCAATAAGAATTTTTAACCTACGATTTACTAATCTCATCCTAGGCGAATTACTAGGAAAACAAGAAATATTCAGAATTTGTAAAAATAAACGAAGAAAGTAAACTCACGCGGAAGCCCGTCTCCCTGATGTCAAAGCGAACGCTGTAACTTTTCTCGTCAGCATCCAATTTTTCCCCATGCGGTTCAAGAAAATACCGCAAGGGGGTGCAATTTGCCTGTAAAAAGCAAATTGCTAGATTTTTTTTTTTAACTCAAAACCCCGAAGATCGGTGAAGCGTTTCGCTTCAGGACTGGGAAGGAGAAAGTGGGGGCAGCACCGAACTCTCAGAGCACTTTGCACGGGGTCTGTGTTTAGCTAAAACAAACCATGAAACCGAATACCCGCCACTGACAGTAATAAATAAGTCAGTGCAGCCCGAATTGAACACCCTTTCCCAGTAATTACAATAATAATACTAGGTACAATAAGGGCGATTAGGAACACTGCCAAGAAGTTGTGTGGCAGATGTTTAACAAATCACAACAAACCCCCCCACCCCGCGATTCAGAGTATACCTCATTATTTTCTGCAAACAATATGCTTGTATTTTTTAAACGCGCTGACCTTTTTGTTTCCCGTGAGTGCAAGTTGCGTAGCTGATCTGAGCGTCTCCAAGTGTGACAGCAGTTCTGTTGCATTAGTGAGCGCGACACAACCCATATTAGTGCGTCCCGTCCCGGGTAAGAGAGAGAGAGAGAGAAGTCCGGCTGTATGAGGAGAGGACTGCGCTCAGAGAGTTCCTGACAGGCGCTCCTCCCCTCCCCTACGCTCTTATCTGAAGGACTGATCGGCCTGCAGACCCCTCCCCACACCATCCCGCACAGGTTCATCTGCTATTGGCGTGAGAATGCAAAGGGACATCATATCTACAAGCTCTGTGACAAACTACAAATATTGAGATAAAAAAACTAATCTGAAAACTGGAAAAAGTTGACCCAAACATTTAATACAGAATAACTAAAAAAGGTAGATCGTAAATATGAAAATCCCATATGAAAGGATAACAAAAAGTAAAAAGATTTAACAGTATCACAATGAGAGAGGGGCGGAGAAACCCTTCATATCGTGTGCTTCCAAATTAAAATAAACGTACGGTTTTCACAGAATTATCAATGGGTCGACTGCTATGTAATCAAACACAGCCTTTAAATTGTTACGTTCGTAATTACGCACAGGATCTACATTAATTCCTTGGTAAAAATAAATAAATGAAAAAAATACAAGAAACGAGAAACGTTTAAAAGAAAGTACACCGCAAACGTCCAACATAGCATAGATAAAACAAGCTTGTTCTCAAATGATACGTTAATAAGATGATATTGAACCGAATATTTACAGATATAAATGAAAGGCCTTTAATATGATGGCCGTAGGAAAACAATGGTCCACAGCTATTACTAAAAAACGTGACTCCTCAGCAGAATCAATTCTGCACATAAACCCTGTGCTCCTCATTTGACTGACAGAAGCCGAAATGTGACATTTATTCTTTATGATTTATTTAAAAATATCATATAAATATATGCTAGAAATAAAAATTCACATTTTCCCCATATTATTAATCAAATAACTGTTTAAATAGCCAAATAAAAAAGTAAAATAATTACGTTTAAATGCATCCATTAATTATTGAATATGGCGGAACCTATAATTCAGATATAAAACACAAATTATGCTAATTCTCCTCACACACTCATACATATTGATAATTCCCTGTGTGCCTTTCATATCATGGGGCTCAGAGGATACGACTGGGTTTTCTCTGGCTGGTTTTGTCTTCAAATGAACAGGTGCACAAGTTTTCAAGTTTTCATTTCTTTAATCAGAAGTAAATGGATTTAAAGAATTACAGTTTTAGAATCTTCAGACACTATTGTCTACTCATACATAAACTGTAAGAGCAGGAATCCAAAAACATTTCCTTTATTCATCTCAAGATGCAACGGATTTCTTCTAGTGAAGCCAAAAGACTGACTTTGAAGTCACAATGCTGCTTTTGTTTCACTGACCCAGACTTCTTCAAGACACCCTCACTTTTTCAGGACTTCTGAGGTATCTTTTGATTTTCTTTTCAAGTTTCCCTCTCCATATCCAGCATAGGTGGGCATAGAGAACGATATATTCTGAATGGATTGTCATAGTATCCAGTATGTTCTGTGTGGGTATTGGAGAACACTAAACTGATCTACTGGCTGCAACTATTAAGGGTACCTCTAAGTCATTGTACAGTAACAGAGAACAAGCTACAGTAAGTTAGATAGCTAGTTTTAGTCTGGGGTTTGACAAAACAAAAATCACAGATGTACTCGTAGAAATCAATTAGTCAGGTTGAATGGCTTATTAGATTGGGGCAGCAGAACAAGAAGATGTTCACTTTTCTGACATTCTCTCTTATGATATTACTATTGTATAGTATACTGCATCAAAAGTTTGTCCATATTTTTTGATTAACCATTATGAGAACTATAATGATAACTCTGTAAAGATATTTCAATATCTTAGGTGCATATCACAAAATATTGTTGTTAGTTGATTTGCTTATATGTATAATCCCAAACAGATAACAAAACTTCTGTCATATAAGGCATTTTTACAGTTCTAACACAGTTACCATCCATCTGTCCACCCATCTTCCTAACCCACTTGTCCAGGACAGGGCACAAGTCCATCACAGATCTCCAGCATAGATACCTTCTACTTATAAATTATTGAATTATTTCAATATATATTCAGTTTCCATTGTCAACATTCATATTGACACCCTTGACCAAATATTCACTGTACAAAAAACATTCTTTCAACTTAATCATATGCAGTATTATTTTATAGAATAACCCTTTAATACAGTACTGTTTATTAACAGTGAACACTATCATACAGTGCTTTCTGTCATTGACAGTACATAATTAAAAAATAATTATGTAACACATTTTGTGCAGCGTATTTCACTATAGCAAAGGGTCTCTTGGAATCAGTACATTATTGAAACATACATTTGCCTGTTAGTCATGAAGACTCCAGAAATGTGCCTTTAATAGTAATATTTTTTAAACACCATTTGATGTTACAATTGACTACATTTGATATTATGTTCCCTAGTTAGAGAACGTGTTAGAATTGTCTTTATTTTGCTTGTTGAAAATAGTGTTTGGTCTGTTTGTCTGAACATTTTAATTGTGTTGATCGCTTATTGAATGACACATAGAAAGTAAACAGGCCCCTGTTTCTCATACTCTTTAGATCATTTCGGGAAGGTGTTAACCACAAAGGGTCCTAGTTACAGAACACCATTTGTCTTGTTATTTCTAAATAAAATCAATATTTATTGAAAGGCTGATAAGATTTGTAACAGGATCTGTTTCGCACTTGAACTGGCCGTGACCTGTTGCAGCTCACACCTGGAAGCAAACCTGCTACCTCCATGTTTCCCTGTCCCTTCTTCAGGACGGGCAGAAAGCGATTATCCTATTGTTCTAAAGAAACATTCCTTCAGCTTGAGAAGCTATTCTTGTTTTTGTTTTGAGTCCATGACGCACTGTTTCTCTTTCAGGTGTTTAATATCGAGGCTCTGTCACACCTTAATTGCTGAATCTTTTGTTGAACTGTTGTACTCTATTTAACATAGCACTACGTATATTTTTACATATAGTACTTTCCTGTCTTTTTTTTAGCCACTTAAGGTCATATTCACAGTGTATTGCATGGCACTTTTTATTCAGTAATTGAGGCTCATAATGCTTTTCACAGAGAGATTAGAAAACAAATTTAGCCTAAATATAAGAAAGGAGTGGCATAGTAGTGCAGTGGTGACTGCTGCCATATCACAAATCCAGTGGCCCTAGATGGAATTCCATGCTTGTGACTGTCAGTGTAGAGACTGCAAGTTCTCCCAGTGTCTGCATACATTTAACTCCCACATCACTGAAGACATGTCATTTACTGGTAATTCCAGATTTGCCCTTGTGTGTGTATGCATGCATGTCATCCTTTGTCTGGTGCTCTTTCCTGTCTGGCACCAACTGAGGTCAAATGTGAAAATGGTATATAGAATTTAAAAGTATTGGTTCATCCCTCCATGAAACCCTTTCTCTAACTGTGCTGTGGAATCAAATGAGCTACAAAGAAAGCCTAGTATCACAAATAATACAGAATTACTCGACCAAACCATACCAGCCTAAGGAGCTTTGTGGTGTGTACTCTCCTCTTACTTTTTCTCTAAACAAAACTAAACCCATTTGGTCTAGTTAGACTTTGGATTATTGGTGTGTTCGTTTTTGATTAACATTTACTCTGCAATTGTTGCACTTTTAGGGGCTCATCTGTACTAAAAGGTAATGTAGCTGGCTGGTTGTTTATTTTGATTCAAAAAAATTGAAGTTTACCACATCTTCTTGCTAAAATCAGAACTTTCTATGTGCAAGCTCATTGTAAGTTTGAATTGAATTTTAATGTGTTGTTAAAGCTTGCTGTTCCTTCAGCACTTTTAATTAATTGGAAGGAAACTGTATGTAGCTTTTTCTGCATTATGTGTGAAGTGACATTATGCAATGGAGCATTTCTGAAGGAGTGACAAAGTATGAAGTGCCAATAATTTCCTGATTGACTACAAGACCACATTGTTATGCTCAGGTTGCAGCGGGACCCCAGCATTTTATTTTTCCTTTCGTTTATGACACAACGCTTTCCTCTGTGTATGTATGTGTTTTGATATTTAAAAATCGATTTTTAGAAAAGACTACTGTATGATGGTTACAAAGAAAATATCCTTCTCCTTTAAAAGTTAGCAGCAAATGACTCATTTATCAATGTCAGCACATAACATAATCCCCCCACTATCTTGACACCAAACAATAAAACCAAAGGCGAGTGTCAGTTCCACACACTGGACCCTTTAACGTTGATTTCATGTGCTTTAATAATACAGAGATAAAAAGACCTCCAGGATGCCTGCTGGCTGTTCACCCATTTCTCATGTAGACGGAGAATTAAGGACCTTGTCAGATAGGAGCCTTACTGGATATGCCGTACTTCACTGCCCTCAGCAGTGTGTGTGTTTGTGTGTGTGAGGGAAGGGCGTGATTTTGTCATCCTTGAACTTTACATTGGAGACTATGTAACTGAATGAATTAACTTGTCATTCCTAAATGAAGAAAAGGTAGAACTGGCCTTCATTTTAGCATCTTTTTCTATTTCCTATAAGTTCCCAGAAAAAAAACCCTTGTGGTATATGGGAATACAGAAAACAATAGGGGAGACACTTTCTCAACCTTCATCCTATAACTATTTCCTGTGAATTTCTTCTGTGTTCTTAATGTTGGTCATTCTTTTTGTTCATAGGGGTATTCTAAGTTAGAAAATGTGGGGCTCAGCCATTTTCATAATGAAACTAGAGGCCTGATGAGCACTCCTATTCACTGAAATAAAAATTCTGGTCTGCTTATTCACTGAATACTGTATGTAGTAGGCAAATTATTTATCTGAGAAGAAAAGAGAAGCCTATTTTTCAAGTCAGCACTGACTGGTATATAAAGTAATGTGATCTACTTCTTGACACTATCTTGTGATCTTGAGAATGTTGAGGTCTGGTCAGAGCTTACTTTAAGAAGGCGTAGTTCTGTAATTCCGAAATATCATAGACTCAGAATATAAGGATGTAGGGACGGTGACTTTTTTTTTTATTGTTCATTTACCAGAGCATGTTACAGATTTCATTTATAACATGTACCAGAATTGTTAGGAAATTTGATTGTACTAAGATTTGCATGGAAACATTGTGTGCACTCCATTGGAACACCATTGGTTCTCAAGTTCAGTCCTGCACTCTTATAAATAATGGTTATTTAATAGCACTTAAATTGATTGTCTGGTTCGTTTATGGAATTTTTGCTTGACAAAGAACTATTTCATTCTAGGAAGGGTTTTTTTCACATGAAATTTGTTTTTTTTTAGTTTGAAAAGGTTCCTAATATGTGGACAAAACAGAAGTTTGTAATGTATAGTACACTGCCAGGCATGATGCTAATAGATCAAGAAAACTTGAACTTCCTCTGTGTTACTGCATGTAGCAAATGTCCTCCTAAAATCTTCAGCCCACAGGTATTTCACAAATCTTTCATCATGTCTTCTTGGCTATTTATAGAGCCTGTTATGATCTTAATAAAAGGTTCTTTCGGGAACTATCATGTGGATTGTTCTTTTAGTAGCTAAAAATGGATCCCCTATTGCATTGCTCTGAATCATCACTTTGGTAACTTCATTTTTAACAGTGTGGGGTCCCCTGTGGCTGAAGGGTTTTTTTCCAACCAGTTTCTCAATCAGTTAGTTATTTTTTTCTTCCATTAATTGATTTTATTGTTTAATTAGCTGAGCAGTCATTCCTTTGATTTTGCATTTAGAAAAGTGCAATAGTGACAGATTTCCAGGACATTAAAATGTGTTTTTCTGTATCTTTAAATGCTTATTTTGTATTCTGTATTTACTTCTGTGGAGTAGTGTTTGTAACTATATCTGGATACAGACTATTAATGATGAGCAGAGCAGAGACCAGCGCAAATGTCTCTGAAGTGAGAAGTTTTGTCAGTGTTACCCACTTGTGTGCTTATTAAATATCCAGAACCTACAATAAAAGGAAAAAGAATGAGATCTTACCTCTCTAATGCATATATATTTCTGCTTCATTCCAAACAAATATAGTATAAGTAGTTTCCAGTTTCTGGATGGATGCAAAAAACAAGGAAACTGGAAATAACAGCTTACTTAATTAAGGTAGGAGAGGTGGATTGGGACAAAACCAGCAGCTTCAGGGGGCTCAGAGAACTGAATGTTGAGTGCCACTGGTTTTTGATTATTATGCTACAAAGTACGGCATCACTCAGCCTTCCCAAAACTAAAATTAGAAAGAACATCAAGTCATTTGTTATTAGACCCTGTTGTGTCTGAAAGAAGTACAATATTAGATCACAAAGAAGATGGAAAGACTAGTATTGTTAATAATGGACAATTCAAAATGTATGCGCAAGTTAGTTAAAACGCTGGTGATTATAAATCTATTTTTTTTTAAATTCATTATGCTGTTTTTCCTTGTCACGCTGAACCTGTAGCTATGTCTTACCATGTTGTCTTGTTATCATGCCAGCACATTACTTGCCATTATCCTAGCCATTGAACCACCACTGCCCGTTGTGCCTCATTTTACATGCACAGCTAGATTAATGATATGCTATAAAAATGCTATTTTAAGAAAAGCAAACTACTATATTGGAGGTTCTGTGGTTCCAAATGCATGCTGGCATTATCATGACAGAAAGCGAAAGGCACTTTTGCATTAGGGGAAGAAAGAATGATTCCAACATGTAATGATGTAACTGGAGTGTTATTACAATTCAGGCGGTGCTTTGCAGGGTTTTCTGTATTGCGCTGCTCAAGTAGGGGCAGCTTAAAGTAGATGCCAGCCTAAGAGAGTAACACACAAGCTTTTTTTAGAGGGTGGTCATGGAATAAGCAATTTTTTATATTGCAACAGGGTGCAAAATCTTTTAATTTCAAAAGCCACCGTCATGAAACCTCAAGGATTTCAGAAATGCAATTCACTGTGTACACAGGAAAACAGCCTTTCTTCTGAGTCATTGCTAATGTGTGACAAGGCTCCAGCTTCACACCCATTTTATTCAATATGGTTATAAAATTTACAACATGAAAAGGAATGAAGAGGCAACTTGTGGGCATCAAATTGAAGGATCAGAACTGGAGCATGGTATTGCTCCTCGATGATAATATAGTGCTGCTAAGAGAAACAAATGACAGACTGCAGGAACTAACCACCAGTATGCTGGAAAGACTGGTCTGAGGATTAGTGATGAAAAGACAAAGATCATGCAAGTTGGCAGTCAGGTTACACAAATAATCTCAGATGTTTGAACACAGACTTACTCAATGTTCCAAAAGTAAAGCATAAAGAAAAAAAACTGGTTAGGTGGCCTTTTGTTTTTAGGCACCAAAAATCTGGAATATTTTACTGACACAACACGGCAGACGAGTGCAGTACATTACAGAAATAATTTTCCCAATTTGTATTGTTACTGATTAAAATGAGGAGTTTAATGTTCAAGGAAAGATGTAAGAATTAGTGGCTATATGTTTCTGTAAATGGCTAACCCAAAAATGTTTTTAGCTTATAGCCTATATATCTGTGCAATTTGAAAAATTCAAAATATAAAGCAGTGGTACAAAAAAGCACTTTTGCTAGAAAAGATATCCATGAAATTGCTAAATTTAAACATAAATGATAATGTCATATAAAAAAAAAAGTACTATGAACCCCATACAATGTTATCACTGAATGTGACCTTTTACACCAGTGTTCATGTTCTTTAAATATAAGTTTACTATTAGCATTAATAATGATTTACTGATTTTGGTAGTCCTCAATTTGAAGGTTGCAAATGCTGTTACAAATCTGGTAATGTAACATAAAAACTGTCTATAAGCCGAACAACACACCCTTCAAATTACTGCACCTTATATCACAACTCTATATTCTTTACTTAAACAGAAACTGCTGGCATCTACCGTGCAAGAACACAAAAAAAGAAAACCGCATTACCAAAACCTTTGGTCACTGGTCTAGTATGGAAAGGTTGTGATCCTGACTATTTTTTCAAGTGGCTCTCAGACTGCTTTCTTATTTTGAGCAAAAACATGCAATTGCAAAATCATGCATATGCAATGTCTACAGGACTCACAAGAATACAAACAATTCAATAAATAATGCAGCCTGCATACGGTGTGCTTTTAATAAAAAATAAGGCTTGACCCAGACATAAAAGCAGGATTTTCCATTAGAAAAAAGAGCCATTAGCAACTGAGTGAATGATCTATTTTTAATACATGAATATAAATTGTGCTGGCATCCATAAATGAAGAAACAAGCTCAAGTGTACACCTTGAATACATATTACATTGCAGAAAGTTGCATTAGTCAATGAGGTTTTAATGCAACAAGCACGGTGGAATGCTTTGTGACCTCTTCATTACTGAAAACCCGTATGTATCAGCTGAGTCAGTGGGACTTCTAGGGCTGCTTTCACAGGTCTATGAATTTGGCCATTCTTGTTTCTAAATTACAATTCTTAGCCTAGGTCTTTTTTTGTAAGTATTTTGGATGAGGGATTTTTGGAGGTAGAAGGAATACCCCATAATCTCCTGATGTCACTGAATCTTATATATATATTATATTTCATAATCTTGTGATACTTCATTTTTTTTAGCAACTCAGTCTTTATTGAGAACCATATTCCAAGGAAAAAACCCCTCAAAATACATTTAGAATATAGCATTAATATATTGGTTTGATAGCACAGTGACAGAAAAGGAGATATGCCATTATTGGCCTTGTCATCCCATTGTCATTAAATAATGTTTTGTCATTGTAAGGAGTGTAAATGAAACCATTTTGAATGGATTCTTTCTATGATGTAATGTGTAGTACTGCATGAAATAGCCAACAGCCATACCACATGCATTTCAGAAGAGGTTATCTACCTGAAGGTAAGCATGTTTGGGCCTGGCCAGTACTTGGATTTGAGACCAACCAGAAAAAAACTTGGATTGCTGCTGGATGATGTGGAGGTGAGGCTAGCAGGGGGTGCCACCCCTGTAGTTTGAATGTGGATCTCAATGCCCCAGTGCAGCAATGGGGATGTTGTGCTGTAAAAATGGTGCAGTCCTTCAGATGAGATGTAAAGGTGAGGTTCTGACTCTCTGTGGTCATGAAAGATCCCTGTGCATCCTTAGTAAAGATTAGGGTGTATCCAGATGTCCTGGCTAAATTGTCCACCATGGCCTGGTCATTCTGGCTACCTAATCATCCCCTGTCTCTGATTGGCTAACTATCTCTCACCTTTCATCAAGCTAATGTGTGATGAGCATACTGGTGCAAACCGACTGCCGTCGCGTCATCCAGATGGATGTTACACATTAATGGTGGTTGAAGTGGCTCCCCATTCACTGTGTAAAATGTTTTCTTTAAGTAGTAAGAAAAGTGCTATATAAATGTAATGAATTATTATTATATGTTTATACTGGTTGGGGTGGCACAGTTATTAGCACCTCTGTCTCATCGATTTAGCTTTCTGGATTTAAATTTCACACTTAGTCTTTGTTCTACTGAAGTTTGCTTGTTTTACCTGTATCTGCCTGGGTGTTTCTCATACATTCCCAAAAGTTAACTGATGATTCCATATTGGCCCTTTGTGAGTGCTGTTATAGGTAGTGAACAAGCTCCAATTATTCTATGACCCTGCCCTTGATAAGTGGGTTTGGAAAACAGATGGATGGTGTCACACATGTGCATTTTTCGGGCTCATCAGAGGTATATAATGTCACTCCAAGACATAAGGGGGCACTGTCGCTAACAAGATCATCTCCTTCTTCCTCCATAGTGCACCCAGTGACCCTGCCTCTTCCAATCCAAGCCCTATAAAGCCCTGGACATTTCTGAAGGATGCGTCTTATTTGGTTTTGAGCCGGCCAGAAGACAGCACTCCTACCAAGCCAGACCCATTCATCTGAGCTATTCAGTTAGAGCCAAGTAGGTTATAACCTCAGTTTATTTTCTATTGTTGCACCTTTATGTACTTGCTTTGTTTTTCCATTACGTTTGAATCAAACAGGGTGACAACATTTCTTAAGATTTGGTCCTCGCTCTTACTCAGCCAAATAAATATTTGGTCTTCTTCTGATTTTGATCATTGGAAAGAATGATGCTATCCGAAGGTAGGTGGATTCATTGTATGGTATCTTTTATGAAGGTGTGTTTATTTTAATATGCTTATTTCTTACAAAGAACCAAAACTGTTTGAAATTATCTACCCATCCACCTATCCATCCATCTCTCCATTCATGAACTGTCAAAATCCAAATTTGAAGTCATGGAGTCATAGCCTGTTCCCAGAGAATCAAATGCAAGGCAGGCTCCAGTGTTGCCAGTCAATTGCAAACCACATGCACACACATTCAATATAACCTAGCTCATTTGGAGTCATAAGTTAACCTATCATGCATGTCTTTGTGTTAAAGTAGGCATAGGGAGTATCTGGAGAAAAAAAAATGCAGGCACGAAAAGTAAAAACAGGACTTTAGGCTGGAATTCTGACCCAGTCTTTTGAGAAGGTGAGGCAACAGTGCTGGAGTTCACACCTAATTTACTTCTGCTGGTTTCAGTTTCATTTAAGTAAGACTTGCTGTCCAAATATCTCCATCTTAGATTTGATAAGCACTGTCAGTGAGTCCTCAAATGAAAGGCACTGTAAGCAACAAGCTGGAAGAAGCATGTAAACTGCCCCCAACACATGCTCTCTTTCCACAATTCTGCTCTTTGTTGTTTTTTTTTTGTTTTTTTTGCAAGACCTCCACTTTTTGAAAGCTAGTTCCATTGCATGCACGGACAATTTCAGAACTTTCACTGTGCTGGACACATAGTATCATTGAGAAAGACTACCTGTGGATAGATAGATACTTTATTAATCCCAAGGGGAAATTCACAAGAGAGACAAACGTGTACCCATTTTTTGACGGGAGGTCTGGCTGAATTCCTAACAGACTTTAAATTGTTTTCCTCTGGACATCCAACACACCTCTGCAAGTTCAAATTTCAGATTTTAACACAATCTGAGAAAGAGCTGAGCAATAAGTGATTTTGATTTTATGAAGTGAATGTGTCTTCAATAATGCAAAAAATACAGAGCTCATTTTTATGGATGACATCTTTTCTTTGGGCATGATTAGTGAGTCTGTGTAAACATGTTTTTATTTTTTTCACATGTCCTGTTATCGATGATGGTGTGTTACTAGAGACACTGATGAAAGATTACTGGGGTTGAGCTGTTTTGAAAGGTTCAGAAATATATTTGTCCACATGTTTCACAAATGTTAGAAATGGTTCCTTTCCACTGACATTAATAGATTTGCTAGGGTGGAGTGAAGGATTAATGTTATATTTGTGTACAACTTGTTGAACATTGTCTTAACCAATGTCAATCAATCGACAGGAAACAATTTCATTTGAGAAAGGCAACAATCATGGTATCTGCCAGCACAATCACATTTTCAACTATACAGTTTGATTTCTTTGCTTCAGCTGTACTCAGAGACATAGCACCAGAAGTCTTGCATGGTGCTGCAGATTGTTTTCACATCTTTTAGGGATGTCTTGAAGTGATAATGTTTTCACTTAAAAGCTCAGCTCACTTATGAACATTACACCCATGAGATGTGACAGCTTTATGCTAGTGGAATAAATACAAAATGTCCTGAAAGAGACGATTGTTGTCTGCTAATTCTCTTTCTTGCTCTTTATCTGTTTGCAATTTTTACCATTGGTATTGCTGCTGACTTATTTAACCACTCTATTGTGCAGCAAATATCTCAAATAATAAGTATATTACAGAGGTTTATACTTCAATTGGCAATGCTCATATATGCTCTTTTGTACTATATCTGCATATTTACACATACATGGAGCTTGCATTTTTACACACATATTAAAGTATTTTAGCACGGATTAGGAATATTAGATTTGTCCCTCATATGTGAACATTTTAAAATGCAAAACAAGACAGAAATGAAGGTCAGGCATGATCTTTTATTAAGTTCGCTGAGCATTCTGGTTACAAGCAGAAACACAAGGAACAAGTACGTGTGAAATAACTTTTGTTTTTATTGCACTAATTTCTTTATACAACATTTGAATAAGATGATAAAACAGCATCTGTCACACTGTGGCTGTTTGTCACAATAGTTAACATAAGAGTGCTGTCCTATTGGAACTGATTAAGTCATTGCATCTTTTGACCTTTTCCTCCTAAGCATTGACCCTAGACAAGGTTGAGGAGACAACACCTCAGCCAAAGACCAGAAACCTGCCAATGTTCCTGTTTTCCTGTTGTGCCAGTGATTGTTGTTCAAATAATGTATTGCTTTTTGTGACTTGACTGCTGTATGCTTTAAGAAATTAAATCAGTGTCAAATCTGCATTAAACAATCTGCTAGCTGCTTGTAATGCTTGAGTGTCTTGTACTTCATCACCTAAAACATAAGAAATTTGACAAACAAGAGGAGACCATACAGTCCAGCAAGCATGTTTGTTTAGCTAATAGCTAAGCTGTCCCAGTATCTCTTCTCACCCTTCTTAAATGTTTTCCAGGTTTGTGCTTCAACTACATGTTTCTATAGTTTGTTCCAGATTCCCACAACTCTTCAACTAAAGAAGTGCATCCTGGCTTCAGTTTGACTTAATTTCCACTGA
This sequence comes from Polypterus senegalus, assembly GCF_016835505.1. Classification (NCBI taxonomy): domain Eukaryota; kingdom Metazoa; phylum Chordata; class Cladistia; order Polypteriformes; family Polypteridae; genus Polypterus; species Polypterus senegalus. The sequence goes on along the minus strand of NC_053159.1, from coordinate 62,067,824 downwards.
TGTTCTTCAGTATGTAATTCACACTCAGGCTAAATAAAATTCATCTTTATCTACTTTATAATTCCTTTGAGGATGTTAAATACCCAGATCAAGTCCTGTCACAGTCTCCTCTACTCAAGACTAAACGTGTTTAATTCTCTGAGTCTGTCAGAGTAGGACATGTCCTTAAGTTCTGGGATGCACTTGGTTGCTCTTCTTTGTGCAGATTCAAGTGCTGCTATGTCACTTCTTCTTCTTCTTCTTCTTTCAGCTCCTCCCGTTAGGAGTTGCCACAGCGGATCAACTTTTTCCATATTACTCTCACTGCACGACTCGGAGTATTTATATCACTGTATCTGAGTGTGAATCACAGCAGCAGCTGATCGGAAAGAGAATTATCCGTATACAGCTTCAAGGACACGCTGTCTCTGCCACGGCAAAACGTTTTAAAGCCTTTCCTGTACAGACCTCGCGGTTCAGAAACAGTTTAATCCCAAGAACTTTAAATGCACTCAATCAATTGCTCCTTGTAGAACGGTTTGTACTTATAAGTGCAATCACCCCACTGTAAACTTGCACTACAGTTATAATATCTCATATCTCTTGTTAAATTATACACATAAAACTTTAACTTCATTTAAATAATCTATATTCTTCACTGGGAGTGTCGTGAAGGATAGAATAATTAACCATGTACTACGAAGATATTTCAATGTTCTTTAAACGTTTTGAAGAATCGGCGCTAAGCTTACAGATTATATTAATTGAAGATTATAAGAGTTAAGAGTTATATTTGCAACTTTCCAATCCTCAGGTACTTCTCCTTTCTGATGTGACTGCTTATGTATGCCTAATAAGAGTTTATTTATTTGTTTATTTTATAAAGACATTTTTGGCTTAATTGCACTGCACAGTGAATTCTTGTATGTTTTGTGACCTGTACTATAAGTTACCCTACTATTCTTCTGATAGAGCAAATTAATTTATGATTGATAATTGTCTCCTCTGTATGACCTTATTAAAACACATCAACATCTAATTGCCAGTTCCCTAGGATTTTACTGCATAGCCTTACTTGTGAAACATTAGCAGAATGTTTCAGTCCTGGTTTTGCTGACTTGCTTCCTCTGCTGGCTTTCATTGCAACTGAATTCTAATACATTAGACTGCAATGTGAATTCAAGTAACAAATGGGCAAATCTGGGCAGCACTGTGGGAGATGTGCAAGAGTGCTTGGGCAGATTGCTTAAAGCTGAAATTGATCCACTGAAATGCCCACCAACATTTCAATCACATCTTTAAGAAAGCAATTTTCTACCCAGGTATATTTGCCCTCCATTCTTTCCTGCAGTTCTATGCAGATCTAGCCAGCAGCCTCTCCTGAAAAACACACATTCTCGCTTCCTCTGTTGTGGGGTTAGCAAGCAATGCTGAACTAAAGAGATTATAAAGATAACATGTCACCAATGGTTAATTTAATTTTATTTATGACTCGGTGATAGCCTCTCTTCCAATGAAAAGCAATAGCTTCAGTAGTTACTGAATGGATTGTGGAATGCTGTTCTATTAGGTTACATTATGTTTTACTGTCTCAACTGGTTAGGACAAAATATATTCCCATGACCAAAATTTGTTACTTACCTAGCCACAATTTCAAGGTCTACTCTGTCTGTATTTTTTATTACCAGTATCAATAACGTATACCGATCAGCCACAACGTTAAAACGACTGACAGGTGGAAGTGAATAACATTGGTTATTTTTGTTACAATGGCACCTGTAAAGGAGTGGAATATATTAGGCAGCAAGTAAACACTCAGTTCTTGAAGGTGATGTATTGGAAGTAGGAAAAATGGGCAAGCGTAACGATCTGTGTGACTTTAACAAGGGCCAAATTAAGATGGCTAGACGACTGGGTCAGAGCACTTCCAAAATGGCAGTTCTTGCGAGGTATTCCTGATATACAGTGATTCATACCTATCAAATGTGGTCCAAAGAAAGACAACTGGTGAACTGGCGACAGGGTCATAAGTGCCCAAGGCTCATTAATGGTAGTTGGGAACAAAGACTGGCCCATCTGGTCTGATTCCACAGAAGAGCTACTGTTGCACAAATTGCTGAAAAACTTAATGCTGGCCATGAGAGAAAGGTTTTAGAAACCACAGTGCATTGCAGCTTGCTGCATAGCCACTGACTGATCAGAATACCCATGCTGACCTCTGTCTACTGCCAAAATGCATGTGAGTGTCAGAAGTGGACCATTCATCAATGGAAAAAGGTGGTCAGGTCTGATGAATCACAATTTCTTTTAGATCATGTGGATGGCAGGGTGCATCTGTGTCGTTTACCTGGGAAGAGATGGCAGCAGGATGTACTATAGGAAGAAAAAAAGCCAACAGAGACAGTGTTCTGCTAGGAAACCTTGGATTCTGAAATTCAAACACCACCTACCTAAAGATTGTTGCAGACTACATAAAGTCCTTCATGGCAATGGGTATGATTGAATATACATGACAGTCTACACTGATGGTACTGGCCTCATTCAGCAGAATAATGTGTCCATCTACACTGCAAACATTTATCAGGAATGATGTGATGAATTTGACAGTGTTAACTCCTCAGATTTAAATCTAATCAATGATGGGATGTTCTAAAAAACAAATCCAGTCCATAGAGACTCCATCTTGTAACTTACAGGACTTAAATAATACTACAGGACACCTTTAGAGGTCTTGTGAAGTCCATGCCACAAAAGGTCAGAGTTGTTTTGGCAACATGAGAAGTACCTTACACAATATTAGGCGGGTGGTTTTAATATTGATGTTGATCGGTGTATATCATAATACAAAATAAATTAAAACAATTTTGTCTGTTTTTTTATAATTTGTTTTGTTTTCTGGAGACTGACCATTGTTTAGGAATCAAAGATGGCAGCCATGCCATCCCGTAACATGACCATGATCATATTCTGTGTGACGGATGTGATCACATGCTAAATGTATGTTGTCACTGTGGCATGCTCATAGTGGTGGCAGTTTTGGAAGACTTTTAAAACAGGCCTGGAAGCATGGACACATGTTCAGATTGTCAGATGTTTCACAATTTGACATTTAATTACTTAAGTACATTTTCCATTTAGCTGGGAGCTGGGATCAGTGCGTCTGATACACAGCAGGTTTAGTAGACGTCAGTAGATTTTGAAGACAATTAAAGTATTTGGCGGTAGTTAGCTTCTTTTCCATGTAACCTGTAGCCATAAGATTCTTGTTTTGGTTTTGACCTCATTTCTTTCTGTAATCATTTGCCTTTTCCCGTTAGTTTGTGTTGTCCTGCTCTGATTATCTTTCTGGCTTTGACCTTTCTGACCACGTCCTTCAGCTCCCATATCATCCCCTGGTTTTCATATCTGCTCACAATTATCCTCAGGCACACTATTAGTATTCTTAACAGCATAGTTTTGTCATGATTTTGTTTCCAGTTAGTGACCTGTTAAGATAACGGTTTTTTAAACAACAGTTTCATTCATTTTGTTCTTTGGTATTATGAGCTTAAGGCGATGGCACTGGCCAGAAAGCAGGAGACAGAGCTGGAGGTAGCACAGTTAAAGATGCTAAGATTTGCACTGAGTGTGATGAGGATGGATAGGATTAGAAATGAGTACATTAGAGGGTCAGCTCAAGTTGTACTGTTGGGAGACAAAGTCAGAGAGGCGAGATTGCGTTGGTTTGGACATGTGCAGAGGAGAGATGCTGAGTATATTGGGAGAAGGATGCTAAGGATAGAGCTGCCAGGGAAGAGAAAAAGAGGAAGGCCTAAGAGAAGGTTTATGGATGTGGTGAGAGAGGACATGCAGGTGATGGGTGTAACAGAACAAAATGCAGAGGACAGAAAGATATGGAAGAAGATGATCCGCTGTAGCGACCCCTAAAGGGAGCAGCCGAAAGAAGAAGAAGAATAAGCTCTTTTTGAAAAGGAAAAGGGAATCAAATTTTATGTAAATTAAAGTGCTTCTCTTATTTCTTGGAGAAGAAGAAGGTAGTGCTCAGCATGGAAATGGATGACGATCACCTTGTTTTTCTTTTATTATGTGACACTGGTTTGAAGCATCACGTGACCACATTTATCACACTGATGTTGTTATATGGATGATGCTAAAAAAATGCAATGGTCACAGCATGAGCTATCCCTTGGTGGATACACAATGTGCAAAAAGTTCTCTTAGTGTAGTTAGCTTATTTTCTACATAGGCCCTAGTGCTAGGTTTGTGCTTTCATATTGACTTAGTTTTGTTTTTGACTACTAATTAACATTTTGTCCTTTTGGTCCTGGGTGCTCGATTGTATTTTTGATTACACAATTTTGACCTTCTGCCTCGCCCTTAATTCACTGTCTTCTGGTTACTGTATGATTTAGTTCTGAACATAATCCTGGAAACACAAGTGACCATGAGATGGCTAATTTTGTCAGAGTTTAAATTGCCTCCTAGATAACCAGGAGGGTATTAAAGAACAAACAAGTAAACCAGCAGCCACCGTACAACACATATTGAATGAGGTGAGGAGTTTAAACCAAGTCAGGAGCACTTTGTCTTCAAACACTAGTACTGCTGAGCCGCGCATTCAACACCCCAAAAAAATTTAGGGGTTTTGACAGTGCAAAGTTATTTTTGAACCTGCACTTGTGAAACAGATCGAGCACAAATAGAATTTCACTACTGACGAAAAAGAAACTTGAATGGGCTTGCACTTTGTCTATCAATAAAGACCACAGCTCATTCAATTTAGATATTTATTTAAAATAATTTTCTATAACCTGTGCCAACTTGCATGTCACACTTTGGAAGGCTTGACAAGGAAGTAAACCCATAAATGAGTTTATTATTTCCTTTAAATGTTAGCTGCAGAGTGGCATAGCTGTAGTCACAGTATTTAGGAGTGGACCAGATGATAAAATTAAATATGAAGAGGATAAACAAAATAAAGTATGAGGTGATTCTCAAAAGATTGGTGAGGAAAGGAGGTGTGAGGAAAAATTATTCAAAGTCCTATATGCTTCTTTTAGTTAAAAAGCCCAGTCCTCATTTAGGAGAGCAACAGCAGCCAATGGACGTTGGGAAAGTGGCTATTAGCCCACATGGGTGCTGACTCAGAGCATTCCCTAGGTTATGTTTCTATTTTGTAAAATTCCTTAAGCTGGAGTGAAACTAATTAAAATGTCTCAAAATAGGGTTGGTGGCCCTGGCCAATTAAAGCCAATTAAGAACTAATCATTTCCTCCCTGCAACATTAAAGAATACAGTGATTTGGGTATATTTTGATATTGAGACTTAAAAAATGTTTTAAGTTTTAATTTTTCTCAAATGTTTGAATTGGAGATAAACAGTTAAAATTGCTGTTGGTGTCATGAGTATTAATGGTTATCTAATTGGTGAGGGTTTAATACAATTTGTCACTTCTACTAAATTATTTGCAGGAAGTTTCCATTTCTGAAGATATTTCATTTTTCGACTTACCAACATCTACTCCACAGACTATTTTGAATATTATACACTGACAATGTATTGATTATCTTGATCACAATAAGATCACAATAAAGATTAATTATCCTTTACCTCTGATTTTGTCCCTCATCAATTAGACAGGGGTTGAAAAGAATCCACAGAAGGTTAAAGCTACTGTTAATCAGAAACATCCAGGTAGTATTAAACAAGTCCAACATTTTGTTAAGTTAGCTAACTTACATCACTGTTTCATTAACAATTTCAGCTTATTATTTTCAATTACAAGTCTTACAAAGAAGGGTAAAAAAATTTTGGACCCAGAAGGACAAAAGGCATTTCATACTTTGAAGGACAATTTTACTGTCATCCGTGTTCTTTGTTACTCTGGCACTCCTTTGCCATTTCAGGTTGAAGTGGATGGACCCAACATCAAGGTGGGTGCCATTTTATCACAACCTTTTCCTGACTCTGACAGGTTACATTGGTGTGTTTATTTTTCAAAAAAGCTGTCAGCTTTGGAACAAAATTATGATATTGGGGACTGAGAAATAATTGCTATTAAACTAATCTTGGAAGATTGGTGTCGCTTGCTGGAAGGTGCAGCACAGTTATGTTTTGTAAGAGATCAAATTCCCATTTGGCTTATTGGTCACTTTTCTTTAACTGTTTTAACTTTATAATCACTTATACACCAAGAGAATGCAATTTGAAGGCTCCCTAGGCTGTACAAACCTGATAATATGATGTCTAAACTTTAGAATATTATTGCACTGCAGTCTGTTTCTCTAGGAGTAGTTTTGGTAGATTTGCCACATTTTTTCCAAGAATCACTTCAGTCTGCTTGGCTGTCTTTTTCTCCTCTGAAATTGTTTGTCCTGACCTAATGGTTGGGTGGGTTTTAGAATGGGATCACTCTTCTTTATTTTTGGGACCTCATGGGAATACCCCCTGGAGTTTCTGAAAAGATACTTGCGGTGGCCAAATATGTATAGGAATGTTAAAGTGTTTGTGGAAGCATGTGAGGTTTGGTGGGTTCTAACTTTAGCCTATTGCTCACCCTACTTGTTATGTTACAGCCAGGATATACAGTATCTCACAAAAGTGAGCACACCCCTCACATTTTTGTATTTTATTATATACTAGCAAAATTCCCTTGCTTCGCAGCAAAGAAGAAGTGTGTTAAAGAAGTTATGAAAAAGAAAAGGAAACATTTTAAAAATAATGTAACATTTGCTTTCTATTCGTTTGCATAAGCACAGTCCTTCACCAGCAATTATTTAATGTTAGCTCAGACCTGGCACTTAAAAGTTTCTGTCGCACTTTTGCTGAGTTTGTGCCAAACACTATTCTATCCCTGACCATCTCATTTTGGTTTGCATAAGCACAGTCTTTCACCAGCAATTTTAACTTAGTTACAAAGTGATCAAAAGTCTCGTTTATACCCCACATCCTCTCATTAAACTTGTATCTTGCGAATATCGTATTTGTTTTAGGCATGACAAACGCCAGCAGCAGCATGTCTATGAACTTAATTTAAAGTTAAGCTTTACACCTTGCTTTCCTATTCGTTTACATAAGCACAGTCCTTCACCCGCAAGTTTAACTCCGTTACAGCAATTTTAACTCCGTTATAAAGTGATCCAAAGTCTCGTTTATACCTCGTGTCTTCTTATTAAACTTGTATCTCGCGAATATCGTATTCGTTGTAGGCATGACAAACGCCAGCGGCAGCATGTCTATAAACTTAATTCAAATTTATGGTTTACACCATGCTTTGTTTCCGCAGTAGCTGCACTTATGAATATGCTTGTATGCGTCACTCGCTTCATATTCTTTTGCTGCCTTCTCAATTGTGTAATGCATTTTTTGTTCAGTGCTCTTTGGAGCTCTTTAATGTTCTCTATGTACTACGTTCACAGTCAGTTCATGTGAGCCGCTCTCTTGTGTGATCTTGCAATGTCCACGGCTTTATTTAATGTTAGCTAAGACCCGGCACTTAAAAGTTTCTCTTGCACTTTCGCTGAGTTTGTGCCAAACACTAGACCATCTCATCTTCGTTTGCATAAGCACAGTCCTTCACCCTCGAATATTTACCTTATATGGGCAGGCACTCAATTACGTGGGAGGCATGATGATGTGGGACGCAACTCTACCTCACACGGCGACCGAGCTGCAGGCTTTGGCCGTATATATGGTCGAAAGTAGGTTCCAGTTATGACCATTACACGTAGAATTTCAAAATGAAACCTGCCTAACTTTTGTAAGTAAGCTGTAAGAAATGAGCCTGCCAAATTTCAGCCTTCTACCTACACGGGAAGTTGGAGAATTAGTGATGAGTCAGTGAGTCAGTGAGTCAGTCAGTCAGTCACTGAGGGCTTTGCCTTTTATTAGTATAGATTTTCATGGGACAACACTGAAGATATGACACTTTGATACAATGTAAAGTAGTCAGTGTACAGCTTATATAACAGTGTAAATTTGCTGTCCCCTCAAAATAATTCAACACACAGCCATTAATGTCTAAACCACTGGCAACAAAAGTGAGTACACCCCTAAGTGAAAAATGTCCAAATTGTGCCCAAAGTGTCAATATTTTGTGTGGCTACCATTATTTTCCAGCACTGCCTTAACTCTCTTGGGCATGGAGTTCACTAGAGCTTCACAGGTTGCCAATGGAATCCTCTTCCACTCCTCCATGACGACATCACAGAGCTGGTGGATGTTAGAAACCTTGCGCTCCTCCACCTTCCGTTTGAGGGTTTAGGTCTGGAGACATGCATGGCCAGTTCAGCACCTTTACCCTCAGTTTCTTTAGCAAGGCAGTGGTCATCTTGGTGGTGTGTTTGGGGCCGTTATCATGTTGGAATACTGCCCTGCGGCCCAGTTTCCGAAGGGAGGGGATCATGCTCTGCTTCAGTATGTCACAGTACATGTTGGCATTCATGGTTCCCTCAATGAACTGTAGCTCCCCAGTGCTGGGAGCACTCATGCAGCCCCAAACCATGACACTTCCACCACCATGCTTGACTGTAGACAAGACACACTTGTCTTTGTACTCCTCATCTTGTTGCTACCACACACGCTTGACATCATCTGAACCAAACAAGTTTATCTTGGTCTCATCAGACCACAGGACATGGTTCCAGTAATCCATGTCCCTAGTCTGCTTGTCTTCAGCAAACTGTTTGCGGGCTTTCTTGTGCATCATCTTTAGAAGAGGCTCCCTTCTGGGACAACAGCCATGCAGATCAATTTGATGAAGTGTGCGGTGTATGGTCTGAGCACTGACAGGCTGATCCCCCACCCCTTCAACCTCTGCAGCAATGCTGGCAGCAGTCATATGTCTATTTTCAAAAGACAACCTCTTGATATGATGCTAAGCATGTGCACTCAACTTTTTTGGTTGACCATGGCAAGGCCTGTTCTGAGTGGAACCTGTCCTGCTAAACTGCTGTATTGTTTTGGCCACTGTGCTGCAGCTCAGTTTCAGGGTGTGGGCAATCTTCTTATAGCCTAGGCCATCTTTATGTAGAGAAACAATTCTTTTTTTCAGGTCCTCAGAGAGTTCTTTGCCATGAGATGCCATGTTGAACTTCCAGTGACCAGTATGAGAGAGTGTGAGAGCGATAACACCAAATTTAACACACCTGCTCCCCATTCACACCTGAGACCTTGTAACACTAGCAAGTCACATGACACCGGGAAGGGAAAAATGGCTAATTGGGCACAATTTGGACATTTTCCACTTAGGGGTGTAGGCATTTTTGTTGCTTTTGTTAATTTTGAATGACTATGTTTCATATTTCTATGTACTTTGAGTTTATCGTTTATTATTTGTGTACTGTGTCTTTAAATGTGGCTCCATTCCCTGTACTTTGTGGATGCAGCCTCAGGAGGTAGGGCCATCCTGACGTCACTGCTGGATCCTCCTTTTGTCAGAGACAGGAGCACAGCAATGCGTCATTGAGGTTTTAGGAGTTTATAGTGACTATTACTTTTCATTGGTCTTTTCTGGTTACTGGATTCTTTGTTGCTTGAGTTTTTGAATTCTGTTGTTTGGATAATGTATTGGAGCTTTGTCTTTTAGGCAAATTCTTATTTGCTCTTTTGCTATTTTTTTGTTATTTTCTTTGATTTATTTCAATAAATGATTCTATTTATAAAGATTCATGTTTGTGTTGTCTCTAATAGAAGGAGTGTTAGGTTTTTCTTTCATTTATAAGGTATTTTTGATATATTGTCTGGACTTTGATTGCTCTTTGAATTTTAAAAGGCAGTTCATCATTCTGGGCCTGCTTAGACCGATGTCTACTGGTACTTGTCCTTGAAAGAATGTTATGGTGGACTTTATTACTGACTTACCCTTGTCTAAAGGTCATATAAGAGGTCAAAAGAGTCCAAGAGTTCTAATTTGTTACTTACATCGATACCTTCTGCAAAACAATTGGTCGAAGCTTTTATACACCCTTATTTTAAGTTGCATAAATAGCTAAAATTGATCTCTTATCTGATCATGGGCTTAAGTTTACATCCACATTTTAGAGGGGGTTTTGTGCTAATGTTGGCGTTCAAGTCAGACTTATGCCTCGTTATTACCTGTAGTGTAATGGAATGTTGAAATATGCTAACCAGGATTTGGTTTTGATTAATTTGTTAAAGTTGGATCAGTATAATGTTTTGCCTCTTACAGAATTTTTCCAAAATTAATTGTATAATTGATCTCTTACATGTCTCCTTTTGAATGCCAAAATAGATTTTATGCAACTGATTTTATAATGTGTTAGTTCTGAATCTATGGTGCCCTCACTTTCAGAATTTCTGATTTCTTTTCATACCAGTTTGGAACAAGGCATGCAAGCACTTGATGGCAGGAGCCTCTGTCAAATAAAATGCAGATAAAAGAAGACTGTTGTGCTAGAGGAAGGTTTTTTTTCCTGGGGTTGTATTTATTTGTTGTTTTTGTACTATTATTTTTCATTTACCATTTTTTCACGTATGTTTATGATTTAACATTTATGTACTGTCACTTTAAATGTCTTGATATTACATGTGCTTTATCGGTAGTTCTTCAGGTGGTGGGGCCGCCCTGACATCACTGCTGGTGAGAACTTCACCCTCTTAATATATATTCTGCCTGAGAAGAGGCCTCAGTAGCAGTTCATTGACTTTATCTTGGAGTTTTCTGAGGGGAAATTGCCCTTTCTTTGCTCTAACTGTTTTTTTTATTTTTTTTTATTTCTGACTTTGGATTTCCAATACTGTTTAGTGTATTGTGACTCATTTGTTTAGCATTGCCTTTTGACCAACTGTTTTTTCCTCTTTTTTGAGTACTTTGCTGTTATTCCCTTTGTTTATAAATAAATATTTTTCAGTTATAGTACCATTCATTTTCTATTCTAGTACCATGAGGTATTAGAACATAATTATCTGTGCAATTAGAGATGTAGGAAACTGTTTTTTGAGATAAGTAAAACACTTTCTGTATTTTACTTTAATCATTTTTTTTTATAATTTCTACCACTTAATGGATGGGAGAGCTATTAGAACAAATAAACATAATTTTTAAAACATTTCTTAGATTATATTATCTAATATATCCTGCAGTCTCCATTATTAATATTGGTGGCTTGCATTGGTCAGTAATGGAGAGGGCTTTCAAGCATACCTTTGTTTCCAACACATACTGTGGCTGTGGAAGAATTAGCTATTGACAACAGACAGTGGGATTAATTAAACCGATTAATTGTAAACATTTCTACGCAATATTTAGCCTGGTGCTAGGAATAAAGGGGGGCAAAGGAGTTGTGTTTAAGTAAATCAATTTCTATAGTACAAAATAATGCAATGGTTTTAAAATATAAATTGCAGAGTATGCTGTACCCATGCAGTATTTCCCACCAGAACTTGACTGGGTAAAATATCTGAAGAGACCCATAAAATATAATATCTATGTTTGCAGCAAAAAGTAAAGAGGAACTGTCTGTCTTAAAAAGTAAGGAATGACATTTAGATACCTGTTCATCTCCGAGATGGCATATCACAAGATTTTGCTCTTCAAATGAGCGCGCTGTCCGCACATACTTCAGCCAGCTCCCAGTTCCTGCTGGGTTACCGTCAAGGCAAAATTTCACATTTCCAACATCATCAACAATCTGCAAAATGAAAGAGAAAGTGAGGCTAGAACATCAGCTTTGATTGATGCTTCCCTTGTGTTATTGCAGACTACCACAGCACAAGGCTTAGTGACTTTCACATTTCCTCTGACACGAACAACAGTTGCTCCATCAACAGTGATTCAGAAGCTAAAGTCGTTCTTTTACTTTTACATGATCACAGTCATCTTTCCTTTTTGTCATGTAGCTACTTGCACCATGGTAAAGCTCTCCATGACTGAAATCTCCAGGCATATCAGTGCAGTTCGGTGGTACGATGCCGTATACATCACTTTCACAATCCATGCCAACATCTGATGACCAATTCACATTGTCATCACTATTGCTTGATTCAACTAATGATTCTGTTTCAGTTTGTTCTAAAACTGGCTTAACAGCTTCTCTTTTATAGGCCATTGTATTTTTTTTTTGTTGAAGACCCTGCCCCACTCATGAATATTGATTAGTTACTATAGAATGGTAGAATACATAGAAACATTCATGATTTTTTGACAGTGTGATATTATTTCATCTACAAGATGGCAGCAGAATACTGTCAGCACCAGAATACTGTCGGCAATGTTACATTATACTTTAAAGCTGTTTATATTGTTTATATTGTTTAACGTTAACTTTCTGAAATTAGTGTTAGATGTTGTGAGAGTGGAAATGCTGCCCATTTAAAAATATAGACTAGACTTACTTTCAACTTAGAGAAATGCCAGATACAATAGTCTTCGATTTAAAAGAATCTGTTGCCCTTTCAAACGTTAGGGGTAAAGTGTTGAAATAGTTATCTACCACAGATTATCTGTTTTTTCCTTGTTGTGTTAACTGAGATGTTTAGTCCTCTTCCAGTAGCATGAGGGAGGTTTTAATGAAAGCATGTAGCTTGTCACCTAATGAAACAGGACACCATTGAACATGCTACCTTTTGCCTTTGCTTTTCCTTGCCCGTCAATCTATCTGTTACCTGAATCTGCTTAAATCAGTTCAACCACAGACCATATCTACTTTGACTTTTTCTTGTTTTATTCTTTGACTAAAAGTTTGGTAAGTCTAAAATATATGAAATAGTTAATTGGCAAACAGAAAAACAGTTCACTAAATTAGGAATATATTCAGTTAATATGAAAGAAACACAAATTCTGACCTAAGTGATTCTCTGTAATAATTTTGCAGATGGAAATGTTAAACTTATTTACTGATTGAATGCAGTAAAGCTATAATATACAGTTATTTCTTAATCAGTATGAAGTTGTGGTTTATGCATGTTTGAATATTTCTTGAGCAGTGAGAGTGCCTGTTCATATCATCAGTGTTCTGATAATTTTAAAGGAAGGTGTAGGCACTGGATACACATAACACCTTTTTTTTCTTCTTAATGCAGTGCACCCACACACTGCTTTTTTTTTTCTCACACCTCAGGAGCGAAACATAAAGTGTGAGTATGTGCATATACATAAAAGAGAAGGTGGGGTATATTACAGCAAAGCAAACAAGTACACATTACACCACATTCTGAGGACACTACCAGTGAAAATACAAACCTTTTGACAAATGTTGTTTCCAGCATGAATGTTTACATAATTAATTTCTTTAATTTCATCATGTATGTATTTCATTATATATATATATATAAATATTTCAGACTGTCAGTAAACATTATTAAGTACCCCTTTCTCTATACAAAACTGCAATATTTATCAATAGAATTCAATGTCTCAGTTGTAGATATTTCATAATTTTCGTTAGGCAGCAAAAAAAAACAAACTGTCTATTGGCTTGATTCATATCAAATTGTTATGAAACACTAGAATTCATCATAGCAGCCACAGTTAAAAGACAAGTCATCTGTTGATCTTTGGATATGCTCATGTCCACTGATCCAATTCAGAGACATCAAAAACTCTACCCTGCACATTTTTGTAAAAGCTGGACAAAAACCTAGCTGGAAACATAGCGGTTGTGCAGCACAGTCCACACAGAGAGTGAATGGGTTAGAAATCCAATGGAGGTCTCTGGCTCTGTAAGACAGCACTTGGCTATCAATCAGCTCAGTAGAATGCAGGCCTATCACTTTAAATTGGATCTTAAAAGACAATGCATGTCAACCCCTAGAGGAGGCAAATCTATCTGTTAAGTACTGAATAAAGATACAGCATAATCTCACCCATCAAACCAAACAATGCAACTTTCAAGAAGCAAGCATCAGGAAAAAATGAACTTGCCATGCTCAACATGACTATCAAGAATGCACAAAATTAAAGAGGATGCTGCAAGCATTTCATCATTTTTGCTATGCATGGATTTACTCTTTTTATAGACTGCACTACTAGTCCCAGATTGTGCTTGTCCAGAGCTCATCAATCAATACAGATGATTGCTGTTGTGAATCCGGACCTGTTATTATTTACTGGTTGTGAACTGCAAAGTGAAACTGCACTATGTGAAACATGGGCTATTTTGCTAAAAGCAAGAGGTGCAGAGGCTGCATAAAACCACAAAAGCTACAACCTCAAAGTTTCTGGCCAGAATAAAAACGTTTATTTGAAAACATCTCTCGTGGTATTGGAAAAGACCTAAACAGTTCTGCTTTCACCGGAAGAAAGAACTATACATATTACAGCAGCTGAGGTAAGATTGTTTCAGCTTCTCAAGATTTACTAGAGTTGGGGCTCAGTGGGTGCGGATACTATTCTTATGCAGCTGTTTATGAAAGAAGGTAGGCAGAAGCTAAAGGGATGGTCTTAGGGTTTTCAGTTTCTCTGATGTCAAACATTAGGCTAGGTCTGTCACTGCTCAAGTATCTACACAAATGAAGGGTGCCAGAGACTATGAATAAAATGCTGGGAAACATGGGACTCTAAGTCATGCTTTTTTTTGGTCCATAATTCTTGCTAAAATATTTGGAGAGTCAGGAGGTAAAATGTAAAAAAAAAATCTAGCAATTAACCCATTCCTTCTCCCTGCCCAGGCTTTCTGTACTGCTACTTCTATAATTCAATCCAATGTGTGCATTTGTATGAACAAAGTGAGTGCAGATGCTCTTTAAAGTTCACCGTGCCTGGACTTCACTTAGTCTTTGGATTGAAGCAGTTTTGCTAAGCAGTGCTAACAGGCGGCTAGGTGGCAGTCATGTGCAAAAAAGGCCTGGAAATGAGAAGTGGGTGAAGGGTCACTAATACATTGAAAAGTGCAAATGGTGAAGCCACTTTAACAATTAATAGTCTAAGTATGTACAAACCTGTTGCTTAATTTGTGTTCCTTTGCACACATGTGAGTATGCATCAGACGGACTATATGTTTCTTTGCTAAATTATTAAATGTGCTTTGTGGTAGATAATTGCAGTGTGGTGTTAGTGGTTAAGGCTTTGGACTTCAAACCCTAAGGTTGTGGGTTCAAATCCTGCTATTGACATTTGTGTGCCCATGATCAAGTCGCTCCCCCTGCCTGTGCTCCAATTGGAAAAGCAAAAGAAATTTAACCAATTGTATCATAAATGTTGTAAGTCGTCTTGGAGGGGTCAGCCAAATAAGTAAATGCAATTGTGAAAAATGTGCAGTATACAATAATTATGCAGAACAAAAGTCACACATCCCTACTCAGTCTTCTACCTGACTTAACCTGCAAGAAACATTGCTGTAATATGAATATATAGCATTGCATCCATTTTCTAAGGCTGATTTCTTATTAGAAGGTCACCACCATAGGAACCTAAACCAGAAATGCTTCCAGTTCAGTACAGAGCTCACTCAAATATATATGTCAAGACCTGACTAAGTTTAGGGCTCCAAATGGTCAAAACTGTAAATCTCAGGGATGCAGGAAGGCACTAGCTCTACTACATGTGGATGAAGAGCCAGATCCTTTTCCTGTGTTACCTTGATCTGTCTGGGCTTAAATGTTGAAAATAAAGATACAGCTTAATTACAAGGTCAGTTACATTATCAGATAAGATGAAGCTATATGAAATAAGCACTGATTATTTAAAAATATTCTTGATCTGTTTAGTCAGATAGCATGTGGTGGTGTCAAATAATCATTCAGTTAACAAGGAATTGGCCTGGATCGCAAGTAACTTTTGTAAGCATCAGAGATCCACATAGGACGTAGGTGCCTGTCTCCTGCATCCTTCATTACTCATCTTGTGTACCTGCTTTAAAGGCCTGTGTTTAAATTAAAAATAATAAATGATTAGTAGAGATCCAATAATGGAAGAAAATGTACCTGTTGCAGCAAGCCTGCTCTATGAAGAGCTTTTCAAAAAAAACTTTCTTTTAATACGGTAATCTTTACAATTGTCACGCGCATGTGCATAGGGGACAGTTTAAGGGCTTAGATTATTGTAAACTTCCCCCAGAGAGCCAGAGGGCACTGTTGACTAATGCCTCTTCTCTTTTTCTCTCTGCAGACTGGAAGATTAACAACCATGACACCTCTGATGTCACTTCTTGCCAAGATCCCCTTTTACTGGAAACAACGTCATCTTAGCTAGTCTGCTTTAGATACTTGCATTATTATGACATTTCTTTTCTTTTTAAAACACTTTAACCTGCATTTTATTTGAATATACAGGATGTGGTGTATTGGCTAGGATGCATCTCCGCTGGAAGGACTTGGGGAGGGAGCATATCCAGAACATTACCTCCCCTGGTGCCGCTGAGTTTTTTGGTCCAACATCATGCACCTTTCTCTCTGACCTGGGTAACACATTTGCCTTTTTCCGATATGTGTCCAGAATAATCTAGAACTCACAAATAGGATTCAGATTGTACTTATGGGACAGTTCTATCTGTGACACCACCTTAAAGTGGTTGATCTTTAGTTGTTTCTTTTGTCACTAGTATTACTGTTTTGGTTGTAAATCTTTGCATTTTGAAAGCATGTTGAAAATCATAAACATTTGATTACAAGAATCTGGAATCTGCACAAGTACCAAACCTCAGGCATCACGGTGAAATATTATGTAGAACATTGGAATCCTTTGCAGATGCAATGTGATAAAAACACAACTAAAACACATAATAGAGGTTTTAAGATAAACAGTTCAAACGGGCAGTATTTCCTTGTTATGGCTCTACTCATGAGTTCCAGGCATGCTTAATCTTTTGTAAATGTGTATTTTGGTGGGTAGTGTTGAAAATGTTTTCAATACACACACCTGCCTATATTTTACAAAGTTCTTCTGCTGCTTTTCTTCTGTACAACATGCCTCTGTTTGCCATTGCCAGGTTTTAATTGATGAAAGACAAATTAATCTTTTCCAGATAACTTCCACTTTCTAGTTTCGGTCTTGGGCACAATTGATTCTCTCAGCTGAACCAAGCACATTTCTTTTCATGTTATGCAAAAAATAACTGAACCGTACCAGGATCAGAAGGAACCATTCATTTTTTTTAATTGTTCATGAGTGTACTTAGAGCTTTCACAGTTAAGGCCAAATGTCCCAAGGCCAGATAGACTGAACCCAGAAACAAAATAGTTACCTAGGATGTAAGTCACTTAAGCAACTGAATTGTGTTTCAAATGGTGTAGTTTTATCACCCATTCAAAAGATAACAAAAGATATTTTATCAATTAAAGGGATAAAGAAAGTCTAAACATAGGCCAAGAACACCTAGATTGAAGCAGGAGCCAACACTGAACACGACATTAGAGCATCACAGAGCACACTAATGAGCAATCCACACTTCTACCTTTTACCAGACTTAATTAAGTTGATTTTAGGATACCAGAGAGGCAGATCTCAGCCTGGTAATAACAGATGCAAGGCATAGATGGGCTACCAGTTGCCCATGAGGCGCACTCACTTATATAAGAAAAATTAAAAGTTCACCATTCCCCAAGCGCTGCACATCTTTGGGATGTGACAAGAAAACCCACACTAACAGAAGGAGAACATGCAAATTCAACAGAGACAATGAATGGACTGGCAATCAAGCCAACTTTTTTGCAGCTGAGAGGTAAGTAACAAAGACCATTGTGCCGCAATTCTTCATAGATTGTGGTTATATCAAATTGAGCAAAGCTTTCTGTGTTCGTCTTACCATTATTTGCAGAAATGATGTTTCTAATGTTTTGTAGCCAAGCACAGCTTGTTAATATAATGGAATCACTGAACAATGTCTATATTGAATTGCTATTTTTGTTGGAAAAAGTGACTTATATTTTGTGATGGACATAAAAATGCTTCTTTATAGATCTAGGGGAAAGAGGCAGGGCAGGCAGAACCATTCTGTATTGTCTTGAATATGAATGCATCAGTCAGGTCCCTGCTATTTAAAGCAGTGTGAACAAGGTGGGAGTGCTGATTGCATGGGATGTCAGAGCACAAACATACTTGTATCACAGCACTTCCTATTTCTCCAAGTCTGCTGCAAAAACGAAGAGCAAGAGACAAGCCCAGTAGTACTAATGTATAAAGGTAAAAGAGCTGCAATTGATTGTGAAGTGCATACAAAGAAAGCCGCGTATAATTTAGAGATGTCCATCAACTTGAGTCTATAATCGCTAGTGATTAGGAGATGCCTATCAGCCTAACAGTATGTCTTTTAGGCAGCGGCAGAAACCGTAGTGCACGATTTATTTAATTCCTCTCTAACTGTTCTTGCTGAACCAGAACATGAAATGGAAAAATCCTAGGTCCGAGTTTAGGGGAAGGAAACATGTACATTGCTAATTGATTATGAGTAATAACTTACAGGTTTCCCATTTTAATATCCAAGCTTCTTTAAAACCTGGACAATATTTGCATTTATTACTTATTTCCACTTTCTGAGATATCAAAGTGGGCTCATTACCAAGAGGCATTAATAGGTTATTAAGCTTATAAAACATATACAATTAAATGCTGGACAAGAACTACAGTTTTTATTGACTAAAAACTTTCATTTTGTAATGTGTACAGTTTGTTTTTTAACACACTTGGCTTTCAATTGCACAATGTCACTTTTTTATCTTTTACCAATACCTCAAAAAAATAGACCAGATGTGGATCTCATAAAACTCAGCGTGTGGCCTATGGTGAATATGATGAAAAATTTGAAACCTGGGAGTTGTCTTTGTCAGGAAAAACGTTTCTCTGTCATTCTTGGAGTTGTGTCCCAAGCTGGAGAAAGCCAACAAAGTTAACATTTCAAAGACATATTCTAATAAACTAAAATAAAATTGCATGTTAAAGGCAAATTCTAATAAAGTAAAATAAAAAATGATTATAATCATGGTCTTCTCCTGGCTTTCATTGGAAACTAGAAAATAATTCTTATATGTAAATTAGAAATTATTTTCACTGTAACTTAAGCTATTGGTGGCACAAAGGAGAAAAGCTTAGCTTTGCTGCCTTGCAGCTTCAGAGTTCTGTGCTCAAATTCTAGTCTGGCTGCTGCCTGTAAAGAGCTTGTGCCTAACCGTGTACACTCTTGTCCTCTCACTTGCCAAAGACATGCATTTTAATAATAATAATAATACTTTACATTTATATAGAGCTTTTCTCACTTCTCTAAGTGTTCTTCATAGAAAGCGTGGAGCCACTTCAACCATCACCAATGTGCAGCATAGAACTGAATGATGTGATGGCAGCCATTTTTGCTTCAGTATGTTCACCACACGTTAACTATTAGATGGTGAAGTGGTGAAAGAAATAGCCCATTAGGGAAAGAGGGTAATTAGGGAGCCAGAATGAATAGGCCAAGGTGGACAATTTAGCCAGGAAATCAGGATATACCTTACTCTTTATGAGGGATGCCCAGGACTCTTTTATGACCACAGAGATACAGGATCTCAGTTTTACATCTCATCCAAAGGATGACACCAATTTTTACAGCACAGTGTCACTGTCACTGCACTGGGGCTTTGGGATTCACATACAAAATACAAGGTAAATGATC
Source organism: Polypterus senegalus (assembly GCF_016835505.1). Taxonomy (NCBI): domain Eukaryota; kingdom Metazoa; phylum Chordata; class Cladistia; order Polypteriformes; family Polypteridae; genus Polypterus; species Polypterus senegalus. Next base: position 62,048,304 of record NC_053159.1, on the reverse strand, counting down.
CATGGTGTTCTCAACAACACTACTTCCAGCAACAACCCAAGCTTTTCCTAGGTGGTCTCCCATCCATGTTATGGGTATGTTGAGTCTGGCTTGAAATAAGTGGTCTTGAAGAATATATGGGGAATAGGATTCGCTGGTATTTATTAACTGTCCAATAAGAAGAGGTGGCTGTTATCACAATCTTAATAAATGAGGACAGATCTTATTGTCCACACTTGAACTGAAACAAGGACAAACAGATCCAGCACCGTTTCCATTTGTAGACATCAGATCAGGAGATGTGAATGTGGGCTATTTATTTTAGATCAGAATTCTCTTTGACAGCTTAATGCTTTGGACAGCTAATATATGAATGACTATTGATATAAATTAATTCATTCATTCATTATCCAACCCGCTATATCCTAACTACAGGGTCACAGGGGTCTCCTGGAGCCAATCCCAGCCAACACAGGATGCAAGGCAGGAAACAAACCCCGGGCAGGGCGCCAGACCACCACAGATTAATATAAATTGATTAAATTAATTTTACTCTTAAGCAAGAGAGACCATATTAACTGGTCTGGTCTTTGGAACCACAAGAAGCTGCTGTTTTCTTCACCTGAAACTGGTTTTAATTACACAAAGTAAAAACGATGGAAGAGTCCACTGCCTGTGGTGGGCCACAGCCCTGCCCAGCGTTTGTTTCCTGCCTTGCGCCCTGTGTTGGCTGGGATTGGCTCCGACAGACTCCCTTGACCCTGTAGTTAGGATATAGTGTGGTTGGATAATGGATGGATGGAGTCCACACTCAACTGTATTTCAGTCCTTTTATTAATCTGTTTTCTTCAAAAGGAACACATTGTTCATGAACTGCTCATTTTTAGAATAAACAATACAGACTGCAGTAAAATTATGAGTATGTCAGAAGAGTTTAAATCCTAATATAATAAAAGATGTACATTTATTTTCTAGAGAATCAAAACACTTCAGGAACTATTCATTTGTACCGTTGGGAAGCCACTCTGAATGAGATTCTTTGTTCTGCTTCGATTAATTAAAAGCGAGGTAGTTCCTGTGAGGATCAATCAATTTTTAAACTATCACAACATGAATAAATTGATCAGAATGGAGTTTAGAAGTATTTGGTGCCTTAACTTAAAATTCAATTTAAGAAGTAGTTTTAATTCTATTGTATCATGTTATTACCATAATTAAAAATATTTAGTATTTTAAAGTAGTTGGTAGTTACTCTCTGGTGAGTCCTTGTTACTTCGAGTGTATTTTTCTACTACATACCACTACAAATGAAAGTTATATATTAAAACGTTCAGATGTTGAAAATCTACTTCCATGTAGTAGAAATAGAACTGAACCAGACCAGCTGTTTTAGTCTCAGCACTCTGCTTCTGAAGAAACTGTAAGTAAAACGACTGAAAACATCATTTTTTCATACTGCGTGATGTGTTGTCAAACTTACATTTACTTTCGTGTAGCTGTCCCCATGTGCAGTGACATCATGTGAAGAATCAGGAAAAAGTGTGACTTTAGAAATATTGCACAATTGCTATGGAAATTTTATATTTTATGCGAATAAAGTAAAGTTGATTTCAAGAATTGCATAACAGAACTAACTTAAGGGGTGATGCAAACTACAAAATCATTTAATGCTACGTCCATGTGATGGCCTTAGACCAAAGGTGCATTATTCTGTCCAGTGCAGATTCCAGGATCAGACGATGAATATTTGTGACCAAAACTAAGTAATAATATTTATTTGTATTCTTCAGTGATTGTTGTGTGACAATGTGGATAAGGTTTTTGAATATTAGGTGTTAAATCGCAAGCACCAACATTCAGTTTAACTCTAAAACATGCTTTAGATTTCTATTGCCAACAATTCATACTTCTGTCAGATGTTATGCAGCATCACAAGTTGGAAAGAGTTTTAGATATCGTGCAAAAAAAGAAAGAAAAAAAAAAAGGTTCTTTTTTATACTATGTCTGAGTAATGAAACAATCAAGTTTGATTTATAACTGGTCATTAAAAAGTTGAGGCCAGTCTGTGCGCTGGTCTGCGCAGTGTTTCTGGTTTACTAGCATACTTGGAAGGAACATTTATGATATATAGTTAAAGCAATTAGAGGTGAGATATATTGACTCATTAGAAGAATCAGGTGCAGATCTGCATCCAGAGAAGAGAAGAAGGGCCATCAGCTAGAATATGAGATGGGGGGATCAAGGGTTTGAGCCTGCAACTCTAATGGTATATAACAATAAAGTGTAATAGACATGCCGATACTTTACATAAGTTAAAGATCTATATAGATATAAACAGTCTGAGAAATGAATACTTGGATTATTTTAGTTTTACATGTAATACACTATAAAGTCTGGGTGCAAAACAACAAAATGACTGGAAAATGCCACTTGTCATTACAGAAATAACAACCAGAGAAATATTCCATCTCCCTTGTACTTTATCCAGTAACAGCATTACCCCCAATTACTGATGGCATTGGGCAAAAGCCCCAAAAAGGGATACCAGCCTGTTGCAGAGTGTAATCATGCACACTGACTGTATTTGGGAGGAAATCCAATAAAAAGAAAAGAATGCAAACACACAGAGAATGCTATAGTTAGGATTTCAATCCAGGAATCTAGAGATGCACAGAGTTAGCCAACGTGACAGTAATGACAAACTTTTTATTTAAAGAGAAGCCATATTTATCTGCCATATGTCACAAGCACAACAAACTCTTATTTAGTCTATATTACTCAATAAATAAGCAAAGAGAAAAGTAAAAATAAACCAACAGAAACTTAGAATATCTCAAAAACAATAATAAAGTATATAATAATGAGAAAATCTACTTCATTCACCTAAAGGTAACAAAATATTCTAAGCACAGATCAGCAAAGATCTGCAGTTCAAGGGGAAGGTGAAGCATAAGTCCATTTCCATCAATGCAAGGAAAGCAGTAACTAATTATAGCCAAGGACAAAAGATACAGAGTACTGTATTTGCTTCATGCTGGGTATGATGTTCATCTGCATCCAGCCCCGCAGGCAAGTCCTCCAACTTATAGGGAAAACCTGGGGGTTGGTGGCAGGATTTTCACTCCAGCCACCATAAAAAAACCTCACACTGTTCCAGTGTTGTGCTGAGGTGTCACCCGCTACACTCGGGTCCCAATACAGGTGGTTAATTGTTTGGAGGGTGTAGCAACACGCTATCAGCGCATGTTCCCAACCTCTTTACACCCGGAAAAATCTGTTGAGAAGGGAAAGCTCGCAAGAACATCATAAGTGCTTTCAGCATGGGACAGGTGCTATCTAAATACAAGGTATTATTATTATTGTTATCATATACACAGGTCATCCGTGTGCTGAATTACAAGCAGTGGCTTAAATGACTGAGAATGATCCTCCATGGCATGCTGGGACTTTGGCTGGACTATTATTTAGGCCTTGTGCTTAAATGACAGCACTTACTGATTCAGTAAGGTAACTCTGGAAATACAGCATTGCCAAAATGAAGGTGAAATCTGGATGAGGGACAGAAGTCTTTTTATGAGCATTTTGTTACATGCATAATGCCAAAATAAAATCTATTTATATACATATATGCATAGGTTCATTGAGAAAATCATTTAAGAAGCTCTTTGGTACAAATCAATCTGTCTGTCTGTGCAGATGGGCCAGGGCTTGGAGGGGTGTGACAGTCATTCAAACCACTTCTGCTTTCTCCAGAAGTCTGCACCTGAAATAGGAACGCTGCCTTGCTTTCACACAGCAAGCACTAAATTAAAACAAGCTTACCTGCAGGAGCTCTCAACTTAGGCATGTCAAGAATGTCAGCTTTGTTTGAAGAGATCGAAAAGAGCTTAGGATCTATGAGCAGTATTCATTAAATAAAAATATGAATGAAAGCCACCAGCAATATGAAGCAGAAAAAGTGCAAACAGTTAAACAAAATGCCAATTAAGATTTTCTTGCAGCGTCTGGCCTTCTTTAAAACACCCTGAGGGGTACACCCTTGCCAGGTTCAACAGTGAATGACGCAAAAAGGACAATGCAAGCTTGTGTTTAAAAGTTTCGAACCTTACTGTAACTCCTTCCCTTCTGTAGTGCTGTTAACATCCATGCCTGTTTTCTAAGAAAGTGAAATGTTTTCAAGGAAAGGTGTCGTTTTTTGTGCAAATTTGTAATAATCATATCCATCCATTTTCTAACCCGCTGAATCTGAATACAGGGTCACGGGGGTCTGCTGGAGCCAATCCCAGCCAACACAGGGCACAAGGCAGGAACCAATCCTGGGCAGGGTGCCAACCCACCGCAGGACACACACAAACACACCCACACACCAAGCACACACTAGGGCCAATTTAGAATCGCCAGTCCACCTAACCTGCATGTCTTTGGATTGTGGGAGGAAACCGGAGCGCCCGGAGGAAACCCACCCAGACATAGGGAGAACATGCAAACTCCATGCAGGGAGGACCCGGGAACCAAACCCGGGTCTCTTAACTGCGAGGCAGCAGCGCTACCACTGCGCCACCGTGCCGCCAATAATCATATTCAATAATCAATACTTTCATATTTATTTATTTGCATTTAGTTTTACTTAAACTGGGCCAACTGAACAGGACCTAAATGAGTGACAATCTTCCAGTGCCCTTTTTTCTGACATCCAATGGCGTGCTGCCTCACAAAGCCCATACTGTATGAAGGGTTAACACATTAGCAGGTATGGTTTTTTATTCTTTTTTATTACGTAAAACAGGACACATGAGAAAAAAAATGAGCCTGTCTTCTGTTTGCTAGGTTCAAAACACATTTGTTCCTTGTTCCTCGTCACTACATGGTATGCATTGTATTTCCAGATGAGACCGCCCCTCCGACTAAAGACAAAATCAACTAACCAGACATGTTTGATTTTATCATTGTGAGTCACGGACTGGTTGGTCTCAGTGGTTGAGTATGTCACATTAGGTGATCAGTTTCATGGAAGTGTGTATCCATCTGACTTGCTAAAATTATGTAAATGAAGGCTCCCACTAAAAACTACTGAAAAAGTCATCTAATGGGACATGGGCTTTATAGATGAGGAAAAAAAAAATTGGAGTACCTGGAAAAAAAGTGACACAGGTAGAACCTGCAAACTGCATAAAGATAATATCTAATCATTGGGTTTGACCTCTGGACATTGGCTCTACAAGGCAGGAGTGATAACCACAGCAAAACTTGATGTGATTGCTTGAATTGGTCTGAAACATTAATAAATGGCAGTCTGGGGTTATGGAGAATAAAACCAGTCATTCATTGGTATCTTCTCCTTCTGATGTCTCCTTCTTACTGTACATATAGTATTTAAGAAAGCCTGCAGCCCAAAGTATTTGAGGACTGGCATTGTATGTGCACTAGCACCTTTTTTGCATCCAAAGCTACTTCTGGCTTCAGTAGGGAACTTGTGCAGCACTTTCCAGATTTCAGTTTGAAAGTGATAAATTAGAAATATTTCACTAGACCCAAGAACATATCACCATTGTAAGTGAATATTCTATGACTGCAGCATTGTGATGTTAGTAAGCCCCAGGATAAGCAACATTTCAAACGAGATTTAACTTCTACATACAAGCAGTTTTTAGCGGTAAGAAAATAGTATTTGTGTTATAAAGTACAAATTAATAATTAAATTGTTAGAAGCAATTGTTCAATAATATATTCATTGCTTAAAACAGGAAGCATAACAAAAACAAGAAGACAGCTGAACTCAGAAAGATCTTTTGGACACTGCTCAGCATGGGCAGTCCTGGATGCCCTTTTCTCCATAAAGTATCCTGTCTTTGGTAAATGTGTTTATACACTGCACAAATTATGCATGAGACTCATCACAATATTTATCTAAGCATATTACTATAATATCATCAAACACAAATGAATTTGCCTCCTTTACAGATTATAATATGCCTTCTGAAATAACAAAGTGCACATGTTTTGTGCTGTTTTTGTGGAAGGATTTATAATGTTTTTTGTGATTCATTATTGCCAGCCTATCTTGACTGGTATTCACATCTCCAGTTCTAAGAACACCCTAGATTTTTACACTCCCAGCATGCACCTTGTTTAGATCACCATTTTTACTCACTGTGCCCACATACAAAGCCAAAGGAGATCTAATGTGTGAAGGTGGGGAGGATTTGAGAAAAGAGCACATGTAATCTAAGGGAGATTAGGGCTGGAATGATGAGTGAGTGGTAAAATTTAACATACATTGATCTTGTGTGGAGGGTACCTACAGTTGCCTGGTATGAGCTGTGTTATGATGTATCACTGTCTCGATTTTTCTGCGTTGCCCCATTTTTCTGGCTCTTCTCATGATGCTATAAAGACATTTGGAAAAAGATTTTGTTCTTTGCCAACACTTTGGGGTGACTGTTCTAGAAGGATGGATATTGGGCCACTTTCTGTCACACACCACATTTTGTGATTACATTAGTGTGTTAATACTTAATAGATATTGAATCACAAAGACAACAAAGTGAGTTTCCAGCTACATACAGATTGTGCTCTTGAACCAACTATAGCAAACCAAAAGTAAAAGGGTCTCAAGAATGAAGAGTAACATATCTGAAAACAATATATATATATATATATATATATATATATATTTATATATATATATAAATACCGTTAACCATTGGAGAGACAGCGAGGGCGGTAGAGATCCCTGTGTTCTGTAATGCGCAATGACCTCAGTGAGAACAAGAACCAGGCGCATTAACAGAGTAGGACTGAACCCATACTGCATCTACCAGCGTTTGTGGGTAACATACTGAAGGCAGTGCACAGGGTAGCTATTGGCTAACACACTAGAATTTAAAAATATCATAAATTTACTGCAAAATATGAGATTACCAGTTCAGTCACGGCCACCATTAATGTAGAATCCTGAGCAGGTTACTTACCCTTGCTGAGCTCTAGTTTAAAATGTATATAACACATTATAAAGAAATCTGATGATCTGTGTTATTCTGGGTAAATGTATCTGCCAAATAAGTAATTGGTCAAAATAATAATAGTAATAATACCCCAATTTAATATTATGATGTAGATCCCACTAGTAAATGTGTTAAGAGACATAGGTAAACATTATTAATGATAATACTCCACCAATGACTCTGAACTCTGCTTTTTTCCCATTTCTATGCCACACCGTATTCTTCTTAACTAAGGTCTTAGCCAATGATCAGTTTGCTTCATGACAGCTGTAACCGATGGACGTTATTTTTACATATTTTGTAATTACGTTTAATGTATGATATCAGTAAATGTCATTGTGATCACAAATCCCAGTTTCAGGTTGAACAGTTGGAAGTTGCCTTAGGTAGAGGACACAGTGTAGAATTCGAGGTGTAATTGTATGCATGGGGGTAGCAAATGGTTGATTGAAATGTTTCTGATTTCAGCCTCCTGTGTTTTACACTTTCCTCTCTCTGATTGCTTTGTCTCTGTTGCCCAGCTCTGACAAGTGCAGCTGACTTGTGGGCTTCTCAGGCTTTATTCTAATTTTTATTACTCAAAAAGTGCACTTTTCACAGTGAGGCAGTGCCAGGCTGAAGATTTCCAACAAAAATGATGGACTTGATAGGTTCGTCATAAAAATACAGGTGAATCATAGCAATGAAAGTGCATTGCATAGAATGAGGAGCTTAAAGCATAACTTCTCTCCTAATAAACTTGTATAAACACAAAAATTAACTGAACGTAATCTCAAATTGTATTTTCTGTTGCACATCAATTTTAAAGACAACATCTGATCCGTTTCATATTCAGATGCAGGCTGCTTTAGTGTGCCTAACATCCTGCAAAACATGTTTAGGCATCACTTTAGAATTTGATTCCAGTATGAAACACATGAATGCCACCACTCACCCTTGTTCACTTACAAGTGCCATTGATTTTCTCACAAGTAAAATTTATTAATTATTAATTATTTCCCTCTCTGAGAATGTTACAAAGAATAGAGGTTACTTTAAAGTAAAAAATCAAAGAAAAACAAATCAAACAAAATCCAGGAAAAAAATGTCGTCAAACGAAAGAAATGTCACGGTTAGTTTTCATAATTCGATGGCTGCTCACACTGTCAACATGTTAGCCATAAATTTGAACAAGATAGTAAAGACAGTAACATCGAAACACATACTTAACTGTACACCCTTGTTTCTAGTCCACTTCAGCTCCACAGTGGTGTCACCCCCAGCCTAACAGCCAAATTCCTAAAGTCACATGGATGCTGTGCTGCTATGCTGGCTGGCCATTTAATTAGATGCCCCAGCTAAGCTCGAGGTGCAGGCCAACATTCATTTGTTCTGCACTTTAGCCTGAGACTGGGATCATGCCATTCAGACAATATGATGTGTATTAATGTACCTCTCTATTGGGGTTAATGTCTGAAAGGGCTGGTCCCCTGTTTGACAGTAATGATTAATATTGTGCATTAAGGTGATTACAGAGAAAGCATTTGGTTGCAGCCTGTAATATGAGGTTCTCTTCAGATGCTAAGAGCTTCAGGCCTATTAAAAACAGCAGGCGAGCTGCTAGCATAATCGGTAATGCTGGGAGAAGAAAGAGAGAGAGAAACAGAAAGAAAGATGGTGAGAGAGAGAGAGAGAAGGATAAGATGGATAAGACCCAAACAGACTGATGAAACCATGGGCGAGAAGAATAAAAGAAGAAGGAATGAGTGATAGAAGATGGAAAACATGGGTATATTGGGAAATAAAAATTCAAAGAGAAATGCAGAGGTTGTGAAAAGGGAGAAAGGAACAAGGCCAAGAATGAAGGAGAGAGAAGGGAAGGGGATAGAGAGATACATAGATAGAGTGAGAGAGAGAGAGAGAGAGAGATGAAAATGAAGAGGGACAAAGCGACCAGGAAGAAAGAAGAAGAAGTAAGTAGAAAACTGGTGGAAGGATACAGAAATGGAGGTACTGTGGAAGACAGAGAGGAAAGGACACATACTTTTAGAGGAGATGAAATGGGGGGTGAATATTAGAGAGCTGCATTTTAAGAATTTTAGTGAAACAGAAGGAATGAAAGAGACTGGGAAGAGATTATTTGTGGCAAGTAAAGGAGGAACTGGTGTTCTTGTTTTTGCTGACTTCTTGCCTTATATAATAAGAAAGCATAAAATAAGCTATCTCTTAACTTCAGCACCTTTCATGGGGAAGCTTATCTCAAAGCATTATATGGTCAATAAAATGTAATTCTAAAATCTTTTCAGTTTTAAAGTGTATGTGTGTATATTTTGTGTATTATGCCCAGTGAGCAACAGGTTATGACACAGAGTTAAGACCCACACAAGATCAGCATGCATGACACAGGGCCATACTGGAAACACAAGAGATCCGGCTCATGCCAGTATGGAGGCACAGGGGCTACAAAGTCATGGTTAGTGTTACGTGTGTGCAGAGTGTTCTGCAAAACAAACAGGGAGGATCACTGGTGTGTCTGGCCGTGAGAGAAATGGCTTTGGAGGAAGAATGCAATATCCTCCAAAGATGCGAGAGGGTGGGCAACCCAGCAACTTCCATAACAGTGAGACCCAAGAGAGAAAGCCAGAGGTTGCATTACATCCTGGATGCTGAAGAGTTTATGACCCCAGTATGGGACTTGGCTGACCCTGAGTCTGTACAGGAATCTGCAGGGTTTCCTTGAAGACCTGATGCCTTACAGGCAACTGAATGCCAGGGATGCAGAGACACCAGGAGCCACTCGACTGAGTTCTAGACTGTAGTCTCCAGAACAAATGGAAAACTACCCCAGTCACCTAGAAGTGGCTCCAGGATGGAGGTTTAATTTGGCATATCTGCATTTATTTTCACAATAAAGTTGAAAAGTTTTAAATTGTATTGCCTCTTAAGTATTATTCCAGCTGTGGATGGCTGACACAGGGGCTCACCACCATCAGAGCTTGTGTGTGTGTATATATATATATATATATATATATATATATATAGAGAGAGAGAGAGTTTGAGTATTGATATATGTGTGTCAACCATTACTTGAACCTCCTTTTCCAACTTAATCATTTTAACATTTGGCTCAATGCATCAAATCACCAAATTCATTAAACTCCTTGTTAATAGTCTTTGCAGCAATTCATAGTCCAATTGTTGTAACAGTATTGAAATAAAACAATAGTGAGATTTGAACCTACATCTCCCTGCATATAATTTTGTTTTACCTCAGTCTGAAATACCTGCAAGTATTAGATTTGGAACTAATTGAACTCAGCATATATTACTCTTTCTTAGATTTCAGTGAATTCACAAACAAGTAAATGCTCAAATATTTGGCATTTACCCAGCAAATTCATATACCTACCTATTAATCCGTTTTTAGGTCTGTCCACAGTTAAAGTGCTTTTCCAGACATGTGTTCATAATATTTCTCCAACCTGCCCAGTTCTGACCTATTTGTTTGGCAGCTGGTAAAGTACTCTGATCCAGAAGCTGTTAAACTAAATAGAATTAAATAGTTTGAATGCTGTACCTCAACAGCTGCTACTTAGCTACTTTCTTTAAAAATCAGAACAACAGAAAAGGTTCAGTCCATTCCATTGTCCCACCTTGTTCTGCTGTGTACCTTGATGGAGTTAGTGGTGACGTAGTCCAATTTCAGCTTCTGACAAGTAATCTGGTCTGAACTTTGTACCTCATAATCCAATATGTATGTGGCTGTCCACTATCAATAGGACAAAAAAAAAGAAAGTTCCGGGTATAAGTAACAGGAGCAAAGAAGCAGTACAGCGGAGGCAAGGTGATGCTGGTTAAATGAGAGAAAACGTTGACAGCGCCTGTCAAAACAAAGCACTGCTGGTTTAATGTGACAGTAAGCAATGAGAGAATACGTGAATGCACTCTTAACGCCAGATCAGATAAGAGATAAGGGCCCATAACCATTACAAGTGTTTGGACTATCTACCATCAATCAATGAGCTCAGGGTGACAGGGAAGAGAAAGGGAGAAAGAAAGAAAGACAGAGTAACAGAAAGAGCAAGGGCAGTAGCTAGAAATGTTATTTTTTTCTGCAAGAGAATGCCACACCGAACATTAATATTATTATTATATGTTTGACTAATCCTTTTAAACAATACGACTCACAAGTTCAGAACACATATAATTATTTACATTTCTTTTTAAAAATTGGAGCACAAGACTGAAATAACAAACTTATAGTTAAAATTCCAATGCCTTATTCTTTGTATCACATTGCCTCCCTATGGACACACATGTAGACACAGTCTCAAGCAAGTTGGAAATAAATTCTTAACCAATCATTTGAGTCTTCACAGAAGTAGAATGGTGTGCTCCTTAAATAGATGAATATAGACTCTGTACAAGTAGAAAAAATAGTGGTTAGAAATAAGCCTTTCAAAGTGAATGGATGATTGTACTCATCAGTCATATGGATCTAAACTCTACAAGCCTCAAAGGAGTCTAAATCAGACAACTCCAGGTTCATTGGACATCTACATCCCAAAAATCTAACAGAAAGCTTGGCCTCAGAAGTCCCTTAGGTCTAAAACTTTTCACTACAAAGAATGCACTAAATAAATTCAGCTGGATTTAAAGTGGCATTACTCAGGGAAGGAAGATCACACACAGAATGCTTAACATGTAAATTCCAGAAATATATATAGTGATATCCATATACCTCATCTACTGTGCATCACCTACTATCAGGCATTTAAATGGTTCCTCTCGGGGCGTTCATTATTTTGACTATGATCAGTCCAAGGTTGCATGCACACTGGAGCAAGTTTTCTTCAAGGACCTCTCTTTATTTAGTTGCATTCCACCTTCCCTCAATTTTGACTAGTCTCCCAATCCCCCAACACAATGATGCTGCCTCCACCATGCTTCACCATAAGGATGGTATCTGGCAGGTAATGTGCAGTGCCTTGTCTTAGTCACAAGCAGGGCTTGGAATTCTGCCCAGAGAGCTTAATATCTGTCTCATCAGATCAGAACAAACTCCAAGCGGGCTGTCATATGTCTTTAACTCAAGGGTGGCGTCAATCTAGCCACTCTACCATAACACCTGATTGATGAAGTGCTGCAGAGATATTTGTCCTTCTGCCCCCATCTTAGCAGAGCTTTATTAGAGTGACCTTTGGGTTCTTGGTCACCTCCCTGACTATGGTCCTATTTTGCCTGGGTACTTGGTTTGGCTAGACAGTCAACTCTAGGAACAGTCCCAGAGCTTCCAAACACCTTCAATTTTACAATTATCGAGCCCACTATGCTTCTGGGAACACTCCAATCTTTAGAAAGGTTTTTTAACTTTGTCCTGATCTATGCATCATCAAAATTTGATTGCGGAAGTCTAGAGAGAGTTCCTTGGACTTCATTGGGTTTTGTCCTGACATGCAGTGTCAATTCTCAGACCTTGTACACTCAGGTATGTGCTTTTCTAAACTATGTCCAATCAATTCAGTTTGCTAAGGGTGGAGTCCAATCAAGTTCTTCTCACATCTCAAGGATTATTAAAGCAAACAGAATTCACCTGACCACAATTTGGAGTGTCACAGCAAAAAGACTGAATACTTTGAGTTTTAATAAATTTACAAGCCTTTCTGAAAGCATGTTTTCATGGTGTCATTGTAGGTTGCTGGGTTTTAGGGTGATGGGAAAAATGGCATCTTTGACCATTTAAAATTAAAATCTACAGCACAATAAAGTGCAGACATGAAGGGGTCTGAATACTTTCTGAATTCACAGTACAGGGATGTCAATGTGGCACTAAATTAATACAGCAGTTCAGGCAACAGACAGAACCTTAGCACTTTTTGTAATGCATATTCATACTCCTGCTCATGTAAACCCACTGCCACACATTTTCATGTAAATTCTTTTCATTTCTTAGTTTATTTTAATCTATAATTGTAAAATTACACACCAACCAGTTTTCACATGCAATAAAATTTGAAAGTAAAACAGTAATGTACATGGGTTGATTTCCCGCAAATCATCCATTAGTTAGATATCTCGGGTCCAAAACCACCATTGCTTCTTCTGCTTATCTCTAACTCTCTACTTCACTTGCACATTTGGCTGCCATTCCATCTGTCATATAGTCTCCACCATCTAGGAACTTTATAAAGACTGCAGGTGCAGCTCTATTTTAAACTAAATACAGGTAAGGGGACAAAAGCCTAGAATGTGAAGACATTCACTTTGCAATGATTGAGCAGGCTTTGTCCCTTTGTTCTTAGTATAACTGGGAAGTCACTTTCTTATTAGGTTGTCTCTCACTGGCTTTCTTTTCTAGGATTGTGGAGACGATTTCCAGCATTCTATGCCAACATGTAAAACGGGCTTTCCCAATTTCATACAGCGCATACAGCTGCTTTTTGCGCAACCTGATTTCACCATGTAGTTGTTGTTTCTGAAACAACAGCCAAAAGTGAATTTAGCATAAACAGTCCAGCCAGCTATAAGATCACCAAATGTGGCTTTCATGTTGTTTTTGTTAATCATTTAAAAATAATTGAACACTATTATATTTTGATTTCACACCTTCATCTTTTCCACCTTTCAAATTAGAATCATCATGCTCTTTGATCACATATGTTTTAAAGAATTAATTTTTGATAAATGAAAATGTTACTACCTTAATTTAACACTTGCTGTTTGCTGGCTGCAATGTTGGTCTCAGGTCAGTGTTATAGGAAAAACATCACTTCAATGGATAACTGGTTTAAGGGCCCTCGGAATAACACATAAATATCTACATTATAATCTCTTCCCTAGCGTATTGGTGTAAAAATGGTATAAATGAAACACAAGAGAAGGTTCAATTCAGGAGTTAAAAATTCAATAACAAATAACAAAAACAACAACAAAAGAACCCTTTTGGGGACACATTGTACAGTACAAGTGCCATTGGACTGTCTAAAAAAATAAATAAATAACAGATCCCTCTTGTCTCCAAAATCTTGCTTCACTCACCTCCCAGTTCTAATTCTAGTAAGCACTAACAGCATGTGGCCATCAACACCTTGGTTCTGGGACTGATTACTAAAGCTGTACAGTGTAAAGCTTATGTACCCAAACAGCGTCTACTCCACACTATTCTTGGCAAGTCTTTCTACAGATCTCATGTGGTTCTTATTGTGATAGCAATATTGAATAGATATTGAAATAGCAGTCACCCACAAAGAAGGCCAGAGATCTTTGGCGTGTACTATCCTTTGGTTAATAACATGTAAGAAATGAAAAGCATGCTCCCTTGGTGACCTGCCATATCACAGACTAGTGAGCAATTATGTGAGCAGTTTCTTTCAGTCTTTGTCAGTAAAATTGATACAATTCGCTGTGGTATTGTTCCAACTGGCTATGAACTTCCTACTGTTAATCATGGTATTTTCTTGGAATCTTTTGATCTTGTTTCACTTTCACAGTTAAAAAGAACTACTGGCACCCTTAAACCAGTTCTCAGTCCTCTTGATATTGTACCACCACACCTCGTAGTGGAATCCTTTGATGTTTTGGGTAAATCTTTACTAGCCATTATCAATGGTTCTATTAGTGAGGGAGTTGTGCCCTCATTTTTTAAACATGCTGTGGTACATCCCTGTCTAAAAAAGACAGAATTATATCTTGGGGATTTTGGCCAATTTTTGCCTGATTTCCCAATTGCCATTTCTGGCTAAAATATTAGAAAGAATTATTTATAAACAATTGGTTGTTTACCTTAACTCCAATAATTAATTTAAGATCTACCAATCTGGCTTTAGGCGTTATCATGGTGTTGAGACAGCCCTGCTTAAAGTGTTCATTGACATCTCTATTATTACTGACTCAGGTGGCGCGGCAGTCCTTGTCCTCCTGGACCTGTCTGCAGTCTTTGACACTATTGACCATGACATATTGCTGTTGTGGCTTGAACATCTTGTTGGGCATAAAGGGGCTGCTCTCAACTGGTTCAGGTCATATCTAACTGGTAGACAGTTTTCAGTGACTTTAAATTCCTCTTTTTCATCTACTGCTCCTCTTAAATGTGGTGTTCCTTAGGGATCCATTTTGGGTCCTATTTTGTTCTCTATATACCTTCACCTAGTGGAGCTATTTTTAGGAAATTTAACATTTCTTTTCACTGCTATGCTGATGATAAACAGGTTTATATTCCCGTCTGCAACTCTGAAACAAATCAACTGCACAACTGTCTTTCTGAACTAAGATCCTAGTGGCTAATAATTTTCTTGATCTGAATCAAAATAAAACAGAGGTGCTTATAGTGGGTCCATCAGCTAAAGCCCAAATTGGTCTTAGACTTCTCGGCTCTTTCTGTCTTTTGCAAACCTCAAGTCCACAGTCTTGGTGTTATCTTTGACAGTAACCTCTCTTTTGAGAAACAGGTTAATTCTGTAGTCAAGAGTTGCTTTTTCCAGCTTCGTCTATTAGGTCAGATGAAGCCTTTTTTTTATCTTCTAGGGATCTTGAGAAAGCTACTCATGCTTTTATCTGTTCTTGCCTTGATTACTGCAACTCGCTGTATTCTGGGATTAGCAAATTCCTGATACGCAGCTTACAGTTGGTCCAGAATGCTGCCGTTCGCTTTCTGGTTGGGGCAAGAAAGTATGATTCTGTTTCTCCAATATTAGCTTCTTTACACTAGCTGCCTGTCAGTTTTAAAATTGATTTTAAAATCTTGTTGCTAGTTTTTAAATCTTTACATGGGCTGGCTCCTGCCTATTTATCCTAATTGTGTGCTTTACACCAGCCATCTAGAGTGCTTAGATCTTCTGGTCAGTTGTCTCTTGTTGTCCCTTGTACTAAGTGTAAAACCAAGGGGGACAGGGCTTTTGCAGCTGCTGCTCCTCGCCTGTGGAACTCTTTACCTCGTTACATAAAGGAGTCGTCTACAATTGAACTGTTCAAAACAAGATTAAAAACTAATTTCTATTCATTTGCTTTCCGCAACCTTCAGTAATACTGATGGTTTCCTCATTGTGATTATGTAACATTACTTCTATTTATTATATATTTTATTTATGTTAATTTATTTTATTTCTATTTGTTATTCATGTTAATTGTATGTTTTTCTTTTATTCTATTATTATAAAGCACTTTGGCCACAGCATTCCTATGTTGTTTTAAATGTGCTATATAAATACATTTGACATTGACATTGACATTAACTATGACCACAAGATGTACTGGAGGTAGGTCCCAACATTCATTTAAAGTTCAAACACCCAGGGCCGTGGGTGTGCATACTACATCCTCTACAGGAGGAAGTCTAGGGCTAACACTTTGCAGTTATTACATTGATGTGTCACTATTGAGTAAAACACACACAGCGATTTTGAAAAGGGTAGTCAGCCTCTTTCAGTCTTTTTGTGTCGTGAAAAAAAAAACATTTTTTTAAAAAACACCAAAAAATAATGGCAATCTTATACTCAATGAGGTTGTATGTTTTATTTCTAACACAGTAAGATGAACTGAAGTCAGTTCTGCCTCGTTTGGGAACAGCAATCAGCAGGACCACAAAGCCCTGCAGAGAGAGGTATGGTCAACTGAACACATCACTGGGAGTACACTAACTTCGAGAACATCTACACCAAGGGCAATGAAAATTCTCAAAGATACGAGCTATTTGAAAAACAGCCTTGTCTCAGTGCTGCAGTCAGGTAAATGGTACCACTGCCAGAAGACCAGTTCAGAGAGATGAGGAGGATTTTTTTTTTCACTGCAAATCCGTATCTTTAATGAGGAAAGCATCTACACTCTTTAAAAATAAAAGGTGCCAGTTTTTCAGAGTGATACCAAAGTGGGACTATATTTGGTTCCCAAATCTAGATCTTATTATTCTAGATCTGTAACAGGCTTCATAAATAATCAGGAAGAGATGATAACAGATTTGTGAAACCCCAATGGCTCCTGACTTTACAAAGATTCTCACTGCACATGTTAACACAGGTTAAGTTCTGGTTTTCTTAATCTGTTTGTGTATGGCTAGTTATCTTAAAATACATAAAACAACAGCTTTTTTCTACATATTAGAAGTTTTGATGCATACAGAACCAACTCAATATGCAAAGAACCTTTCCCAGAATTAAATGGTTCTTTGTCAAGCAATGGCTCTATGAGGAACCACACAACTCAGTAAAGAACCACATAGCGCCATTAGAGAGCAATTATTTTTAAGACTGTAGAACTTCAAGATGCATTAAGTTATTTATTTAGTTATTATTTTCACATATTTTACAATTCTGTTAATGATTTGTATTGATATTTATAAAAATCATATATTATTGTTATTGTATTGTTTTATATTCTTCTTAAATGCACAGCCTTGGAGTTTAGCAACTGAGCATTTCCCTAATTAGTGTACAGTATGATAATTTGTAAGTCTCAAATAAAATTTTGTTTTGATTTTGATTGAATTCTGGACACCTGTATTCAATATCTTGGGTATGCTGTGTAGCAAAGAAAGTTCTGTTCACTTTTACTTAACTTTTAACTATATAAAGAATATACAAAAATGTATAGTTGTCAGTACTAGAATTTTACATAAATACTTAGATACTGCTCATGTACCCAACTCTAACAGGTGATGGAAAGAGAAAACTACAAACAATATGTCAAAATACATAAAACAAGCCCTATTGCTAAATCAAGTGTAAGGCTTTCAGAATTGCTTGGTCTTATTTTATTATTTATCTTCACCACCTCCATACCAGTGGCAGACAATGTTAGCCGATCTTGCCAGGTGATCTCTTGCCTACTGCCTACTGCCATTCAACTTCAGGCAGCCTCCAAAAGAATTCTAATTAACTAAAAAATTGCAAACTGGTTAATTCGAAAGACATCAATGGACATTTAGAAGGATAATAATCCTCATGGGGTCAGGTCACTAGTGAAGCCATTCAGCACTTTCTGCTAGGACTTTTTATATATTCATGATATAAATTCAGACTTTGGACAATAGACTTGTGAAATGAACAGCAAACATTGAAATATTTAACTATCGAACACTTTTTCAGAAACATTTCAGAATAACTTGGACAACCTTGGAAAAAAGTAATCCCATCTAAAGATAATTAAAGTGTTGCACACAAGCAAAAGGAACATTAATTATATCATGGATGTCTCCCTGAAGGATCAAACCAGGAAAATGGACTTTGGGATTTACACTTGTGGGCCATTTTTACCAACCACGCAATGTGCACTACTTGTTAATAGGACAAAAACAAAATGTTAGGTTATATTTGGAAAGTTTTACCCTCAGCTTTAAGATCAGGCGATACTGCATTTGAAGTACAATTTGCAATATTATCCAACACAATACACAAAAGCAGCAGCTTTTTCTGACACTAGGGGAGGTGGGCTTCTTTAGTCTTCAGCAAAGATGGCTATGGCTATGTAACAACCTAGTGGAGGTTTCCATCATATTAAATACACTGAAGTAGAAACCACAAACCATTTTTTCATTCAAAGGGTCCTGTAAACCAGGAACACACAACAGAGTCAGAGGTTTTGACAACTTTTAAACCCTACCTATTTTGAAATTAGGAGAAAAAAAGCTAAGCATAGATCATTTTCAGTAAGATGTAATTGTCTAATGGTAAAATCATTCTTTGATTTGTAGTCAAACTCTTTATGTCTGGAGGCTGTGTTTCCTTCTCTTCCTGGGCTGCTGGCTTCACGCTTTTAGAATTTATAGGTTATCACTCAGGCTATAACCCCGGCTATGACCTCATTAACTAATGTGACCACATCATCACCTCTCCCAGCTGTTATCACTTGTCATATGTCAAGAGTGCTGGATGCCTTGGAATTCTGCATACGGCCCACCAGCTATAACCCGGATGTACCAGCTACAAGCTGACTCTCTTCAGCTAGGGCTGAGCACAATGAGGCCAGAACTGGAATCCAGATACTCCAGTGCAGATGAGACTGCCACCAGCTTTACAGTCTAAAGACAAAAGACTAAACTGCAGACTAAACTGCAGTTGATTCTCATTTCTGGAGTACTTTTAATTACAAAGTACTAATTCGTAGCAGCATTTGCAACGAATCTCTACTGGTGCTCCCCTGAAAACGATTAATAAGATGATTGTCTAATAGAAATTAAGTACTATAGGCAGATCCACTTTTTGTCTATACATCAGTGCCTCATGTGGCATGTTGTGCATAGTAATGAATATTTTGTTTCTTGCCTGCTGTGCCACACTATTGTATTTGCATTGAAAGGGAGTTTTATTTTTGTTTCAGCAGATGTATTGATTTAATCTATTTGCTACTAGTATATTGTTTATTGACAATCGAGTGAATTCTCGATTTATTCATTTTATAAATCTGAATAAGTTAATTGAGGGAAAATGAAAATGTGTATGAATGGATATCACTTCACACAATCTATCCATCCATCCATTATCCAACCTGCTATATCCTAACTACAGGGTCATGGGGGTCTGCTGGAGCCAATCCCAACCAACACAGGGTGCAAGGCAGGAAACAAACCCCGGGCAGGGTGCCAGCTCATCGCAGGGCGCGCACATACACACACACCCCAGGGACAATTTAGAATCACCAATGCACCTAAGCTGCATGTCTTTGGATTGAGGGAGGAAACCAAAGTACCTGGAGGAAACCCACACAGACACGGGGAGAACATGCAAACTCCACCCGGGAAGCGAACTCGGGTCTCCTAACTG
The DNA here is from genome assembly GCF_016835505.1 of Polypterus senegalus. NCBI lineage: Eukaryota > Metazoa > Chordata > Cladistia > Polypteriformes > Polypteridae > Polypterus > Polypterus senegalus. The sequence goes on along the minus strand of NC_053159.1, from coordinate 62,028,590 downwards.
CGAGGCAGCAGAGCTACCGACTGCGCCACCGTACCGGCCACTTCATATAATCACAAACTGTAAATACTGTAATTAACTGCAATACTTTCTTCTTAGCTTCTTAGATAATTGTTTTTTGCAGTTGTACAATGACTATTAGTTTGAATCACAGCTTCACGCTGTGTCAGTCAAGTGTGGCTGCAATGTTTGGAAATAATTTTTTATTTTGGGACGATGTTTGAAAAACATATCTGTCCTAAAGAGAGATTAAGGTGGGATGATCTTTCCACATATCATGACTTGCAACAGATGAATGGAGATGAAATTAACCCTTCAAATGGATGGCCATGCGTTTAGACTTGCTATGAAGTGATGACAGCCCATCTGCATTCGTAGTTTTGTAAATTATTTCTAACAGTCTACTTTCCTTCTTTAGACATTAAACTTACGGTATTAAATGACTGTAACTAACACAACTACTTTAATCTGATTTCTAAATGCATCAATAATTCTGATTTGTGTCAAAATGCTTTTCTATTAGTGAAAAACATCACTGAATGAGCCCCTCCTTTTGCAGCTAGTGTACCTTGCAAACAGAAAGATCTTTTTATGTGTTGAGGAGATAAGTGCACACAAAAGCCATATATATAGCAAATTTGTTTAAAAGCAGGGGTCCCCAATCCCGACCTAGAGGGCCCCAGTGATTGCAAGTTTTCATTCTAACCATTTCCTTAAGTAGTGACCTGTTTTTGATCCTAATTAACTTCTTTTGATTTTATTTTATTTGACTTCCTCTTGAAGACCCCTTGATTGTTTCTTTTTCCTTCAGTAGCATCCAAACAATAATGAGATAAAAAAATGAGCCAAAATATCCTACAATATATGAAAAAAAAGAAAGGTGAAGGTCTCACGAATGTTGATCTGTTCAGGTTCACAAAACATTTTAGCAGTGCTTTTAGAAAAGAGAAAATCAACAATTTCATAAATGTATGCTATTGCATAATGAGAGCAGCAACAAGCCAAGGAATTAAAGAACGGGTTTAATTAACAAAAAGAATCAGAGCCTAATTAAGCAACTGGTTGGAGTGAAATAGGTCGGAGTTTGAGGCGCTGACTTAGTTGGTCTTCTATTGGCTCACTCACTTCACATTTCATTTCTGTTCTGTTCTGTTTAAGGGAAGAAATGAAGCAATTCAGAGGAACGATGAAGAAATTCAGGGGAACAAATCTTAAAAAAACACTTTTGATTAAAATCAGTTCAAAAGAAGTTAATTAGCAGCAAAAACAGTGCACTAATTAAGAATAAGGTTAGAATGAAAACCTGCAGACACTGGGACCTTCCAAGACTGGAGTTGAGGAGCCCTCTTTAAAAGGAATTGTTTAACTGCCTGCACCAGTCCTCATTTACTCACTCAATTTACTTTCTTTTGCTACTGCTTGCCATTACATAATTGTGCAGATAACATTCAAAGTTAAATCAAAAAGTAAAGGCAATTTGAAAAGCATGGGGCAACAACAATGGCTAGCGGCTGTCACAGTATAACACATTGGCAATGGCTTGATTTGAAGGCTTTTGTCCACAGAGTGCATTTTAACTTTAAATGCTACTTTCATCAACTGTCCTTAAAATGTAATTTAACAGGAAATGATACCTACATTAACTTTTATTAATAAGTGTATTTGAACATGAAATCATATTATCATTAGCCATACTTAAAAAACAACCAAAAACAAACAAAAAAAGACTTGTGAACTGATCAATGCTTCTGTGGTTTGAAAAAGAGCAACTTTTACATTAGATTAGAAGCAGATTAAATTCACAAATAATACAATTGTATACTTTAAAAATACACCATTCAAGTATCTGAAAGTGAAAAATATTTCAAAAGGAGTATGCAGATTAATAAACAGAAGACTAAAATTAAAATACAAAATTATTAATACTAACACAAAAATATACAAAATAAGGAAACTGGTAAAAATAAGCATTAAAACACAATTTGAGGACAAAATTATGAAATCTAATGATGTTTCACTGACATAAAATTTAAAGTAATGATCTTAGCTTATTAATGACCTCTCCAATCATAGAGAGCCACAGTGGCTTCACATTTTCATTCTGACTATTTTCTTACTTAGTGACTAGTTTTTACTACTAATTAACTTCATTTAATTTATTTGCTATTTAAGACTCAAATCCTTTAAATCAGGGCTGAGCAACGTCAGTCCTAGAGGGCCATGGTGGCTTCAGGTTTTTGTTCCAACCCAATTTCTTCATGAGAATTCATTCATTGCTAATGAAGCACGTATTGCGTGACATTTTTCTGCTTCATTTTAGTTCTCTAGCTTGTTAAGATTTTGAACCCTTAATTGTTTATTTTAGTCTTACACAGTTGTATTCATTGTTTTAACGTCTCCTTATTAGCAATAAGATGCAAATGACAAAGGAAGCAGCAGTTGTCCATTAGTTTGTCTCCATTGCCACCTGCGTGTATTCATCATTCACTATTTGGTTTAATTAAGTACTCAGAAGGAAACTGAAGAGGAAATGAAATACTGATAATTACTCCTCCGTTTTAGACTTCAAATCATTTGGATGATACATGTATCATGAGAAAGGAAAAAAGCAATCTGTGATTTAATGATAAACTGGCATGCAGAGTTAAAACACCAACAACAGCCATGAAATTAAATATGATTTGTTACTGTTGAGGATTGGTTTGGTTAAAAAACAAAACCCTGCAGCCATTGTGGCTCTTCAGGATCAGAGCTGGCCACCATTGATCTTAGCCATTAGCAACAGATGACTGCAAAAGTTAAAAGAAATCAGAGAAAAAGAAGCTGGAGAAGATTATTGTCCATATTGGGGCTTGAGATGATCAAATCCGTCAGTTCTACATTGGATCAAAACATCCATCCATCCATCCATTTTCCAACTCGCTGAATCCGAATAGGGTCACGGGGGTCTGCTCAATCCCAGCCAACACAGGGCACAAGGCAGGAACCAATCCTGGGCAGGGTGCCAACCCACCGCAGGACACACACAAACACCCCCATACACCAAGCACACACTAGGGCCAATTTAGAATCGCCAATCCACCTAACCGGCATGTCTTTGGATTGTGGGAGGAAACCCATGCAGACACGGGGAGAACATGCAAACTCCATGCAGGGAGGACCCGGGAAGCGAACCCGGGTCTCCTAACTGCGAGGCCGCCCTTGGATCAAAACAATCTATAAAATTCTATAGTCATGATGATGTGGACATATTTCGAGAATATAAGGCTTCTTATAGAAGGTAGCGGGGTTAAGAGTAGGCTTGTGAGTTATTATAAATCAGTTTGCCAGGAGCTGGAATACAAAAACAAGAGTTTTGAAATGTTTTCTGCATGAGAGGTTAACAAGCTGAGCTGAATGGTGTAAATTGTTTTTACATTAAACATTTTACAAGTAACATTAGACACTTCTAATGCATATGGATTTTTTATTCTAAATATGGTAAACTATCAAAAAATACAAAATGCCCGAAGAATAATTTAAAATGTGCTAACTGCATTCAGTATTAAATCATGTCTTATGTAGGAGCAATAGATTCTCATGAGGCACGGTACCATCTAAATGCTGTAACACACATTAACACACATATGCACAGCTGACGGTCAGATTACATATTGGTGAGATTACACACTGGTGTTCTTCCTTCTGGAGAATAGAAAGGAATAATTCATTTTATTGCTAAGAGAATCAATTTAAAATCTACAAATGGCCTCTCTTTTGGGAAAGCCCTGATTAGGTGGACACTTTTTTGGCAGTGTATAGGCAGAAAAGTCGACATCTGTCATTCACATTTTCATTTATTTATTTAACAGACTCTTTTATCCGAGTCGCTGCTAATGCTATGGTAGTGAGTGTTATTTTCTCCTTCAAGTATTTTTTTTTTCCAAAATTGCATGTGTGTCTAAAACTCCCTGATTCTGTGGTGCTAATTAGGTGGGTGATATGGCAAGAGTATCACATCAAGATATTTGCAAATATTGTCATAAACAGTGACACGTTATTGATATTTTATGTTTTGCTGTTCTGAGGCTAAATAGCAAGTTAATAAAAAGGCACAACTCCACTAGAAATACAACAGAACTCCATTTTAAACAGGGCCTTCAAAAAGCAAAATGAAGCTTATGATTTAGGATATGTTAGTTTTTATTCACTTTTTATAAAAGCAAAGAAAAGAACAGCCCAGTAAGCAAATTGCGGTGAGCCTGCAGTCTTGAACAACGTATCACATTCTGAACTCGTGGAAATAAATATAATGAGATTCCTCAGGAAATGGTTTTCTCTTGCTAGATGTCTTTTCATGACTAAATAGCAGCTGTGATGCTGTCGCACACTGGGGAAGCCAGTAGAGAGCATCTGATGAACCAATATATTTCAAAAAATGGTAGAAATATTTACAATTACAAAATGAAAAGTAAAAATGCAAAAATGATAAGTAGTCCTAGAATCTAACATGAACTAACTTATATATTTTACTCTAACTGAGGATAACCACAATAAACTTGTAGGTGCTGTCAAAAGGACTGGCATGAATCCTTGCAGCATTAAATGCAAGGCAGGAACCAACTTTGGAATAAGCATGAGACCGGTGCAGGGCCTAAAGTGATTAAACAAAGTGAGGAGAGGCCTGTCATCGGTATTTGGCTGTGAAAATGGCTGTAGAATAATTTTGATGAAGCAGCTCTGCCCACTTGAATTGGGTGTCTTTCATGCCTGAGAATGGATTACTCTCAAAGGAGCTCTAATGGTAATGACAGGACAGGTTCACCTCGCCTAACCATGGCTCTTTTCACAGGAGCAAAACTTTAGGTTGCATTCCACTTATTTAAGCCACATTATCAGTAATAGCCTGGGTAGGTGTTTTCGCAGTATGGAAATGACGCCTTTGATGTGAATATGCTGCTCAGTCTTTAAGAGACATGTAGAGACGAAGAATGTGCGTATGATACAAAGACACATATAGGACATACATTTTTCAAATCTAATTAATCCAAGTCAAGGTCATGGGGATTTAAATGTGATCCATCCATCCATCCTCAACTAAATTGGCTTAACAGCTCACGGTTGCATAGGTTTGAGTGAAGGGCTTCATAGCTAAACAAATATACCCTGATTGTTTTTAACACATTTTCGAGAGTTCTTTGCTCTATTTTTTGCTGTATGTCTTTTTAATTTTATTAAGCAGAGACCAAACATTTTAACTTTCAGATTGTTTTAGAGGTAACATAATCAAATTGAAGATACTTACAGCTAGCATGAGCAGCCCATTTTTTTCAGTACAGTTCCTTAATTCATTAATTACATCTCTTTTTGGTGTAAGTGTAGTTAGTCCTTTCATATCTTAGAGATATAGGTAACTAGCAGGGGTGGGCAATGTTGGTCCTGGAGGGCTGCAGTGGCTGCAGGTTTTTGTTCTAATCCTGTTTCTTAATGAAAAGTCAATTATTACTGATGAAGCACTTATTACTCAAGTGAATCATGTTGCTTCATTTTAGTGGTCTCGCTTGTTGAGATTCCCCAGCCTTAATTACTTACTTCAGTCTTAAACAGCTGCATTCACTGTTTTTAATGGCTCCTTATCAGCAATAAGATGCAAATGACAAAGAAGCCAGCGGTTCTCCATCTAACTTGTTTCTGTTTATACCTGTGTGGATTCATCACGCACTATTTGGTTTAATAAAACACTTAACAGAAAAATGTGACAGACTCGAAATGATCTGCTATAGGCTTCAGATCATTTAGATGAGGTGCACAGAAAGGAAAAAAAAATCTGATATAAGAACTTAACCTTGCACTCTAACAAGCCATAGAATTGAAAAAAGGTCTCAGAACGGCAAGGATTGATTTCTACTGTAATTAAGCAGTTGGGTTGGAACAAAAACCTGCAGCATCTGCAGACTAACATTGCCCATCCTAGTACATAGGCATGGAGCAAAATCATGACCTTACCTTTAATCAATGTTTTAAAAGTTCACTAAAGAAACATATGTTTACTTTAGGTTAATGACATACATTATAATTATATTTGTCAACATTACAATTGACTTTAGTCACCCATGTGCACATTTGGCAGCTTCATGGCTCTGACAAGGCTAAAGACCTTGTCTTTCCCTCTAAAGGACCGCAGTCAGAGAAAGGTCTGACCACGCCCCACAAACCTCTCCAGCCCCGCCCCTTCTGGGCAGAGGGATAAAGAGCCACCTGACAGAAATTGGAGTCTTTTGTTTTGGACCCATACAGAAGCACGCGAGAGAGCGAGAGTGCTGTAGAGATGCCCTGTATTAAGAGGGTTCTGCATTTTGTTAACAGTAGTGACTGAGTATTTTTGTTCTGTTCTCTTTAGCTTATTTATTAACATTTCTACGGCAACTTCCAGATTTGTCCCTCAGCATTTGAACCTGTGTTTAACATTTATTCCACACTTTTTTGGTTTACTTTGCTACAATATATCCATCAGTCCATCTGTATTCTAACATGATTATCCAGTTCAGGTTCACAGGGAGGCAGCGTTCTGTTATATTATGGAGATTTGCAAATCTATCAACATTTTTTAAATTAAATTCTCTTTGTCAAGTGCACTGTAATACATAACTAATTCCTCCATTTTTAGATATACCACAGTGATTTCAAAACTTACTATAATCCAATTTTTTTTATAAGCAGTTTTTGATGTACTTATTTAAGACAAGTTACCACTGCATATTGCCAACGGATTTTTGCCTACTTTGAACCTATAGAAAATAAGGTAATATCACTGGTTACATTTTCAAGCTGTGAATATTTGGGCTAATATGATTAAGAGTGGTTTCTTTTTATGTTTTATATTTATTTTTATGTTCTGGGTTTATTTTTATGTTCCATGACCTTTATATGGTTTGCACAAGAATCTCAAATTAGTAGCTTTTGTTTTTTCAGCTGATTTTAAAACAAGTGTAAATTATCTGCTTCACACTTCTTTTCCTTCATTTATTTCTAAAGCTAGCTAGTAAGTTACTGAAAAAGGCACAACTTCACTGCAAATATTACAAAACCTCATTTTAAAAAGGCTCCTAAAAAGAACACATTTTTGGGGTTGTGATCTAGGTATTAATGTGAAAAACACCTAACTATATTTAATTAAAATCACAAGTCATTCAACAACTTACAGGAATGGAGCAACAACCATCTTATCAGGTGGCCTGAATAAATTGGTCCTCGAAAGTTAGAAATCTATGAAGAAGTCACATTTCATGACATTGAAATTTCAAGGAGCTATCCTAAAAGTATGCATGTGCATAATGCCTGAAGTAAGGGTCACAACTGGGTCAGGGTCCCCTTTCCAACAGAGGCTTGCCGCACATAGATGACACCATTCCATTAGCGTAAGTTTCAACAGCTTGTACTCCTCTGGCGATTCATTTCACAGTAAGGGAACAAGAATTGTTTCCCTGCCGATCTTTACAAAACACACATATCCCCAGCATCACATAACATTTAGTTAATAATTTAACACCAAGCTGCTGTCTGCAGAATTTCCTTAAAAAAAAAAACACACTTGCAGGATCGATGGTGCAAAAAATTGGTTTATTGAGTGGCCTGTCTTTTATTTCCTCAAGACACAGATAGGAGAACTGCACGCAAGCTGCCTTGTAAAAAAAAAAAAATTAAATTAGATTATTGATGTTAGTTGTCGAAAAATAATTGCTCAGATTTTTGCAGAGGAATGTAGAAGATGATGACAGCTCCAATGATCCATAAAAGTTGATTTCTGAGAAGGGCAGGAAGTTCAGCATTTATTGGTATTTTGCTCTCGACCTCCAGAGCACAGAAACAATGAAAGGCACTGCATTGGATGAAAACTATTAATACAGCGCCTTCAAGAGCTAATTGGGCTCTCACCACACAAAATGCTGAAGGAAACACTGCTTTATATTACACCATGCAATTAGAAGTGAAAACTGCTGCTGCGACACCTCATCTACTTCAGTTTTTTTATCTATATGCTCCTTTGCTTTATAAAACAACACTTTTCCATTAAACCTTATTTTCATCCATTCATCCATTATCCAACCCGCTATATCCTAAGTACAGGGTCACGGGGGTCCGCTGGAGCCAATCCCAGCCAACACAGGGCGCAAGGCAGGAAACAAACCCCGGGCAGGGCGCCAGCCCACCAAAGGGCACACACACACCAAGCACATACTAGGGACAATTTTAGAATCGCCAACGCACCTAACCTGCCTCTTTTTGGACTGTGGGAGGAAACCAGAGTACCCAGAGGAAACCAGTACAGACATGGGGAGAACATGCAAACTCTACACAGAGAGGACCCAGGAAGGGAACCTGTGTCTCCTAATTGCGAGACAGCAGCGCTACCCACTGCACCAATGTGCCACCCAGTTATACACCATACTATGGAAAATGCATGGACTATGGAAAATGTACTCTTAACTTCCCAAATTCTTGTTTGTCTTTCTATCTCTGTTTCTAAATCAGCAGTTCTAAGGAGTACAGGTCTGCATTTCCTGCTTAAGTGGGGAACAGAGAGCAGGCTGTGTAGTTCTCTTTGTAGGAATGCCTCTTTAAGAAGTTTACAAGGAAATAAATGATGGAATTAATTAATTTATTTGTATATGTACAGCACAATTCCATTTCCAAAAATGTTGGGACAGTATGTAAGATGTAAAACAGAAAGCAATCATTTCTAAATGTTCTTTTACCCACTTTTAATTAAAAACATTACAAAGACAATATATATAATGTTTTACCTCATGAGTTACATTTATAAATATAAGTGAATTCTAATTTGATACCTGAAAGGTGTTCTATGAATTTGAAAGAGGCGCGATTCACCTGTAGAATATGTCAAAAAACCTGTTTAGGGGTTTCGACCAGTAAATGAGTGATTAGGTGACGCTATCATGATTGGATATAAAATGAGCATCCCTGAAATGCTCGGTGTACTGGACAGCCAGGACTCTTATCCCACCGATACGCCTTCTTAAGGGAAGGACTGGGGGAAGGAACTTGCACAGGGTAGTACCTCCCCCTGAACAACAGAGGGCAGTCCCTGTGGCTTGCTACGGTGCTACAGGTATGGAGCATGGAAGCTGAACCCTGTTGGGGTTGGAGATGAAGCTTGCCGGGAGGAGTGGAGGTGGAAAGAGAGACATAAAGCAGAAAGTGCTCTGTGGCTGTTTCACTAGGACTTTGTACTGTACTACATTGGTGGGAAACCTGGGAAATGTTTTCCGCAATTGAATAAAGCCTGTGTTGTGCTGGGGCTTCTGCTCGTGTATGTTGTGTTTGTGTGTTTGGGGAGCTGTGTGCCCCTTGTGGTCACACTGTCATCTACAAGAAAGGATGGGTTGAGGTACATCACTTTCTGCTAAAATGTATGAACTAATACTTCAACATTTCTCCATGTATAACTTTAAAGAATTTAGGCCTTGTAGCAACTATGGTACATATCGTTAACTCTTTGAGTGCTGAATATTTTTTTCCAAAAAACAGTTTTCTGGAAGACACACAAAGCAGTGATTTCACACAGAAATTGGTATAAAATGTCTGTTTCTGTGTGCTTTTGGCACGCTGGCTCCCAGGCTGCCTTCACATGGCTGGGGACGGGGGCAGCAGTGGTGGTCTTAGGACATTGTTATCTGATTTGGACCTCTTGTCACTGTAAGTGGCAGTCCTCCCAGGCGAACGTTACCATTAGCACGTCAGCTACACAAACCTGCTGAGCACCACGATCAGCTGATGCTGCTACCTCACATTCATATTCAATCACTTGTGTCAAAATCAGAGTCTGATAAGAGTATTTTGCTTTACACATTCGCTTCGGTCGCTCAACAGATGTTGCCATTTTTGCTGTCATTTGCTCCTTTCTACTCATGTGAGCACAGGGAATCTCTGTCAAACCAATGAATCTAACTTTCCTTCTAGATAAGAGAGTCCAACTAAAACATATCGGTGGATTTTGCCACCGTTTAGAGTTGATTGCCCCCGTCAACCCCTCCTTTTGACAAAAGTTGACATCTGGCCTGAAAGAGTTAAAAGATTCAGAGAATCCAGAGAAATCAGCACTGCGGGAAGGACAAGGTCACAAATGGCCATAATCTTCAAGCCCTTACATAGCAATGCTTAAAAAAACTAAATTCTTCTGTTGCTTGGAAACACAGTTTGTCACAGCATCTACAAAAGTAAGGTAAAATGAAAATGCAGGAGCCATCACTGAACATCCAGAAACACCGGCGACTTCATTGAGCTAAAACTCACCTGAGGTGCACTGACGTAAGTTGTAAATGTGTGGTGTGGTCTGACAAGTCCAGCTTTCTGCTTGTTTTTGGAGAAAATTGACTTTTTGTTCACCAGACCAAAGAGGGTAAAGACCATCCTTTGTTATCAACCACAAGTTCAAAAGTCAGTTTCTGTCATTGTATGGGGGTGTTAGTGACCAAAGTATGGTAAGCTTGCACATCTGTGAAGGCCCCATTAATTCTGGAGTGTACCTATGCATTTTGGAGCAACACATGGTGTCATCTAGGATGTCCTTCCTTATTTTAGTAAGAAAAAGTCAAGCCACATTCACAACATCTTGCAACAGTGTGTCTTCGCAGTAGGAGACTGCAGGTGCTAGACTGGTCTGCCTACAGTCCACATCTGTCTCCTATTGAAAACACAACGAAAGACAAAATATACCAACAGAGATCCAGGACTGTTCAGCAGCTAAAGTCCTATACCTAGCAAGAATGGCAGAAATCCCCTTTCAATATTAAAACTATTGAGCTGAATTGAACTGAATTAAGTTTTGTTAAGTTTGACTTGTTTGTATGGAATGTTACTTGCTTTTAATAAATAAATAAAACTATTATTATCTTTAGTTCCCAAATGATTATTAAATGTTATTAAAGGAAAGGTGATGTAAAATAGTGGTAAACACACTCCTGTCCCACCCTTTTTGGAATGTGTTGCAAGCATCACATGTAGGACAAGTGCTTATTTACCAATAGAAATAAAGTTGATCGGTTTACATTTTACATGTCGTGTGTTTGTACTGGTTTCAATTAAATATGGGTAAAACAGCAGTTACAAAACCCTACTTTTATTTACATTGTACATCCTGTTCCAACCTTTTTGGAAATGAAATGCACATAATAGTTTACCATTACAGAGTAGCAGGTGAAAATTGGATATTGACATCCATCCATCCATCATCCATCCATTATCCAACCCGCTATATCCTAACTACAGGGTCACAGGGGTCTGCTGGAGCCAATCCCAGCCAACACAGGGCACAAGGCAGGAAACAAACCCCGGGCAGGGCACCAGCCCACCATATTGACAGCAAATTATAATAAAAAATGCATGTTTTGCTCCATTCTTTGTGCAATAATGATGTCATGATGATGCAATAATGATGTCATGAACTTTCTTCTTCTAGTTGTGTAATTGTGTCCTATCTGCTTAATTGAAATTCACCTTTTAGTGTCTCAATTCATTAAGAGAGAATTCATTTCAGATTAGTGAAAAGCATACAAAAATCAGTCCCCACATTTCTATAATGCAGTTTCCTCTGTTTAAATTTGAAGAGTGTGTGTCTTCTAGTTTTAGTTTGCTCTGATTGGTACTAGCCTCAGCCTGCTATTTTGAACATTATTCTGTTTGATGATTACCGTTACTTTGGCCACTCAAATAAATGTAAAAAGATGTAGTGATCGGTTTCCCTTTTGTATAAATGCTTTAGATCACAATAAAGCACACCTCTGCTCATTTCTCTGCTTCTTTCCATCACATCGCAGTAGGAGAACTACGTCCATTCATTTACTTGGCCAACTTGGCACATCCACTTTGGGGTATGCGGAGATCCAGCGAATAGCCGAAATAAAAATGAGCCCAAACGTAGGAGAACAAACCAATTTGAAATGTACTGAAAATGAGAAACCAAGAAGATATCCTGCTGATTTAAAATAAAGAGCTTGTATCTTTCTTGCAAACTTTACTTGATTTAGCTGCAATCTTTCAAATACACCGTTTATCAATCCATACACATTGAGCAATCAGCAAGCATCCATACCCAACTCTTTACTACAACAGCATGTCCATTCCATGACTTTAATTGTGCAGTCATCTTATACCTGCTGGTCTGAAATACGCAAATCTATTTTCTAAACCTACTTCTAATCTTGTGTTGCAGGAAGAAGCATAGAAGCAAGAAATAACCCTGGATGAGATGCCAGTCTGTCACAGGAGAAACCTGAACATATGCTGTCACTTGGTCTTATTAGGCTTATTAGGCTGTGGTCAGTCAACCTATCCTATGTGTAGGACTAATTGGTATCTAGAGGATGGATAAGATATGTCCAAATAAGATTACATTTCAAAAAAATTTAAGCAACATGTAACACAATTGGGAGAAAACCAGGCCCCTTTTTTTAATCTTCTGTATATGCCAAGTCTATAGTGACTTTAAAATGGTAAAGGTGATTGTGCCTTCATTTTGACATGCCAAATGACTTCAATATATTTCAGGTAAAGTGCGTTCAGTCAAGGAAGTTGATATTAGGAGAGATGTGGGGATGCTATCTCCCTTATTAAGTTTTAACAATTCAACCCAAGATGAACTGTATCATACAGGCTGCCAACATTCTTTTAGGTCTGTCTTTCATCTCAGGAAAGAGATGAACTTGGATTCCAGTACCTGTCCTTCACTGGTGTAAATGGAGCGCAATGAGAAGTTAACAAACTTACTCACAGGAGCCTCCCTCCCCACAGCTCATTGGATTAGACTGGAGAAAGGAAAGGAGAGGAAAGAATGGTTTTCTTTGTCCAGACATTTTGACCCTACGACCATAAACCTCTTGGGTCATCATTGTCTGAAAGTCTTTGATGGGTTCCTGAAGCTTTTGGCCGCCAGCGTGCTTGCACTGCTGTACAGGAGATGCTGCTGCCTGTGCCAGCTCTTGCAGTACAATGCCCAGTGCCGGGGGGATTGAAATTCATTCCGGCTTGTCCCCAATCTGTCCTGTAACTGATACCTGCTGTGTAAAGACAGGAGCTGACCCGCTGGCCTCAGTGTCTCCTCTCAGAGCTACATTAGTGCAGCCGGGCCTGAATGGAGCACGTCCACGTCACACAGAGACGGCGCGGCCGCTAATCAGATAGCTTTCCTTCTCTCTGAATAGACTGTCTAAGGCACGGTGTGTGGCACTGACCTCACGCTTTCATTCTGCCGCCTACAAACTGAGAGGCACTTAGATCTTTTTTCTTCTCTGTTACGAACAAGATTTTAATTTTTTCCTTTTCTATTATAACAATGAAATGATAAAAGAAGCCATTTATATGACAAACAAGCACTCAGCGGCATCCTGCTGAAATTCAGTTATGAGAGAAAGGAAGGCAGCAGTAGCAGCAGTCAAGTAGGAAAAGTACATGGAGTGGAGGGTATGGCCCACACTCACCTTGACAATGTGTGTCCCCAAGACAGCGTGACACAGAGAGTGTGTGTGTGTGTGTGTGCGTGCGTGTGTGTGTGTGTGTGTGTGTATTGTGAGTGTGTGGTATATGTAACCTGGCCTGGAGCAAGGAGCAATGCCAGAAGGCGAAGTCACAGCTCATTACTGTGATGCATTTTAGGCTTCAAAGGGTGTTGTCTTTGATGGTCCGAGTGCAGCAGCTATTTCATGTGTCACCCGAGTTAAAAGGTTCTCAATGGAGGTGGCAGCTGGCATGCCAAGGGAGGAAGTCATACCGAGTATAAGGATTTGCAGAAAACCCAGGTACAATCTTGAGCACCTTGCACTTTTGTTGAAGAAGCCGTGTGTACAGAAACCGGCGGACAAGCATTATGGTGAGCTTTGAAGTGAGCTTAAAAAGGCATACAAGAAATCTCAGGATTAACTAAAGAAATAATTTTAATAAAGAATAGAACATTTAAAATATAAAAGTATATTAAATTAAATGTATAATGCAATATATCCAATATTTATGCGAAGGCTAGGCAGAAATCCATTAATTCTTCTACCTGTAAATACAACTGCTTAGCAAAAATTCCTCTATCCATTTGTATAACTGTTACTCACTCACTTGTAATATAACAGCCTAGTTAAGACTATATTACATACAATATACATACAGAGTAAACAGAAACGTGAAACATGTCTTCAGATTTTTCTGTTATACATCAGGTGTGCAGCATATTGTTATAAAAAATGGTAAGGGTTCATGATTACCCCTGATGTTATTATGAGATATTTAGTGTAATAATTTACATAATTAATAACATATTCTTATTTTCCTAGACTTTGGTGTATACCAGAAACATCAGGCACAAGGCAGGAACCGACTCTAGATGGCATGATAGACCATCACAGAAGGATCGCCTAAACCTGTTCTTTTAAGGACCCCATTTCTTCAACAACGAGTCACCAGGGGCTGGGAGAGTCTATGCCGTGCAGGGCACTTTCTTAAATAACACTCCCACAAATGGGGCCAATTTAGGTTGTGAGAAAACAATAGAGTACCAAGGAAAAAAATACAGAAAAAAGGTTCAAAATCCACAAAGAGAGTGACTGGGATGGCATCTGAACCATGACTCTGTGGCTATGATGTATAAACACTAATCACTATAGCTATCATGGTCCCAAGTTCCGCTATAGCTGATTAATCGATGCATGATGTTCGAATATTTTGTAGATTTTAGTGCTACATACTGTAAACCTCTTCAAACACCCAAAAGGAGTTTGTTTATCCAGTGCTGTAGTCCTCTAATGCGGATGCTGTAGAAATGCACAAGTCTATCCAAAGTTTTTCAGAAGGTCATTGTTAGAGATATAAATTAAATTATTCAATTTCTTTTAATTTCATTTGTACTAAACTTGAAAATAGGGAGAAAATAACAGCTATGATTCTTTCAATCCTTTATTAATTCAATTGTAGCTCATAAGCTAATTTGACCTGTAGCAAATGTTCATGTAGTACAATAGCTCATGACAAGATGACAGTGTTTGAATAAGAAACTTTGAACAAGCATCTAAATAATCACTTATGCATGTTGTTATTATAAGTGCATTATAATATTATAATATATAGAATGTGCACTAAAAGAGAATGATGACATGCAATTTGTGATGAAATGTAACTGTAGGCAGCCTTTCCTTAATATCATCTCATGTGGGCAAGAAATAGCAAAATCCTCTCACCTCACTAAATATTCACCATCAACACCCATAATTTTCTCTCACCTCACGTTTTGCTCAGCAGCTCCCCCAGTGCCTGAAGAATCATTGAACAGAATGAGATGAGAATGAGATTTTTTTTCCCTCTTCTTGACTTAGTAGTGATGAGGCAGAAGAATCGATCCTATCAGCAATACTGATAACAAAATACCAGTGAGAAGCATCCATGACAGACTGGTGAGACACTAAAGATGCGCAAGCAAACCTGAGAAGAAATCTCAGTTTTATTAGTCAGGCTTCTGAGTCAAAATTTTTAGGTACAACCAGTGTATTTCATCATTCAGGGCACAATAAACTGACTGCATATGAGCCATTGTTGTTTTCTCCAAAGGTAGGCGGCAATATAATTGAAGATAAGACAAATGAAAAAGCCAAGTTTCATTTTATTGGAGAGCTGAAACCTCAACAAATACTCCAAATGAGTTTATACAGCAAAGCTCAAGCTTTACAAGCCTCTTTGAATTGCTCCTAGTGTTCCACCTTTAATTTTATTCTCCCAAGAGTGTTTCCTGTCCAGCTCGGCTTTCAAGTAAAGAGAGGATTCGTAATCAGATCCCAGTGGTTGGTGATTGTCTCCTGTGGTGAATCTCATATTTTCAAGCTGACCGTTTTACTATGGAATCTGTAAAACAATTCCATTTGCCTCCTACTTTTTTGCGGCTATCTAACAAACCATGCTTCCCACCTCCTGACCGAGCCTGTAAATACAACTGTCATCAAAGTGTCTGTAAGCAGAAACCTTAGATTTGTAGAACTGGTGGCTAATGGGTAATACAACTTTGAGCATCGTATGATGGAGGATGAACGTTGCAGTAGCTAGCGGTAAACGTCTGCCTTTATCTCAAACACTGTTAAGGCTTGTAAGGGTATCCAAAGTAAGAATAACAATGATGCATGAAATATAAATGCATTCATATTATTTTTCATTTAGAATTACCATAAAAATGAAAAATAATGTATTAAAGTGGTCTCATGGAGGAAAGCCAGAGTACCCTACAAGTTCCCACAGCAGTATTAAGTAAAACATACTCTAATGTCAAGACTGTCAAACAAACCATTTCTACATTTTACACACTGCATTTCTGGAGTGAATAGTATTCCAAGGGGCTACAAGTACTGAGCTATCTCCTATTGCCCCTTGTGCATAGTTCAGTTTTGTGTATTTTCTTTTTGTACCCTCACTATTAACAACTCATAATGCCACTAAATGGCTTGATTGCACAAAATACCCAAAGATCAATGGCTGGTTTAGTTAAACACTAACATGACGGTGTACAAAAGTTCAAACAGCCTCCAATTCTAAAACACAGTTAGCCATATCGATAGGCATAACTAATTGTAATGTACCAAATGATGAATGAAACAAGGATTTACTTACAGAAAGATTGCTTTTATATGATGATTTGAAATCACAAGGCATTTTTGGATGGAATACACTCATATACTGACAATACAGAACAAACACAACTCCAAAAGTTGCTTGACACTATTAGAGTGTCACTCTCTCAATACACAGTGTAGAGTTCATCGCTTTGGTAAACTTTTATATCTGGATGTTTTCCTTTGGTCCAATTACATTTCATGTTCAGAGAGCACAAGTGGCACTGTTGGCACTGCTCCCCTTTCTTTAAGCAATGGTAAACTTTAAAGCAGGCATAGAGCAGAGCACACTGTCGATCTTGTAACAATTCTTTTCCTCCCATGCATCTGCTCTCTGGCTTCACAGCTCACTGTCATTTTCTTGCCCACTCATATCCATAACACACACCCCACCCCCACAGCTCAATTAAGCGCAAGGGGCTTCTTATCAGATGCAGCCTGGTTTGGAGTTTCACTGCCCTCTAACATCCTTTCTCTTGCTCATTCATCTCTGTTTCCCGAGAGCTGAAAGTCAAGCTCCTCGTCACAAAACCTGGCAGCATTATCTCAGCCACCCCCGACCTCTAACCATGGTGGCGCACTTAGACCACAGTCCCCTGTGCTTACTTTTGGGAATGATGGGATTGTTTTCCCCACTTGTATAGGACGAAAGATTAAACTTGTACAAACACCTGAGGCATACTGAGGTTGTACTTTCCTTTACCCAGAGAATTTATAGCAACAGCTTTTAGTAGATACTGTTGTGGTCATCCTGGCCAGATTGCTCAGTAAACAATTAAAGGGAAGATGTAAGAGCAGGCACCCGGTCCTGTTTCCTCTAACTCCAGTGGAAGTATAGCAGTAATATTTTGTGTATATACTGCCATCCTCTGGAAACTGCCACTGGTAAAAGCTCTTGAGCCTTCAGGAAATATCTGCAGACCTTTCTGAATTATTACACTTATTTTACTATACAAAACATTTGACAAACCCAATAAGGTTTTGGTGACTTTCCGCACATTTTGAAGAGCAGAAGCTTGGAAAGCAGTGCTCCACTTCCACTGTTTTTACTACAAAGTTCTGAACGCATCACCTTCAATGACTGGAATCAGACTGAGATTTTATAGGGTGAAAACGTGTGATCCAAGTACGCTCACTCACGACAACACACATTTCACTTCTCAAAACAATCTTGGTGCTTTGCTTATCTGTCAATGAGCCTGTGTCTCAAATATAATAAGTGAGTAAAGTTATAATTTTCATTCAAGAAAGAAATGTATGCTTAAAATCAATCTGCCAGCAACTAGGGCAGTCTTAACTCATGGGTGCACTGGGCAGTTGTCAGGTGGCCCCATGAGCATAGGGGCCCCATGCTAATCTATGTATGTTGTGACTTGCGAAGTGGTTGTGTAGGTAGGGGCTCCAGTGCTCTGCTTTGCCTGGGGGCTTGTAATGCAGTTATGGGGGCCTGTAATGCAGTTATAGTGGTCTGATGGTCCTGCAAGCAACCATCAGAAATGTGTTGAGTCTAAACCCCAAAAAGGTCTACTAGCAATATATGGAGATCTAACTGGAGAAGTCTTCATCTGAACAGAATACAGAGCCGTGTAAGGATCAGGTTTTGATACATATAAACACAAAGATTTGACAAATCTCACAAATGTTACTGGATATTGAAGCCCTGATTGAATCACAAATCTTTACTTTCCTTACTCAGTTTGGAGCTGGAACCTATTCTGATGGCACCAGGCACAACAGGATTAAGCATAGACAGGATATTCGTTCATCACTGGATGCACTTGATCATGCTGGGTCAACTCTGGGTCACTGTTTACCTGAAAGCATAAAATTTTCATCTGCAAATAAAACTACTTGATAAAGAGTCCATGAGTGCTACTGAAATGCTACAAGACCAGGACCTCATAACATTCCAAATTTTGAGATATAAGAGGAGTAGATCCTAACCTGAATAAAGCTACAGGATGGCAATTGTGATTGGATAACATATCCATCTTTTAATTTTCATAACCTACTTTACTTAATTCATTACATAGAATACTGAACATAACAAACCACCCTAGATGGGAGGCCAGTGCACCACAAGGCTCACTGACACACTCAGTTAAACTGGTTGGGACACTCACTAAACCTTTATTAACAGACTAGTTGTCCCCAACAGCTCCACCTGCATAGAAGTAAAACAAGACAGCAAGGAGGGCCCTGTTTGGCTCCCCACTCCTGGCATCAAGCTTCCCCCTCCCCTCCCCTCAGCCTGCAGCCTCTGTCTCGGATTAGTGTGAATATATCGCTTCTGCAAGTGAACTATGATCCTTAGTGCAATGATAAAAGTCACAAAATCAACTGAACTGTTCAGGCAAATTCTAGAAAAAAGCCTGATCTAAATCCGTTAAGTAGTTCTCTCGTTCGCTAGCTAAACGGATGTAAGATCAGCCCAGAGGCTGGTGTGTAAGTGAGGAGGGCCCCGCCATCCTCCCCATGGCCCGCTGCATCGCTCTTGGATTCGTACAAATAAATCAGTACCGCAAGCGAACTGATACATAGCACAATGGGAGTGGTCACAAAATCAACCAGAATGTTCAAGCCAATTATAGAAAAAAACACAATCTAAATCCGTTAAGCAGTTCCCTCATGAAAAGCGGACAGACATGCAAACAGACAGACAGACATTGAATTTTATATATATAGAGAGAGATATCAATCTGAATAAACCTACGCAATACTGACAGGGTCAGAGTTTGCCTGAATCAATTACAAACTGACCAGATGTGATTTGATTTTAAGAATGTAAAGCTACAAAGATATCAAGATCCAAACAGCATCAGGCTGCAGAAGAATTTGGTTACAATTCTTTAAAACTTTACCAGATCAGAATTAGGCTTCCAATAAGTACAGCTCCTGGATAAAAAGATCTAATGGACTTCATGGGGCAGTACATTAGACTGATAAGATACCAACAAAGTAAAAGCCTTGTCAAGTAACATCAGCAGAATGTTTAAACTGCAAGATACTAAAACTACAGAATTAGACTTACAGAATACAGTGGCATAAGGTAATCTTACGGGTCAATAATGGTCCTTAGCAGAAAGTAACATTGCACAAGACATCTGTTGGTTTGCTCAATGCTATTTTAATTAATATGTATATAAAATGTACTTTTTTTATCTCTTGAATGCACCAAAATACAATAAAGTATATAGACATGAATCTGATTTGCAACTGTGTAATAATTTTCTCACACCTTCTGTGTTCCTGTGATCACATTAAATTCAGTTACTTTCTTTGATGAAGCCCACGTTTTTTCAGTTTGACTGGTGCCTAGATGTGACAAGATATCTCAGATGCCATTCAGACATCACAGACAGCCCTAAAAGTCAGCACTGTATAAAGTTGTGTTCTCCCCAGGCATTTCTGCTTTCAGTAAAAATATGAGAACAACATATCTATATATATAAAATCCAGCAGCTGTCTGTCTGTCTGTATGTCTATTCGCTTTTCACGAGAGAACTACTTAACGGATTTAGATCTGGATTTTTTCTATAATTTGCTTGAACATTCCGGTTGGTTTTGTGAGTTCTCTCATCATGCTAAGTATCATAGTTTGCTTGTAGGAGCAGTTTTTTCATGCTAATCCAAGAGAGAGGCTGCAGGCCGAGGGGAGAGGGAAGCATGACGTTAGGAGTAGGGAGCCGGGTGGGGCGTGCTGAGTCAGTTTACCTGTCGTGGAGTGTACCTTGCCTCTGCTTAGCTAGCGATACCTGTTTGTTTATCGATTTTTTAAGTTTGTCCTGTTTCACTACTACATGGGCAGAGCCGCATGGGACAGCTAGTCAATGATAAAAAGGGAAATAATAAAATGGTAGAGAAAATAAGGAAAATGTACATTTCTATACCTGTATTATAAATCAGCTACCCTTCTCTCCTGGTCTTAGTTATAGGGTTGCCCGTATCAGGCACAGGCCTTGAATCAACCATGGACAAGACACTAATCCGTGACTTCACACATTCATGCACACACCCACACTTACTCTCATTTCACACCAATCTAGAGGTGACATATCTGCTCAAGATACTTGTCTTTGGAAAGGGGGTGAAAAACCAGGATGAAACTACCATGATGAGGGATTTGAACCCAGTCTTTTGGAGCTATGAGTCATCTGTACTGAGAACTGCACCACCAATATATATTAAAGTATTTATACATAACTTGACAATGAACTTACATTAAGGGCTGGGCTCAGCAATATTTGATTACCTTGGAGCAGAATCAGTACTTCTCTGTATTAAGTGAAGCAGGCTGAAGTGACCAGTTAGAATGTCCACTTGATAAAGGAGATGTACCAGGTATGGAGAAAACCCAGACGGTCATAGTGAAAGGAATTACAGCTGTGGGCTGCCTTAGGAGGGACAGGAGATTGTTCAGACTTTTACTGAGGTCAGGGTGCCCAGGTCTCTTCAGATTTTTGTGCTGGCAACAAACTCCTCATAACAAAAAGCAGGGAAAGTGACTGATTCTCAAAGAAATGCAGTAGCTCTCAGACATTACAGTTCTGAAATTTAGCAAAAACTGTTAATAGAGGAAAAAGTATACTGATAAAACTGTTCTGTTAAACTACTTAATTCAATCCATCCATCCATCCATTATCCAACCCACTATATCCTAACTACAGGGTCACAGGGGTCTGCTGGAGCCAATCCCAGACAACACAAGGCGCAAGGCAGGAAACAAACCCCGGGCAGAGTGCCAGCCCACCGCAGGGCACACACACACACACACACACCAAACACACACTAGGGACAATTTAGGATCGCCAATGCACCTAACCTGCATGTCTTTGGACTGTGGGAGGGAACCGGAGCACCCGGAGGAAACCCATGCAGACACGGGGAGAATATGCAAACTCCACACAGGAAGGACCTGGAAAGCAAACCCAGGTCTCCTAACTGCGAAGAAGCAGCACTACCACTGCACCACCATGCCACCCACTAAACTACTTAATTGCTTATCCCCAATTCATTTAATAGAACTTCTTAAAAGCCATAATAAAGAATTTTCTTTTACTTTTATTTTGAAAAAATATTTTTGGAAAAAATGTGTTATTTAACAACTAATTAATTGTAAGAAAAAAATAGAAGAGCAATTGCAATAGAATAAAAAAAACGATTTTCAATGTAACATTGATACTCCAGAAGAAAACATTGTATGGCATTATTATTCAACACTTGAACACCCACTCATCCATCCCATGTAAGACAAAAAAAACATGTAGTCTGTGTATTTACAAAAAAATAACTGTGTCAAATTAATTGTACTTCCGGATTCATTTCATTTACGTTAGTCAGTCACTATAGGCAGGTTTTGAATAAATGCATGGAGAAGTGGACAAAACAGGTGTATAAAGAAAGAAAAAAGAAAATGCTAAAAGAAAACATGGTAAAATATATGTAAACTAATTTTGTAGTTTAACAGGTAGAATGTAATAGTAAAAAGGAAGAAATAGAACAGCTACTAGGATGATAAGAGGCTGAGAACTTAACCTAAAGCAGAAAAATTATTAAGCATTATTAATCAGATTGTGAGGTGTGTGGGACTAGGGGAAGGATAAAATAATCTTCAAGATTAGAATGTAA
Source organism: Polypterus senegalus (assembly GCF_016835505.1). NCBI lineage: Eukaryota > Metazoa > Chordata > Cladistia > Polypteriformes > Polypteridae > Polypterus > Polypterus senegalus. The sequence continues at coordinate 62,006,334 of NC_053159.1, read as the reverse complement.
CTATGACGTGTAACTAATATCATACCAGAAAAATAATATAATCTGCTTTTAGTAAAAAAAGTTTCATTTTTTTCATATATGTAAAGTAAATCTTAATTAAGACAATTGATTTAGACATCATAGTTACCTTAGTATATTATCTTTTACACCTCAGCCTCCCTTCATATACATTTTCAAAACCAGTAATGACATAGGACTTTAAATCTTGTCAGGTAATTAGGGAGACAATGATACCTAAAGGTCAGTTGTGTTCTGGATCACCAGCTGCATAATGAAAAGAGAGGAAGAAAAGATAGGAAGGAGGAATTTAGAGGAGAAAGAGATTATTGTGTTTGAAGTGGACAAAAAAGTATGCAAAAAGTTTGTTACAGTGAGTGTCGGAGATTCATAAAGGTTACTGTTTTTTGGTTTTTAACAGTAAAATAGTCAAACATTTTAACTAAACGGCAATACATAAGTCATCAAACGTAAACTAGTTTTAAGAGCAATATAAAAATTATAATGTACAAATAACACAAAATAAAGTATTCTTTTATAAATTCATTATTGGTTCAAGTACTAGTCTTAAACAAAACTGATCTTTTAAAAAATTAAAATTTGGACATGGCTATGATGGTATCATGGGTCACATGGCATGTGCATCATATGTTTAGCAACTATGCAGCACCACAGTGACCTGATACATAAAATATAATAAAATTCCCAGACAAAAACAAAAGTTCAAAGTAATAATGTGAAGATATCACCAGAGTAAGGATAACAGTGTAAATAATCTACTTTATATAAATATTAGGTATGTGTCAAAACCAAACATAAATGACAGAAATAAAAAAATAATGTGTGCTGGCAGAAATTAATGATGACTGTATGCAGCTGACTGATATCTGTACGAGAAAATAAAGCAATCAATGGCTCTCTTCACTTCTGAAGGCCAAGCTCAACAGTGATGGCAGCCAGTCCTCCAATCTGCTAAGACCATAATGTCTGTGATAACAACTTATTTATTATGATGTGTTCATATGAAGAGAACTTTACATGAAACTGTAAAGATTAGAAAATCCGTAGATGACCACTCATATACCAAGGTGAAGACTACAAAGATGTGAGCTGATCACTATTTTTCACTTCTTAAAGGATACGTTTGGTATTTTTCAAGACAAAATTATTTCTTCATCAATGTAGTATATATGCCATGCAAAATTGTGTTTTAAAGTTATGCTCTTTCTATAAATTTATAAATATAAAAAAAGCCTTTCCTGCCCAGTCACTTTACAATGGAGCTTAAAAACACACCAAATACGTCCAGTATTCAACTGCGCTTTCTGTGTTTCAGATGCATGTCTGTGGCAACAAAAGGGATCTGAAAATACTCATTTTAGAGTATATTCCTGGTGATAATATTAATAATAAGAATTCACATTTAAATAGTGCTTTTCTCACTACTCAAAGAGCTTCCACACAGGACGTGACTCCATGATCTCCTTACTGCGAGGCAGAAGCGGTTCACCGACAAAAACGCGATAGACATATGCGGTCCGACAAAACCACGATGGACAAATGAGCGCCGACAAACCCGCTAACTGGTTTTCGACAAATGCACGCTGACAAAATCGCCACGACAAAATCGCGAGAGAAGCCAAGAGAGTGGGACGCCCTTGCTGCAATTCTTCCTACATATGCAGGGCGTGATCTTAAGGACTATTTGCGTGCCGTGCTGATGGCATGCCGCGTCTCATAATATTGACTTCTAAAATAAACATTATTATATATGCTTTAAACTAGTAATTCATATTTTGAAAATTTTGTCGGTGCACTTTAATCGGCGCTATTTTGTCGCCGCGCATATGTCTATCGCGCAAATGTTGGGTCACAGGCAGGGCCGGATTTAGATGAAAAGAGGCCCTAGGCTATTCGACTAGGCCCTTTCACCTCCCATTTTTAAGTTTGTTCAAATTGCTAACAATTTGAATGTAGGCCCCTCTTGATCTTGAGGCCCTAGGCTGAAGCCTAGTTAGCCTATAGGAAAATCCGGCCCTGGTCACAGGCAGAAGCACTACTGGTACTATTTTTTTGAGGTAAGGATATATTTTCTATCCACTTGTGTGAGTTCTCACATAAATACTGAAGTAAATCAAAACAAAACCAAATCAAAAATGGCATGTATGAACTACTTTAAATTGTGTGTGTAATTTCAAGACACAGATCAATACCCAATAGTTGTAATGTCTTGAAAAACGAATACATTTGGTAAGTTTTTAAACTTTTCCACTGTGCCCCACAGTCTGCAATGTAAAGCGCAAGTGCAGGCAAGATATTTTTTTAAATTTATAGAAAGTGCTTAACTTTAGAACACAATTTTGTATATAAGCCATGTTTGGTATTTTTCAAGTTGAAGTTATTTCTTCACAAAGTTCTCCTTTAAGCTTGTTGAGCTGATTTATTGAGTAAGAAAATAAGAAATATCCTGGTTAAACTGGAAACCCCCTCAGCCCTCTGTCCACCATTCATTCTGTGAAGTCACCTTCTTGTGTGTGCTTTGCTGTCTTCATTTCTGGCATCAGATTTTTTTCTTCCCTCATACTCTCACTTGGATCAATGGGAGGGCCCTCAGAGGAGTCATCATCTCTGTTAGGAAGACAAGTTAATTTTTTCCAGCTGCAATGGAACAATGACAGATTTGCTCTGTCAGTAATAACAGAAGATGACTGGGCCTGCATGGCTCCTCTCTGATGTGACTTGTGGCCACTATTGCACAATAACCATGGGATTGCTCTAACTGCCCTGCTGATTTCTTTCTTTAAAATTGAGAGCAACTGCATCTTCAACATTTACACATTGAAATTCCAAAGAGGAAACCAGTAAGGGTTTCTAAGAGAAATGTCACTTCTTGACATCACAATAGATTAATGGGATATTGGAGGGCTGTGGCATATTAACACATAAGCTAATTAGAATGGGGCTGAAGACATCAGAACCCCACTCTTAAACTTAGAACATGCAGTTTAGCGTACAAATTCAAGATACGGGGTATTACTGGCAGAAAAAGCACCACAAGGTAGCATTTTGTAAAGTTTTTTTTTTTATTGTAGCACTGAAAACACATCACAATTTGCCTTTATCTCCAATGTAATTGTACTAAAGATACAAAGCCATAGTAAATTAAACTCAGTACCTGCATCTCGCTATGTGATATGTACCATGTAACTACAAAGATATTCAAACAGTTTTGCTGCTGTAACAAAAGAAACATGTTGGTATTTACCTTCAGATCTATAACTAATTAATATTTCAAATTCAGATTTACATTTATTCACCTAAGCTCAGCCAAGAACATACACCTTTGGTGCTCCAAATATATTTGAAATAAAAGCAAAAAGTGAAATTTGTGTTTATCTCCAGTGTTAGTTAAATATGATAACCTTGCAAAGCACTGTGGGCAATACCATTAGCAACCAAGTTAAGAAAACTACAAGTAGTAGAAAGGGAAGGATGTGAGGAAAACTATCACTTATGTGTCTACTTTGGCAAATTTATAAGTGCTTTAAATGAAAGATATATAATTTGTTTTTGGTTCTTAACATGTAACTGCCCAGTCATTTAGCAGCAGAACAAAGCAGATATATGTGTCTCATCAGAATATGTGCCCAGCTGTGTTATAAATATACTCTAGCTGAATTTGTTGAGGGTCTCCAAAAAGGTGAAAATAGTCCAAATGACTTGCCACACATAAAAATCTCCACAGTCCAAGTGTCTTCCTTTTACATTTTTTCGTGACATTCAAAACAAATAGTTTACACAAAAATGAAGAGAAAAAGGTTGATAATACACACAAAAAAGGGGGAAAGGAAACTTATGGATTTCTACTTGAGGATTGAGCATTAGGGTTACATTTCATTAGGTTTCTATATATTTAATTCATCACATCTATGTACAACTATATTATATATATTATATATATATATATATACTATATATATACATACTGTACATATATTGTCAGGGATGCCAGGGGCAACGACCCGGCCGGGACGCCGTGAGGGACCGGAAGAGGGTCAAGGCCCACCCTGGATCACGTGGGGGCTGCCTTCCTGGTTGCTTTGGGGGCCACAGGTTGAGGGCATGGAAGCCCCACCCTGTAGGGGCCTGTGGTCACCGCCAGGAGGCGCCCCAATGCCTTGGGGACCTGGTACCTCAGCACTTCCACCACACCCGGAAGTGCTGGGGGGAAGACTTAGGAGGACACCCGGAGAGCTTCCGGGAGAACAGCCGGCACTTCTGCCATGCTGGGGCGTGGCCAACGGGGGAGTGTCACAACCATCTGGAGCTCATCCGGGAGCATATATAAAGGGGCCGTCTCCTTTCATTCGAGGCTAGAGTCGGGTGGAAGAGGACGAGGCAAGAGAGGAGAGTGGAGGCGGCCCGAAGAAAGGCATTTGAGTGGCCAGGACTGAGAGTTGGGGTTTGTGCACTAATGAACTGAGTCTTTGTGACATTTAATTGTAAATAAACACGTGTGGTGGTATTGAACAACATGTCCACCTGTCAGTGTCCGGGCCGCGTCCACATATATATATATATATATATATATATATATATATATATATATATTTAACCCAACATCAATCTGTCTGTCTGTCTGTCTGTCTGTCTGATCGGGTTTTTTCTATAATTTGTTTGAACATTCAGATTGATTTTGCAACTCTCATTGCGCTAAGTATCATAGTTTGCTTGCAGTACTGAATTATTAGCGCAATTCCGAGAGAGAGGCTGCGGGCCAAGGGTACGTTTTTGAGAGAGAGATCAGAGCTACGTGTGTTTTAGAGCGTACTTGGTCATTAGCAAAGATATCATGGCCACGTGCTTTTCTCCCTACACGGGGCACGCTCTCCCGTCAGAGCTGAACACGATCAGATACAGTGCCAATGTTTGACGTTTGAGTGTACCTACTTTCCACTTCACCACAATTATATTTTGTAAAATTTTTTTATTGATTTTTGTCCTGCTTCAATACTGTGTGGGTGGGGCCACGGGGGACAGCTTGTAACGTATATAACAAATAAAACGTCAGAAAACTATAAGTCCTTAACGCCTAACTGTCTAACAGTTCATGCTACTTTTTAGCTGTCTCACTTTAACCTAAAGGCTATTCTATCGTCAAACAGAACTAACAATATGAACATTCCATTTTTTGAAGTTTTTAGGGGGTTAAACTAAATCTTCCATTACCTATATTAAGCTAAATTACATTGAATTTCAAAACTAAGCAAACTAAAGTAAATTTGCCATTAACATTAACTTAAAGGATCTGGCTCTTACATATATTTTTAACATGTTGTTTTATAGCTATAAACACTGGAACTGCTCACGGCTAGATCCTTTTCATATTCAGAGGATCACTTTTAGTCCTTAGGAGACCTGGGTTCGCTTCCCGGGTCCTCCCTGTGTGGAGTTTGCATGTTCTCCCTGTGTTTGCGTGGGTTTCCTCCGGGTGCTCCGGTTTCACCCCACAGTCCAAAGACGTGAAGGTTACGTGCGTTGGCAATCCTAAACTGTCCCGAGTGTGTGCTTGGTTTGTGGGTGTATGTGTGCCCTGTGGTGGGCTGGCGCCCTGCCCAGGGTTTGTTCCTGCCTTGTGTCCTGTGTTGGCTGGGAATGGCTCCAACAGACCCCAGTGACCCTGTGTTAGGATAGCGGGTTGGACAATGACTGACTGACTTTTAGTCCTGACAAAGCACAGGGTTTCTACCTTTTTATTTCAACTAAAATACTTGCCTTGAAATTCAAATTATTCAATTATTTTCATTTGAGATCACATGGGTAGAATTTGACAAAATGATTATGATGATGGCTGTGTAGCGAATGTGAAAGTGACATACGCATCTTCCTTTACAAAATGGATAAGATGTTTGAACCAAATTTCAGGCATATGTATCTATGGATCACTCTTCGGGTTCATCTTAGGTATTGAAACAACACCCGGGATTGAGAGGGGGCTTTGGTTCGAACTTTCTTTTCTTTTGTTCCCAGCTACAGCACAGAGAAGATGCCCAGTGAGGGCAACTGACTATGGCCCTTCTGGTCTCCTGCCTATAAATCCTGCAGCTGCTTTTGAACCGAAACCATCACAGGACAGAGCCCCCAAGCCTGATGGCTTTCTTGCTTTTGAACAAGCTTCTTGAATTGGCGCACATAGCTGTCCATTTTTCTTATTTCTGCTTTTCTTTAGCACTGGAATTAAACAAGGATGACTGGGTTTGGCATCCCAACATTTTTCCAGGATACCTTGCAGTTCCTTACTTGAACACACAATATAATCACATAAGTAGCTTTGATTGTGTATGTCAGGAATTTTCAAAGGATGCTTGAGTTTTGCTTTTGCATTTTCATTATTATTTGTATTATTATTCAGGTGATGTCACCATTATTGGCACCATTATAAATGTAAGTTTTTCATGGGTGCTGCCAATTTGTGAGTGATTAGGACTATGGTACAAATACTATATGAAGCATATGTTACAGAAGACTACCTTGTAATTTTAAGGACTTCTGAACTTCACTTGAAACAAATGGAAGACTTTGCAAGGGACATGATTTATGAACAAAATGAAATGAAGTTTTGCATTCTGGTTTTGCCTAACTTTGTTTTTGACTATTTAATCATTTAAAATTTTGCGATGCCATGTCAATTTTGGCTATTGATCTCTGTTAATTAGTCTGGCAGCCCTTCTAAAATGCTCTGAAAAACAAACAACAAGATCTTTGCCACTCTCCAAGTAAGAAAGAACTTACTTGGAAAGGTCTTGTCAGTCAAGGCAAAGTGCTGTGCTGCTTGAGAAATCAGGAATAATTTATTATCAAAGTTACAAAACTCATGTAGTAATATAAATAATAAAAATGAATAAAGAACATTTAATTGCATTTTTTGCCTTGCAGAAATACTCCAATATGTGTAATATATTGTGCATAAATTATATATATATACATACATATATACATACACATATATATATATATATATATATATATATATATATATATACACATATATATATATATATATATATATATATATATATAGTAATATAGGCGCTATGTTGCAGCTGACCCTGCAAAGACTCACCCACAGGCACGTGTAAAAGCACAAAGACTTATTTTTCTTCACCTGTGGGGCACATCATCCCGTGAACCCCACAGGCAATACACAGTCCAACAAGCACTTAACTCCACACAACACAATCCTCTGGCACCACCACTCCTCCCAGGCAACCTCGTCCTTTTCTTCCCAATTCTGGCTCCTGAGTAGTGGCTGAGGGCTCTTTTTGCAGCCCTCCCGGAAGTGCTCCAGGTGGTAATTGGCCTAATTAGGCTACACTTCCGGGTGTGGCTGCATTCCAGCCCACAGAGGCTTGTTAAGCCATGCAGCTCCTCTGGGTGGTGGCCATGGAGCCCAACTGGTCCGAGTCCTGAAGTCCCACACCTGTGGCCCCGATGTAACCCAGGAGGGCTGCCACCAAGCGTTCCAGGGGACGTAGAGTGCATCCCATGGCTGCTCCCCCGGATATAGTGTTGGATGAGATAGTGTTATCTCATTTTGTATGCACAGTTGAACCAAAAAAGACTTAAAAAGTCCTTTTAAACACACTTTATTCTTGAGCTTGAAAGAACAATATCTTTTAGTCTTTTAAAGGCAGACTGCAAATGGGATAAACTTCGCTTGTTTGAGTCCAGTCATCTTTTCCCGGAAATTAAAAGAATGCTAAGGCGTCTCCATCAGCACTATCGCACTCCATGAACAATGTACAGGATAGAAAACTCAGCCGGGCAGTGAACCCAATACAGAGTAAATTGCAGAGCTTTCCAGGTTTCTGGTAGAGTGAGACACCTGACTTTTTGATCCAGCATTGTCAGAGTGCCACCTGTCTGAAAGCGTGTTTTCTCTGTACTTGAAGCGGCCCTACAGAATGCATGCTGTCTATTTTTTAACTCTGTGTGTGCCTCTATGTCTTTGTTCCTATTGAATTATTGGCACCGTCTTAAGTAGACATAGAAATAAGAATTTTATTCTACTCTGTACTCCTGACAACACACAATGATTTACATCTTATATTCTTTTAAGAATAGAGTAGAATAGAATAGAATAGAATAGATAGATAGATAGATAGATAGATAGATAGATAGATAGATAGATAGATAGATGGTCATTATGGCCTGAACACACACCAGAATGACTAAAATAAAGAACAATTAAAAAAAAAAATTCTGACTTGTCAGTCACAGTAACAATGAAGCATTATGCAGACATATTGCTGTTGGTATAAAGGAGCCTCATTTGCTATTATGCTGTAGATGCACAGAATTCCCAAAACTATTACCTTTTTCTGCACTGAAAATACATTGAAACTCAGCTTTCAAAGAATACATTTAAAAGAAGTAGTTATCAAAATACAAAATAATGTTGAGTCCTACTATGTGTAAAATATGCAAGAAAAATATGCAATATTCCTTAAGCTAGGAGCAGGAGATGCTTAGAAGTTTCCATTTTCTTCCCAGTGTAAAGTGGCAAGGACTGAAACGGACATACAGCTATGTTACAAAATATATGTTTGGCAAAAAAAAGAGAACTTAAAAGCAAACCCATTACAGATTGACTGATTGATTGTTCTTTATTGTTCAGTAAAGGAAATTTGCTTTGTTCTGAATGACAACACAACCGAAACAAATTCATGCAGCAGAGTTTGCCAGCAGTGCAGCACTCAAAATGTCTTAGACTTCCTACACGCCATGATATACTGGAAGAAAGAAAAACATAAAAAAGACAATATACAAAAATGTTTTGCCTTTTAAGAAACTTCTTTCTGCAAACATTTACGTATAAGCTGTAGTGTAAAACATTTTAATTCGAAACAGTTTTAGCTTCTTGTTTTAGAATCAGTCACAGTAACCACTCAATACAGGGTTGACAATAAGAAAGAAACAAAGAAATTCCAACATTTGTATTTCAGAAATAAACTGCTTGTCCCATTATAGCGTTCTGTTGATGTTTAAAATAATTTAGAGTGATCATTAATATTTTCAGTTTTATTTTTAATTTTAAGTCATACATTCAAAAAACAGCATAAAAACAGTTTTTTGAATGTATTTTTTTTAAATTACAAAAACAAAGACAAATACGGATTACATAGTCGTACAATGAACATTTTTCTATAGTGTGAAGGAACCATTTTCAAGAAGAGCACAGGCAAGAAGGATTTAAAAGTGCAGAGTAATAACAGTGGGTGTACACAAGGCAGTTGGGTTTTAAATTAATCGGCTGAAAGTATTTTATGACTATATTGCTCTGCACAAATATTATGTGAAGTAAACCTTTTTTCATTAGATTTTATGAGAATCTCCCTAAAGTTTTGTGGTATGCCAGGTGGTTTGACAACAAGTCCACAACAGGTTTAGGTCATTCACTTTTTAATTCTGCAGGAAGGCTGAGGATGTTTTACATTAAAACGAAGAAACTTTGCTTTGTATGAAAGCATTACAGAACTCAACTGAATTGAATATGGAGAGCACGATGATTTGTGTTTTACAAAGGATAGCGCCTCATAGTGAACAGTTAGATTAGGAAATGAAGAAGGGCAGCTTTTGTGATTCATGTAAAATCTGAACTTAAGTGGAAATGCAACAATTAAATGAAGATATACTGGCTCAAAATATTAGAAAGAAAGAAAGAAAGAAAAAGAAAGAAGGTTACTGCTGCTTTTCTCTTTCTAGGATGAAAATGATTAACAATGGATGGTAACAACAGGCACACAATATTAATTCAAGAGGCAAGCAAATCAAAAATCACTTCTCGTACATCTTGGCATACTCTCTCATATCTACAATATTCCTCTAAGTTGCAGGTAAGGATGGAAAGGCTTGTTTCAAGGATGGTATTACACAGGAATACAGGTTTCAGATTGTACTTTGCCACAGGCCCTGATGCCACCTTTCTGTACCCACAGCAGACACACTTAATATTATTTTAAAAATATTAACAGCTGACACATGGCTCAAATTAATGGAAAGAAACTGAAGAGCATACTGTATTTCAAAATTACTGAATTTATTAGAGAATATGTTTGCCACAAGAAATAAAGATAAAAAGAAGATAAAGAGAACAGTACAAATAGTAAGAAACACACAGTCATGTTATGTCCTCATAATGAAGTGGACTATTCAGTAATTAAGATCTGATGTTGAAGTATAATGTACACGGTGACACATGGTGTTTCATCAAAGTGCACCTGTGCCATTGCTTATTCTCTGTTTATATAACCTGGAAATACTGTAGAATGCTCTGTTGTTCCTTTATTCTGGATAACATCAACTGTGATTGTCATTCATGTAAAGCTGTCAGCATACATTGATAAGAAAGGGAAATGACATGCCAGTTGTCTGCTTTGAGAATGTATTTTACTGTTTTGCGACTGCTCTCTTTAAAACACACCCATCATCCGGGCTCATGTGCTTCATGTGCTGGATTCCAGATGCGGACTGTTTCTCCCAAAAACAGCAGCTAAAGTTATTCAAAGTAAAAGCATGCAGACAAACCCTACACGACAGTTTACAGAGTAATTATTTCAAATCAGCTCCAGCTTGCAACTGCAATTACGCAAGTTTAGGGAGATAGTGCTACAGTGATGAGGCTTGGGGTCTTGGTGGGTGGCACTCTTTCATCTCGTACTCAAGCTGCACTTTATTGTGGGGATTTCAATCAGGGTTAACAGCAGCAAGAAAATCTTACAATCCTGAAATAGGTTTGCAGTTGAATGGCAGTTCAATGCTATGTCTGGTCCGCAGCCACCCACAGCCATCCCTCCTCATGGGATTTACTTGCTGAGAAACAGGTGTGCCATGCAGGATGATAAGAAAAAAAATGAGGGTGAGTTTGGGAGATAATGGGTGTTTGGAGGACTGTGAAGAGGCGTAAAGAGGCAAGTACACAGAGTTAATACAGTGGGCTAGTGCTGCTTACCTTTCTAAAGTATGTTACTCAGGGGGATTTCAATGTCTTTGAGCATAAAACATGAGTATTCATTGCTATTCATGAATATGGCACAAGCAATAAAAGTCATTTGTGTTCAAGTATTAATATTTTTATATCAATTTCCTGATGAGTATGCACAACTAGTGAGCAAAAAAGACTATCCTAAAATAAAAATAATTATACAATTGCACAAAATATAACAATTGTAGCCACGCAAAGCTGGAAATGAGCATTGTGCAGAAAGTAATGTTGTGACTAAATGAAAATGATGCAATTTTGGACTTAAAATTTTTGTAGCAAGAGACACACAATAATAAAACAAACATTATCTTCAACTGGATGAAGAAGCACAGAATCCCTTACTACAACACTAATAAAAACACACATCTGTACCCAAATTCCCCTCATAGAGTTGAAAAACTAAAGTAACAAGACAAACCCCAGTCCCTAAGTAGGAACAGTGAATTGGGCCTTTATCTGTGCGGGTTGGCCTTAGTTTTCTACGTCTCTCAAAGGCAGGTCTTGTTCACAGGTGTGCAGTAAAGGAAGCCTGATAGCGTCTCATGAGATGTCATTGTAAACCATTTAGTTTGAAGCCATTATATTAATTCTGAATTCTTTCTGCAGCATTTTTTTCTCTGATATCACTTTAGAGATACTCTTAAGGAATCCTTCTTCTTTGCTGTACACAATAGCATAGCATTGATGGAGCTGCACATCTATGGCCTGAGTTGTCCATGTCTCGAGGATGGTTACCAGAAAAACTGTTGTTCTGCCTACTCTCGGAGTCACGTAAAACTACTGGAGAGGCCGACGAGACACTCTATCATACAACCCATGCTAGATCCTCAGAGTTCATACTGCATAGCATTTCTAGATACTAAAACTTTCAAAAAAATTGTTTGCTAGACAGTTGATTTTGGCTACTATACTTTCACTATAAATTCATTCATTAAATTTGCGTTAGGATTCAGGAGGGTTGCTTCTGAGAAGAAAAATGTCCTACTGCATATCATCCTGTTGGCTGACTTTTTCTTTTGAGACAGGCTATAAAATAATCCTTATCCTGTGTGGATCTAAGAGTCAGAAAGTCCTGATTCTGACATTCAAGATGTTTTACGTGCTTATATAGGTAGAAGGTGACGAATTCTGGAAAAATATAGAACTTTACACCCCAGCCTTTTGTATGTCAGTTAGTTCAGCCTTTGTAGCAAGTGTTAAAAAGAGCAATAAAACACAGCCCTTTTAAAGGCCACTCATTATCAGGAATACAGGAAACTTTTAAAAAATAACTGCCAGCCATTTTCCTTGGGATCAACTTCATTGTGCCCCAACCTTTTTTTTTCTACATTTTGATATTTTGCCTTCTCAAAAACAGGCTAGGCAGAGTGGAAAACAGGAAATGCTCCCTCAGAAAGGCTGAGAGGTGTAAACTGAACCCTTCCAGACTATAATCACAGATGACATGTTTTGGGAAGGCTTCTGTCTGCTTTTCTGTTTTGGCGGGTGAAATACATCATGACTCTCTCCCACCGCCACCCCCCCTCCAACGACTTCTCTGACACACATATTTTAAGCGTGCCCCTCAAGAGACAGCTTCATGATATCATGTGCTTATAAATGTATACAGACTCTGCCACGGTGGATTTACTGCCAGACTCCTTGAAAATGTTAAATGCTTAACGAGCCCTCATGGATTCCTATAAAACTTATATTGCATTACACTTTCTATTTAATTAAGCCGTGAGGTCTTTGGAGCAGTCTAAACACCACAGAGCCCACTTCAAACTGCATTAACCAGGACACAGACATTGGGTGAAGATTACTGTGCTGTTATGAGCACACAGCTTTAGGGAGAGAGAGGAAAGGAGAGAGACGTATGCCACATTTCATATCTAAAATTTGATTGTTCACTTACTTTTGTAAATATTTATTTAAATAACCTTATATTGTACTCACAAAAGTGAGTGCAATTTGTATATTTTGTAAAGTACTTTTATTACTATTTTATTACAATTCGGTTTGCTATTATTTTCTTTCTTCTTGTCTTTTTAACTCTTATGCCTCACACCAAGTCGACTGCACCTTCAATTTCGTTGTTCCTTTGTAAATGTGACAATGACAATAAAAAACAAAATATATATTTAAATAAAGGTATAGTTATATTAATCATTTGGAAAATTGTTTCTTGAATGTGAAGCTTAGTTTCCAGGTTTAATTAATAATTTTATTGTTGTTTAGCTGAAGTTGACACAGTTTTCCTGTGTTTGTAAAGGTCTTCTTTGGGTATTCCCGTTTCTTACCACAGTCCATAGATATGCTGTTGGGATGCTTGGCAACAATGAACTGGTCAAGTTTGAGGAAGTGTGGAGGTGTGCATTAGTGTGGCATTATCTAATGTTCATTTTGGTTATGTTAATAATACTTTAGGTACTTCAAAAAAGCATCTATTACTCTTTTACTCTTATGTAATAATACCGTAACTGATTAACGGGTAAATAATATGCAGAAAGCAGGACGATAAGGAAGATATGGAAAAAGATCATCTGTTGTGGCAACCCTCAAAGGGTGCAGCCGAAAGAAAAAGTAATAATACCTAACAAAGGGTTCTTCTTGTCTTAACTATGTTTATAAAGCATCAGTAAAATAGGTAATCATCTCTGTGCAGTGTAACATTTGATGATGGTAAAATGTCTAATGAATATTAAAGATTCACTTTTAAGTATGCAATATCAAGAGACATGTGTCTCACCTAAGCCACTGTTGCAAAGTGAAGTTATTTAAGTAGGCCACATTGCAATTTACTGATGCTTTGCAAGTGTATTATCAACAAAAGAAGCCTTTGTTAAGGTCTTGGTACATAAGAGTAGATGTGTAATAGATGTATTTTCGCAGTACCTAAACTAAAGTGTTACCGTTATTTACTGTAACTAGCAAATGCAAATTGCCACTGTGTGTGAATATGAGTTGTGTTTTTATGTGTGTGTGTGAGTGACAGTAGTCTCTGTGATGGACTAGAGTTCTCTCCAGGCCTGTTCTCAGGCATTTGTCAATGCCTTGTGCTCCCACAGCCCTGAAATGGATTGAGAAAGTTCTAGAACCTATCTACTGAACTCAGTCCACTGAGGGCTACTCAAACGCATCTGAATGTTATGCCATATGCACATTTTCTAAGTTGCTTGGTTTTAGCATAATATCCTTAATGGTAAATCTTCATGCACAGTATCATACAGTAGAGTACAAACAGATAAAAACAGAACAAAATGCATGTAAGCACATGGCAAAGAATAAAACAGAATGCAGAGAAATGCAATCATTATTGAATAAATCAAAGGGAAAAAATATAGCTATGGGCATATCGCTGCTGTAAATCTAGTAAAGCTACAGGACAGATTTGAAAAAGAAGAAGAAGAAGAAGAAGAAGAAGGGAAAAGTTCTGGCCTGGAGTAGCAAAGAAGTGTCGTCATGTTGTGAATACATAGGTGTGGCCACAGCACTGCGTCATCACATTTGTCTGTCTAGTTCTCAGATTTGGGTGACTTCCAGTCAGTATGCATTACAAGGGTTACTGTAGTAGGGTTATATTTGGATTCTTCTAGGCTGCGGTCCAATTATTACTGGCAGTGTACAGCTATTGCAGCCCCTACACACAACTTTTACTTTCTCCTGAACACTGTGGTTTTGGCTCACATGAACAGATTTCAGTTAATTTGAAAAAGGCAGCATATATATATATATAAAAAAGAATCAGAAATGATTAATGCAGCATATAATACTGGACCTTACTACTGGACAGGCCAAAAAAATGAAAACAGCATAACAGGCCACCTAAAACCTGCAGAGAAAATGAGCCCAGCAGGCCTTTGTAATCACTGGGGCATGTGAGTCAGGGTGAGTTTGGTCTCCAGGCCTATAAAACAGCCAAATGTCTCAACAGCACATCCAAGGCACATTAGGGACTTGGGAAGAGCACTGTAAGTTGAGAAAGGGAATCATGGAGGTGCGCATAAATGCAAAATTGCAAAATCTGATCTTGGGAGAATAGAGAAAGAGTGGAAGAAAATTGTGCACAGCATATATGATTTTACACTTTATTATTGCTAATGTTTTTATTGATTTTGAATTATTTTAACTGATCCATTGACCCTGTTTGTTTTGTGATTATCCAATACATACTTGCTCGCAGTCTGGAGTAGTCCCTGAATGAGATGCCACTCCATTACAGGCTACAGTCCCACAAACAAAATGTAAAGTTTCCAAATGATGTAAAAGCATGCCTTTGGTTTGTGGAATAAAACAAGAATCCACAGAGGAAGCTCATATAAAAATGAAGAATACATGTAAACTCCAAACAGATGGCATCCAAGGCATGAACTAAATCTTGGGTCCAAGCTGCACCACTGCTTTACCCTTTTTAATGCCATTAATTAAATATTCATTTTTTGTCTCAAAACGTATTTTATGTTGTAATAATTATCCATTCATCCATTATCCAACCCGCTATATCCTAACTACAGTGTCATGGGAGTCTGCTGGAGCCAATCCCAGCCAACACAGGGCGCAAGGCAGGAAACAAACCCCGGGCAGGGTGCCAGCCCACTGCAGGGCGTGCACACACACACACCAGAGCCAATTTAGAATCGCCAATGCACCTAACCTGCATGTCTTTGGACTGTGGGAGGAAACCTGGAGTACCCAGAGGAAACCCGCACAGATACAGGGAGACCATGCAAAACTCTACACAGAGAGGACCCGGGAAGCAAACCCGGGTCTCTTAACTGTGAGGCAGCAGCGCTACCCACTGTGCCTAAATGCCGCCCTGTAATAATTATACTTAGTTAAATTGTTGCTCTTTGTTGTAATATTTTCACAGTGTTGCTGCAGTGAGAACAGTAAAAGTGAACTGGAACTAAAAAAAGTTAGAGGGTGAAAACATAAAAGAATGACAGAAAAGGAGATACTGGAGCAGGGAAAAGGAAAGAGAAGTAAGGAGGTAAGGGAGGTGTGAAGAAAAATGGCAAAAGCAAGACTTGCGCTATCACTTTATGTATTTCTATGTGCCATGCATTGTTTTATAATTTAGATTACTATGTTTACAGTATTCCTTTGGCATATTGACTGCAATTAAAGTAATAATGGCAAATTCATTGAAAGAATAAGTGTGATATTAAGGATGAAAGAAAGCAAAAATGAAGTATGAAAGAAAGGCTTAAGCAAAAATGTAAAAAAAGTATTAGAAGAAAACATTAAAACTGCCAAGGGAAAGAGAGAGTGTGTGAGGGATGAAGAGTCTGAGAGCTCTATTAGGGAAGTGGAGCTACACTTCTGAAAGCTCCCAGACTGACGACCAGTAACAGAGCTGCAATTGTTTGGAAGATGATCTGGTTTTCATTAGTAAGAAAAGCAATGGGCCCAATTTGTGAACCGGACTGCTCACTCGCCTGATGTGCAAGCCCCCCCAAGCCGTGTTACTTGCTGGCAGCTTGACGATGCTGCTTCCCATGTTACCTAACAGACCCTCAGTTGTTTCAAGTTAATGTGGGCCTTTGCTATTATAACAGACGCCCAGAATGATTCAAAACAACAGACTCCTGCAACCCAAAGCATAGAGGTCAGGGAGCAGATGAGATGATAGAGATCACTAAAAAGTGGTAATGGGATGGTGGCTGCTGATTTATTAGAGGAAAACCATTTCAACCTTTTTTGCATCCTGGAGAAACCTACTGCACAATTTGATCTTATTAATGGTTATGTGAATGCCAAGTAGTAGATACTGCTGCTACTCAGGGGAGAACTGACAACTGTCCTGCTGGAATGTTCTTCAGTTGAGAATAGAGTGATAAGTCTGTTCCACTGCAGGACAGCAACAGAAGCAACATAAAGTTTATAAATAAAGTTTGTTAATGCAATTATCTAAACAGTCAATCACATGGCAGTAACTCGATGTATTTCTGCATGTAGACATTGTCAAGACAATCTGCTGAAGTTCAAACAGAGCATCAGAAAGGGAAGGAAAAGAGATTTAAGTGGTTTTGAATGCGGCATGGTTGTCGGTGCCAGACGGGCTGGTCTGAGTGTTTTAGAAACTGTTTATTTTAACCGGAACCATCTGTAGGGTTCACAGAGAATTGTCCAAAAATGGGAAAATATCCAGTGAGCAGCAGTTTTCAAAGTGAAAATGCCTTGTTAATGCCAGAGGTAAGAAGAGAATTGATAGACTGGTTCAAGCTGATTGAAAGGCAACAATACCTCAAACAACCACTCTTTACAGCCAAGGTATGCAGAAGAGCATCTCTGAAAGCACTGCACATTGAACCTTGAAGCAGATTGGCTACGGCAACAGGAGACTGCACCTGGTGCCACTCCTGTCAGCTACAAACAGGCAACTGAGGCTACAGTCCGTAAGTGCTCACCAAAACTGGATAATAGAAGATTGGAAAAACATTGCCTGGTCCGATGAGTCTTGATTTCAGATGGTAGGGTCAGAATTTGGCATCAAGAACATGAAAACAGATTTATCCTACCTTTTATCAATGGTTCATGCTGGTGATGTTGGTGTAATAGTGTGGGGGATATTTTCTTTGGGCCCCTTAATACCAATTGAGCATTGTTTAAATGCCATAGCCTACCTGAGTATTGCTGCTGAGTATGTCCATCCCTTTATGACTGCAGTGTATACATCTTCTAATGGCTACTCCCAGCAGGATAATGCACCATGTCACAAAGCTCAGATCATCTCAAACTGGTTTCTTGAACGTGACAGTGAGTTCACTGAACTCAAATGACCTTCACAATCACCAGATCTCAATACAACAGAGCACCTTTGGGATGTGGTGAAACAGAAGATGCATATCATGGATGTGTAGTCAACAAATCTGAAGCAACTGCATGATGCTATCATGTCAATATGTCCATCCCTAAGGAATGTTTCTAGGTACTTGGTTGAATCTTTTCTACAAAGGATTATGGCAGTTCTGAAGGCAAAAGGGGGTCCAAACCAGTACTAGCAAGGTGTACCTAATAAAGTGGATGGTGAGTGTCTATGTTATGAATATGAATAGTATTTACATTGTTTTAAATCTTATTTATGATTTTTGCCAAAGTGAAAGAACAACTCTACTGATCCTTATAAATCAAGCTTATATAAGTGACCTCTAAATAGCCTGAAAAGGCAGTCAACCCCATCCCCCGGTTACACTGGCCTTCCAGGTGGGTAAATACTGTAAGCTTCATTCCTTCCAACCTCCTAATAAAGGCTGGGAACAGCCTGCCTTTCTTCTTGGCCATTTAGAATGGTGGCATCCCGGCCAGGTAAGAAAAGAATCGTGCACCATCCCGATTGGGATGGTAGCCCACTCCTGCCATCCATCACAATATATATAAACTTAATAAATTGTTACAAAAGTGACCCTTGACATGCCTTATCTAATAGACTCTGGTACAAACATAAAGCTATCTCTGGGATGTTGCACAGCTGGCTGGAAAAGTTAAAAAGACAACTTCTTAATGAAGACAAAGGAGTGCTGAAAGCAAATCAAGAACATTATTTTTGGAAAACCTTGCTGACTTATATATTAATCCTGGGTGTCTGGTCACTGTCTGTGCAGAGCTTGCAAAGGCTCTGTGTGTTTTTCCAATAAGTAATTTGGTTTTCTCTCAACATCCTAAGTAGGAGCTGTTTGGTTAAACGGTGAATCACAGAGTAAAGAGTTTGAGGATGTGATGGCCCCTCAATAAACCGGCCCTGCAATTAATAAACCCCATTCTGAATGGGTTCCCTCTTTGTGGCCATTTCTGCAAGGATGGGTTCTGTACCCCCACTACATGACCTTTAATTAAACTGGTCAGTTATTATCTGTTGTTCAAAACCAATTTAAAGCACCTATGGGATTTTGTTTTTGCAAATGTTTTACTTTGATATTACACTTTTTGTGTTGATCAATGAAATACATTAATAATTGATACTGTATAAATGTGAAAAAGTCATAGTGGGTGAATAATTTTTTATAGACAATACACATTATTTCCACAAGGTACTATTTAAACTGCCATAATAAACTACAGTGGTCTGATTCATTGACTTTCCAAGCAGCTATTAGCTACTTTCATTTAATGGAGCCAAGACATTATAAAATTAAGTGTCCTATGACTTCAGCAGAATGTGTTGGCTTGTAATTGAAACCACAATCTGTCAATTTACCATGTCAACAGCTTTCACACATGATAGTCCCAGGTGTTGGAGTGGAGGAAATCCAAACAGTAACATCTATGGTCAGTGCCTTACCAATTCAAGACCTTTTCAATATACCTGTATTTTCTGAAAATTACACAACAATTTCGTCATTGCCTCAAATAAAGAGCAGCCTCCTTATTTTATAATTTGCTACAATTATGCCAAGCTAGCCTTGAATGTTAAGATGTTTAACTTTATGACCTAATATTGTTATTATTATTATTATGATTTCTTTGATGACATCATTTTTGCATTCTTTGAAGCTTTGGCACCATTTAATTGCTCTCTGCTTGGCAGTGGCCATGTTGTGTACAGGTTGCTAGTGAGATGACATTGTGGTCACATGGCATTTCACATGATCATTCCCTGCCTCTAAAAGATGGCAGTATGCTGGCACTGATTATGATTTCTGGATAGATGACCAGTAACAGATATTAACAAAAAAAAGCACATGTGAAAGATTTTATTCAAAGGAATTTGAGAAAGTGAAGACTTTATTCTAGTTTCTTCTGGATCCTCAAACTTGACCTAAACATTTTAACTTTGACCATTGGATTTCCTAGTTTGATTTTTGTGGTTTTGACTTTTATTTTTGACCTCCCTTTAGTTTGTTATGATTTGAGTACACAGCTATGGCAAAGAAGGTGGGAGGCCTACTAAAGGCCTCACAAGCCAGACTGAGCTTTCACGGCCTGCCTAGGTTTAGCTTCACCCCATGCAGTCTGACCTCCCAACTCCACAGAAAAGCTTTGGCCTACTTAGACCAGAAATGAAGGACTTATTTTTAAAGTTCCAAGCAATCTATTTAAAATCTCAGTGTCTTCAAAATACACAAACTGCCCTGCTATGGAGAGGTACAATCCAACCCTTTGACTATGAAGGACGAGCCACACAGTGATCCTTATAAAAGCAATGAATTATTTCAATATATGAAAAAAACAACCAAAACAAAGGGCAAAATTGCAAAAAGAACCAACAAGTGAACAATTCCTAATATACTATCCAAAGATTAAAACACAAGAACAGAATAAAAAATATTCAAGAACCGAAAAACCCAAGATTTACAATTAAAATCACAAAATGAATGTCAATCAACCACTGAAGGGTTTGTTCTCATATTTGGTTTATAAAGGTTGAGGGCCATCCTACAGCAGTATTGTCAGGGTGGCCCCGCCTCTTGGGGTTCCACACACAAAGTACAAATAACATAGGAAAACAAATCATTGCACATAGGTAGTAAATAATAAGCAAACAAGAGAACATAAACAAAAATGCATAATTAACAGTAAACAAAATGAAAAATAATATTTTAAAAAGAAAAAAGAAGACACAGAAAAGGAAAATAAACTGAAGTTGGGCAACACACCCCTGCTGAAACATGGCCCCAATGTTTTGAGGTTTCATCTACTGGTATCCTTTGGGTCATGATCCTTTTAGCCCATAACATTGAAATCAATGACAAAGGTTTATGCTAAATGCTTGATAGTTAAAAATCTTAAATCAATCACCTATGTTTAAAAACCATTGCTTGAACAAAAACGTAAAAATCTCAAGATCTTTTCATCTCTTATGTTTCTGATTCTTATTTCTAATCAGACAAAATGGCTATGAGATAAGTCTTAGAAGGATTTCCAAAAGCCATTTTAAAAATTTAAAAAATTCCCCTATAATGCCACTAAAACTCGTTCTGTATTTAAGTGTCACAGTTTTAAAATGTCAATGAATAAAGTATTTCTATCATGAACTGCTAACTGCATCTGTGTGTTGTGGGACTTTTTTAGTTTTAATGTTTGTTTTGTATTTGTTCTGCATATAGTCATATCTCATTTATGATTTGTGGGCTGATTGCTAATTGCATGTGATGTCACAACACTTCCACTATTTAAGGCAGTGGCATCAGTGGCATAACTAGAGTTTGTGCCGCTTGGGGCGGGGCGGTGCTTCAATTTGCTGCCCTCCAGCATATATGAATATGTTAACCTATTTAAATAGAACACTAAAATGATGTATAGAGATATATATATAAACAGCAATCATTTTTCACATATAATTTCTTATAAGCATCAACTAGACAAGAATATAGTAAAGACACACTGATAAGCTGTGTTCTAATTATTAGTTTAATATAATTATGCTGTGAAAACCAGAACCAGTGTAGTGTACAAGTCATAGGTGGGGATGTTTCCAGACAGAGCAAGAATGCATTTGGATTGATAAGGAAACAAAATTATAAATTAGTTGTTTATCTTCCTAGAAATTATTATCAGTGTAATATTTATGTTTATTTTTGTTATTGCCTGATAAATTTCAACTGCTGTGTCTGATGCCATCACAGAAAGACAGTCTGAAAATTATTTTTGAAGCATTTGTTGATAAAAATCAGAGAGTTTGACTTTTTTCATTCATGAGTGATATTTTTCCAAACCCTGCTACTTGCATTTGAATTGTACTGAGACTTTTGGCCAATAATGCTGGCCCCAAAAATGTGGCACCCCCTCATGCAGAAGTCGATGTCCAAGTTTTTATATAAAAACTTTATATTTACAAAAAGATTGAATTAGATATTGAATATGTGATTAGTTATTTTAACTATGACTTTGACTTTTGCTTCACATTTTGGTGTAGTTTACCTGCATGTCCTGCTTTTTTGTAAACGATCCTAGTCCTGAATTCAATAATGTCTCAGTCTCTAAACCCTGAAGTTTACTCTCCTAGTTCGATTTCAGAAAATGTCATGTATATGAATATGCCATTTTTCCAACTGCCCATTACTATCTCAGGTTGCAGTATTATAAATCAAAGAGGTAACTGAGTGCCTACTTTAGGTGATTACTCTTGCCAGAGCAGAAAAGACATACATATTTCTAAGACACAATCATCAAGAAGGATTCAACATTCCCTCACCATCCATGTCCAACATGATTGAAGGCAAAGCATCTTTGCAGTAGTTAATACTTTTGGAAAGAGGATATGATGCATCTTTCAGAGCATGAACATGATATCATAGATACAGATACTGTACATGCATTTTGTTAGAACCTTCCTACATATTTTGCCTCAAACACTTTGATAGCATTTTCCCTGAAAAATGAAATGACTGCTTAGGTCATGCTTGCAGGAATGCAGTTTAGGAAACTTTCAATATACATTATTACAAAACAGCAAAGACAGACCTGCAGTTGTAACGGCAGCTTTCTTACATCATAAATATGCTCTAACATACATGATGGTGGCAATGTGGGGGTCTTACAGTCTTGTTGTAAACCAAAAGGATGGGCGAAAAAAATTATGATTTTCTGCTTTATTCCCTTGCATGAAAACTGCATTCAATTCTATACCAAACTTTTTTTCTTAAAGCTTCATGGAATTACTGAAGAGGCACCTTGCCTAGTTCTCTCTATCTAATTATGTAAAATTTAAAATATAAAATGTAGACACTGAAATGCATGACAGAAACCCATGTGAATATGGGCAGGTTCTGCATGACCCACACTGAATTAAACCACCATGGAAATTAACCTGGATATCAGAATCTATTGGACACCAACCATGCCTACTGCAGGACCATGACTCTACTGTATAAATAAATAAAATTTCAATATGTCAAATACTTTTAGGGGATATTCTCCTTGAAATAGTGAATAGTTACAAGACAAAGTTTGATCAACTTACTAACTATACAGCCTTAACTAGCAATTCCTGATGTTTATTTTGTGCAGGCCAGACCTCTTTGACAACTGTCAGGTCATCTACTGGCATTATATGATTTTTCCTAAGGGATCCACCTAATGAAGGACGAGAAGAACTTATTATGAAAAATCTCACCAGACAAAGCCCTTCACACAATATTGCAATGAAAGGACAAAATAGTCCTCCAAATAAACATTTCTGCCTTAGAGAGAGAGAGGTGAAATGTAAATGATTACATTGCCAACCCACTGCACTCCTAATGCTCCTTGAAGTTAGCTTCAAAAAATAGCCAGTTAGATGAAAGCTACACTGTAGTCCTGCTTGACCCTCGACCTGCTTCCCAAAGCTCCAAATCTACTGTGCTGCTTCAGGCATACAAAAGAGGAGTCAGTCTTGCGTGATGACTGCCGGGTTCACACAAAGTTGTACAGAGTGCCACATTATCATCTTACCCAGCGACAGAGAGCAGGAATGTCTGTTTAGCTAAACAGAAACAGAGGTGTCTGTGTGGAGGAACGAGAGTCTTGGGAATTGGAGAATGTGGCCCTGGCACTTGTGCTGCAGAGGCGTCTGTCTTACTCCTGCTGGTCATGTAGGGTTAATCCAAAGGAACTGGAGTGCTCTAACCCACATCTAAACCCTTTGGCAGGTGACTGGGTGTGACTTAGTGGTCAGTTATACTACAGTGGTCTGGCAACATGGACTGATTGTCTGAAGTACAGAGTCTTGGTAGTAGAGGGGGAAATCCTGGGCACCAGGGAGCAAATTGGGTAGAACAGTATAAATATTTAAATGGTAACACTTTAGGTTAGGTACTGCATTAATTACTCATTTACTATTATGTAACTAGAGCTTAACAAAGGCTTATAAGGCATCAGTAAATAGGTTATTCATCTCTGTGTGGGGTGGCTTTCGATGTGATTTTAAAATTACTTATGAATATGAAGGATTCACAGGTAAGTATGCAATATCAAGAGGTACATATTTCACTTAAGCTCCCTCTGATCGTGAAGTTATTTGAGTAGGTCAGAGAAGAATAGTCACTTTACTGATGCTGTGCAAGTGTCATTATCACCAAGTGTATGTTAAGGTATTGTTCCATAAAATTAAATGAGTAATAAATGCCTTTTTGCACTACCTACTCTAAAGTGTTACCTATTAAATTAAAACTGAAAGCTTACTTGTCCAGATTTTGTTCCTGCCTTGTGTTTCTTGCTTAAACCAAAAAATCAAGAATATAAATCTACGATTGCTAAGGATCTGTAGCAGAGAAGTGTAACACTTTAATCAAAGGTCATAAAGTCTATCTCTAACTTTACTCCATGTGCCACTACTACAACTATAAAAACCAAAGCATTTCAAAAAAGAAAAAAGAAGAAGAAAATGCACATACTGTATAGTGTTACAGTTACAGCGCTACAGTTACAGCGCTACAGATATGTGTGCTTCTTGCTGCCAGAACAGACTCTAGCCTCCATTGAAACTGTACGGGGAAAAGCTGGTTTGGTAAATGACTGAGTGAAGACAGCAAACCTTTTGACTAAATAATATTATGTGGTGACATTCTAATTCTGCACATATGCTTTCATGCCTATATGTATTCTGCATGTGTGTGATAAAAACTTTTATAAAGAAAAACAAGTAAAAAATGTGCTAACTAGAAGCACTGTCATTGGAAATGTACCTTTTAGGCTTAAAGTTAACTACATTAATTGGTTGGGAGAGGAACAACCATATGTGTCAGCTTTGGAAAGTGTGCATTTTTCCATGAAAACATACTGATTTATAACAGTAGGCAAGCTAAAAAATGACTTTGGTATTACAGTAAAAAGGTGATGCTAGCTTGTTCCCCCCTACCTTTACATTAAGAGAAAACAACAACTTGTGAAACACAGAATAAGAACCAAGTGTTTCATTGCACATCATAAAATGTAGTTAAAGATGTTCTTGTCATTGATTTAACATTTATACCTTTTAAAATGAGTGCCCCAAAAAATGAGTGTGGAGTATCTATTAGAAAGCGGTGGTCACTCTCCCCTGCATCCACGAGCAAAAATAAATGTTAAGAATGGAAACAGTGCTGTGAAGACATGAGAGGAATGTGTTTTAACACTAAGGAACATTAGATTACTTAAAGGAGAAAAAATAATCTACATCACCAACCTGCCAACTTTGGTAAAGACAAGTAATATCCTTTATTTTAGATTGAATGTGGCTGTTAAACAAAGCAGCAATGGAGAACAGCTCTATAAAAAACTCCTCTCAATCAGCTATGCCTGTAAATGGAAATTATTGAATAACTTTTTAAATATTGTATAAACACATAAATGGAAATACAATGCAAAGAATACCATGCCCTGTATACAGAAGAATGGAAATTGTTTAAAAATGGACACACACACACGCAC
The DNA here is from genome assembly GCF_016835505.1 of Polypterus senegalus. NCBI lineage: Eukaryota > Metazoa > Chordata > Cladistia > Polypteriformes > Polypteridae > Polypterus > Polypterus senegalus. Next base: position 61,980,983 of record NC_053159.1, on the reverse strand, counting down.
ACACATCTTTCTTCTGCGTACATATCAACACAGATGCAGACAGTTCAAAAATTGCCTTTAGGTAAATTGACTGTGCCACAAAACAACATGTAAAATAGCATCAGTGCATCAAGTACAGTAAATCTGTGAGTAGAACAGATTACATTTACCACACACATATATTTCTAGAAAATTAAGTCTTAAAAATTTTAGCTGGTGCATTTTGTAGAAATGAAAATGGAAATTACTGTAAACTGCTTTCCTTCATAACCTGAATACATGGCATAGAGCATTATATAAAAACTGCTTATTTCCTCCCTCCTGGAGTCAAGTACGCCATCAGCGTAGGTTTTGTATTTTAACAGGGCTGTGGAATTGAGGCTGTGCTGGAGGCTAAAACAAACAGAACCTGCTCCTTCAGCCCCATGTTCAGCCACAACTATCTAAAAAAAAAACAAACAAAAAGTGTAAAACAAGTGTTTCACAGTAACATTAGGAAGAGTGATAGTTCCTGTACCTGAACTGTGTGTTTTCCGAAGGCCAAAGGTGAGCAAATACTGGAATGAAACTTAACTAGCATCAAAGTTCAGTGCACCTGATAAGTTAGTCGGATGCCTTGCCTCGGGCTACGTAATCATTTCTATTACTCCTGTTTCACAGATGACTGGACAACTGCTGCAATGATATCGATGCAGCCTTCACCTGATACTATTAATAAAATCAATGTGCATGTCGGATGGCTGGTACACACTGACAGGTGAAGAGGTAGCTAGTGCATGTAAATGCTATTGTGTGCGGATTGCAAGCTTTTGCAGGTGTAGCCCAGAGGGCCTAAAATGGGATTTTAGTTAGGGTGAATGCTATCGTGATCATTTGCTTAAGTAAACACTTGGGGAAGGACTCCTTCTTTTGCTCTGATCATCTGTTATTTTTCCCAGAGCAGCACGAGTAAAGCAACACAGTGACAACCAATTTGGTATTTGTTTCTTCCTAATACTTAATGCTTACTTGGAGTAAATATTTTTGGACACTTGACTACAAATGGTGCATGATGCTGCTGTCATGAATGACTAACTTCTCAAGTGGCTTCACTGCTTTGGAATCATATTCTTTTATGCATGCGGTTTAGAAACCTGAATTGTCTCTATAAACCTAAGAGATACTGCTTTAGTACCTGTATACCTCACTTCCCATGCATAAACCTGGAACAAAGGCTGATATTCCTTGAATTACGTTTTTGAGTTTTTTTTCAGAGGTGTAATCCTAGTAAACATTCATTCATCTAAGTTTATTCAGTTGTCTGTAATGCTCTCCGTAACATATGTCCAAACCTTAAGCCTCCACATTTCCATTAATGCAAAATTCCTGAGTCTTCTCAACAGTGAAATATTGAAGAAGAAACTCAAACTACACTTCCAACCATTGGTCCATTTTCTGTGATCAGGATAACATGAAGTCAACTCCTCTCAATACCATTGAGCATAAAGTAGGAACCAACCCTGGATGGTTCCTGGACTGGTCAAGCCCATCACAAGCTACACTCAGGAGCAAATTCACATTCAATCATTGGTCAATTTATGTCCACAATTAAATCAACATATGTATCTTTAGTAGGTAGCAGACAAGTGAGAGTAGTCAAAGAAAAACCCACACAGTCGTCAGAAGAAAGTTAACAGTGTTTGGGCGAGGACTTTAACTTAATGCTATCATTGACAAGGCCAGAGTATTGTCCACATTCAGCAAGACCTTTTCATATTCAGCACCCACTTAGCTTGATTACAATGTCACATGGAGCTGGAATATATCCTATAGGATCAGGCCACAAGGAAGAAGATAGCAATGGAAAGAACACTAGTCCATAATACAGATGACTTACACTGGAGCAATTTAGTATCACTTGTCAGGGACGCCAGGGGCAACGACCCGGCCGGGACGCCGTGAGGGACCGGATGTGGGTCTGAGCCCACCCTGGATCACGTGGGGGCCGCCTTCCTGGTTGCTTTGGGGGCATGGAAGCCCCACCCTGCAGGGGCCCATGGTCACCGCCAGGAGGCGCCCCAATGCCTTGGGGACCTGTTCCCTCAGCACTTCCGCCACACCAGGAAGTGCTTGGGGGAAGATTAGGAAGGACACCCGGAGAGCTGCCGGGAGAACAGCTGGCACTTCCGCCACGCTGGGGCATGGCCAACGAGGAAATGCCGGGAGCCATCTGGAGCTCATCCAGGAGAGAATAAAAGGGGCCGTCTCCCTTCATTTGAGGCTGGAGTCGGGTGGAAGAAGGACAAGGCCCGAAGAAAGGCGTTTGTGAGGCCAGGACTGTGTGTTTGGGGGTGTTTTGTGCATGGAACTGGGTCTGAGTGACTATAATATTGTAAATAGTGTAAATAATAAACGTGTGGTGGTTGAAGAACAACATGTCTGCCTGTCTGTGTCCGGGTCGGCTCGACACACCATTTAAACTAACGTATACAGTATATGTTTGGAATGTGGAACAAAATGCACACTCAAAGATGGGAAGGCATGAAAATTCATTGACGTCACTAGTATCTGAACCCTGCTTCCTGAAGTAGTGACACACAAAACTCTGTAAAGTAACATGTTATTAAACACAAACACATCACACAATATATGTGGAGTAATAAGCGATAACAACAAATAAGCTAAATATCACTTCATGTTTATTCATTATATCACTCTTAGAAACTAATTATTTTTACATAGAGTCTCAACTAACTGAAGGCAGGAGCGAATATTTCATGATGAGTCACTACATGAGAATACATTCGCCAACCATCCTAACCTGTACATCTTTGAGATGCAGGAAAAAAACGGGGTACATGCAGAAAATCCACTGGCAAAAAGGAAGAGCATGCAAACCTCTGACAAACATGGTCTAAATAATTATACTCCACAGGCCTCTAAGAGACAACTGGTGCTCCTTTAGGAATCCCATGCATTTAACACACAAAGTGCAGCAGCCTGCATGAGAAATTGTGCCTGGGACTCTACTGTAGAGCTGTGGGCCCACCACCATGCTACAACATAAATATCTACTATAAAATAAAATGCTAAGGTATGTCTGTGTGTGCACACTGCCCAGACCATACAAGCAATCTGATTGTGAAACACATGAGGAAAAGTAAGTGTAAGAGGCATGCTGAGAGTCACCTTCAAAGACAGGAAGGATAGGAGGTAAACAAGTGCCTTGAAAAGACAGAGTCTGAAAAGAACACTTTACGGGAATGTGCTCCACAGAGGGAGTGCCAGTCAAGAGAGATTCAGACACATGAAGATACCGAAGAAAGGCCCTGAAGATACATATAGGGTAAGATATACCACATATTTTTAATATGTTATATTCCCTGTCTTTGACAGGTAACATGGCTAGTTAATCATAAAGTAAAGTTTGAATATATGAAAACACAGGCAGGTGGCAATATTGGAGGTAACAATAAAATTGCTGATTACACCGATTCCAGAAAAAATACATTTTTGGTTCATGCTGCTACTAAAAAAGCAATTGATTGCAACTAATAAGTAAATATTTACTGAGCTTTAATTGACTTCTTTCTTGTGCAAAAAACACTGTCAAATTGTAGCCTTATTAAAAGCAGTATATAAATTAAGATTAGGTGTTAAAAAACAGAAAGGCCTGACATCCTGTCCATAGCTCTATATGGCCTTAGGCTCCGGCTCCCTTGCCAAGATAAAGTGACTTCTGAAAATGGCTTCATGATGAATGAGTGTTACATTCAGGAATCACAACTGTTTTTCATTGTGAGGTCTGACAAGAAGACTGTTGTTTCTGAGCTATAGTCAGGATGAAACTCCAGAGCACACACCTCAAAGATACTCTCAGATGTTTTATAGTATGTGAAATACAGTATGTTATATAATATAATAATGAAGTATGAAGGCAACTACAAATTACCTGCATTTTAAACAGGATTCAACCATTTTCATGTCCATGTCTATTGTCATGTGAACATAGCATACATAGTACAATGAAGTTCATATTTGCATGTTTCCTCAGAACACTGAAAAATGACAATACCAACAAAGATACATATACACATACACACACCTACACACACATGCACACACATAAACAAAAATTTAAAACATCCTGTAAAGCACATGGTATATATAGATGCACATACTGTATACAGTACATACTGTCAAACACGCGTGTTTCGGGATCAGTTGAAGGACTCTGGTGGTGGCAATTCTCCTTAGAGTTTGCACTGTTGCTTAAAGCCTTTTCTTCACCTCCCTCTGCAGGACAGAAGAGCGATACCCATACCACCAGTTTGCTGGTGTTAGTTAATGTATAGAGATTGGTTAGTAGTTCACATACACAACAAAATATTAGGTTGGAGTAGGAAGATCTCAAAGAAATTAAATCTATGCAGTGAGACCTTGCTATACTATAGCAAAGCTGCAGGTCTCTTCCTCACGTAACAGCATTTATGGGGATAATCTGGAAGTTTGATCCCTCTCTCATCTTGTTCTTTTTTCTGATCAAATTTTCCTTTTACTGATCAGTAATCATCCCTAAATTATTACTTCTTCATTTTAATCTTCAATATAGGGAGCAGATTATTCTTCCATCCATTTAGAGACCTGCTTGATCTCATTCAAGGTGCATCCTAACAGCATAATGAACAACGCAACAGCCAGTTCTGGACAAGGTGCCAGTATATTGCACAGCACACTTATAATCACTCAATTAACAAACCAGTTCAGTAAAAAAATTCATCCAACTTGTGTATTTTAGGGATTTTGCAAAACCAGAGAAACATCCACACAGATACAAACTAAGTGTGTAAAGCTACTCTTCAAACCTAATCTACTGTGAGACAAAACTATTCATCTAACCATTCATTGATTTTCCATCCACACTTATCCAGAACAGGATTGCACAGGAACTGGTACATATCCCAGCAAGCATAGAGTAGAAGGCATGAAGAATCCCAGATAGGGACACATACATACCCAGAAACATACTAGGGCCAATTCACCAATTCACCTAATTATATACTATTTGCAACCAAACGTGATTTAAAAACAAACAAAAAAACAAAACTGTATTGTATTGCAAGCAGTTGAACAGAAAGTTTACGCTAGGTGCTTTGTGAGTGACTGAATACTGTAACTATCACCAGTCTCACCCAACTATTACAGTATGCATTTCCACAGTTTTGCTATTAGATACTCTTATAATGGATAATCAGGAAGATATTTTAGCACAAATGCCCCAATTATTACCCTGCTTCTGGTTCACTGTAATGCATTTCCAGCAACTTTAAGCAGCCATTTATTTTCAAGAAAGTATAAGTATTACTCTACACCTTGTGGTCTGTTACCACGTATATACTATTTTTGCCAAAAAATGCAGTGTTTTTTTGTAAATCATTTTGGTTCATAATAAGGGGCATAACTGCAGTGATTTTTTACATTGTGATGGTGAAGTGCACTAATGTAGTACATACAGCTCTTGATTTTTCAGTGGCACATTTGAAAAATAATGTTTAATGTTTGTGCATATTGATATCCTGCAGTAGATTCAAATTTAAAAATGTTCTAGTTTTGTCAAGATTGCAAGATGTCTAGCCAATAGAATATCAAACTGCATGGTAAGGCAGTAGGCAGTCAAAAGGTGGTACTGTATACTGCCTATTGTATAAAGTTTCATCAGTACATTCTGTATTTTATACATTATTCTAGTGCAATTACTTTAAATAAGATTTTGCAGTTCTTTGATAAAAAATTAAGCAAACAACAATAAGTTAGGATCTCTACAGTTGTACAGATAAAACAGACCTTATTCGGGTGCCGACTATCAATCTGGATGGGAACAACGAATGTGGTAAGACTCAGAAGATGGGATTTTATGTTTAATACCGCTGGTTGTTAACCCCCAAAATAGGCCAAGGAGGAGACTTTCCTGTAGGTCGTTTGGAGATGGAGAGGATTTTTTTTTTTACTTTCAGGATGTACTTTTAGTCCTTTAGCTGCAGCTTCTCTATGCAAAGAAGCTCCTGGAAGCCAAGTACTCAGAAAAAGTGAAGCTTCTTCTCAAGCTCCTCTAAGACAGCTAATAAGCTCCTTGATGAATGATCCTTATGGATTTCTGCACTGCTAATTTCCGTAACTATCACTGTTTGAAAGATAGCCGGGCGGATTTAGGGTCCAGAAGGCCCCTTGTCTTTTGAAAACACAGGACTGCATTATGCTGTGGAAAAAAAAGGAAAGAAAGAATACAACGAACACGTAGTATTCTCTTTTTCCTAAAGCCCACCACAGTTCATTAGCTTCAACCATACTGAAATATAATAAGGCTGTTGTGTGTTGAAGAAAAGCAAATCTGTCGTGTGTGCAAAATATTGGTTGCATCCAAAGCTGAAGGGTTTCTGCTGCGATGAAATAATAAGTGTCACTTGGATGAGTTTTATGAACCTAGTATTGCTTATTACAATGTTTTTATATAATTAACATGCCTTCTGTAACAGATGTGTGGGTGGAATGGTGAGCGGTTATTGTCTGTCTATTTCTTACTTTTTGTCCCCATGTCTACATGGCCATCTCACAGCACTTTTTTTTTTTTTTTTACAAAATTCTTAAATATGTGCATATTAAGTTATCTGGCTACTAATCCAATGTGAATGAGTCTGCCCGGCATGCACTGAAATCCTGTCTAAGGTGGTTCCTGCCTAATATCTGACAATGTTGGAATAGGCTCTGGCATCACACTATTTTTTTGAAACCACTTATTCCAAAAGTGAGTCATAAGTAGGGTCATAGTGATAGATAGATAGATAGATAGATAGATAGATAGATAGATAGATAGATAGATAGATAGATAGATAGATAGATAGATAGATAGATCTATCACTATGACCCTACTTATGACTCACTTTTGGAATAAGTGGTTTCAAAAAATGATGGAATGAAATTGTCCTGGTAAAAGTGTCAGTATGGTGTGATGAACTGGAGGAATGGTATTCTGAATTGAATCCTGCCTTTTACATTGGATAAATGATGAAATGTAGATTTGCATCTAACCAGAAATGCAAATGGTAATTAATTGCATGCAATCAGATGAAAATAAATATAAATATATATTGCAGTGAGGGATTTGTACAGATAAGAGTAAGTCAAGAGTGTATACAGAATAATTAATGGGAGTTAAAATATGAATATGAATATACAGTCCTAGGTTGTACATGCGTGGTTTTAAGTTGTGACGGGAAAGGTTGAGATGCTCTAGCCCTTGGATTTTCAGCTCAGCTGGGTGACAGATACAGGGTAAAAGCTGTTCCTGAGCCTACTGGTGCTCTTATGTAGACTCCTGTACCACCTCCGAGAAGGTTAAAGGGTAAACAGACCCCGATAGTGCTGTGTGCCCTCCGCATGCATGGTTTCTGCTGGAGGCCCTCAATGACAGGTCATAAGGCATTAGTGATGTGCCAAGCGATTTTAATCACCCACTGCAGAAAATTATGGTCTGAGAGTGTGTGGTTACCATACTGTGATAGAGTTGGTTAGAATGCTCTTGATGGTGCAGAAGTAAAAGTTCATTTGAATCTGATAAGACAACTGGACTTTCCTCAGCCTCCTCAGATAGTAAAGACATCTATGTACTTTTTTGATCAGGAAGGAGGTGTTGAGGGACCATGAAAGATCCTTGGGAATGTGAATGCCCAGGAATTTAAAGTTCAATCTTAATGAAGATGGAGGTGTGCCCATAGCCTTTGGACTTCCTGTAGTCCACAATGTTCAAGGCCAGGTTATTGCTGGAACACCATGTGATTAAGCTCTGGACCTCTTCTGAAGTAGGTTGACTCAACACTCAATGTTGTTACTGATGAAGTGTACTATCATGATGTCATTGGCAAACTTAAGGACTGTGTTTGAACAAAGTATGGGGACACAGTCATAAGTGAAGAGGGAGTAGAGTATGGGGTTCAACACGATAGGTTTGTGGGACACCAGAGTTCAGGGTCAGGGTAGAGTGTGGCTCTCTAACCTAACAGACTGTGATCCATTGGTCAGGAAATCCTAATACCAATTACAGAGGCAGGTGCTAGAGCCAAGCTCACTGAATATTCTGACCTGCTTACAGGGGATGATAATGATAGTATTAAATGCTGAACTAAAGTCAGTGAACACATCCTCACATAGGTGCCACAGATATCGTCAAGTTTGTGTGAAATGCCATAGAAATTGCCTCTTTGGATGACCTGTTTGGATGATATGCAAAATGATGGAGATCCAATATGGGAGGTAGGCATCATTTGAGATGAATGAAGACCAACTTTTCGAAGCTCTTCATAATGATGGATGATGGGACAATGCAACCAGATGGAGAATATTAAAGTCCACTCCTATAGATTGCTTACGTGTTGGCACAATGGTCATTGTCTTGAGATACGGTAGTACAAAAGCCTGGGCCAGAGTTAGATTGAAAATGTCAGTGAAGAGACCTGCCAGTTGCTCTGCCCAAGCCTGGAGTACTAAGCCAGGGATTCCAGCAGTGTTATGCACATTCACCCAGCTTAATGCAGCACGGTGGTGAAGAGCGTAATAGGCTGCTCATCAGAGGGTGACTCCATTTTAATAGGTATTTCCTTATTAATGAGCATAGAAGTTGTTAAGGTTGTCAGGAAGGAACACATAGCTGGTTGGGAAAGCTGTTTTATTGGCTTTATAGTCTATAATAGTCTGGATACCCCATGACATGAGATAAGGGTCTGACTTGTCATGAAAGTATCCATCCATCCATCTATTATCCAACCTGCTATATCCTAACTACAGGGTCATGGGGGTCTGCTGGAGACAATCCCAGCCGGCACAGGGTGTAAGGCAGGAAATAAACCCCAGGCAGGGCGCCAGCCCACCGCAGGGCGTGAAAGTATTCATCAATTCACAATTTGTGATCAACTTTAGCTTTCCTGATGCTCCTCTTCTGGTTAACCCTGCATAAGCTGTATGCCTCTGCAGTGCAAAGATCATCATATTTCTTTAAAAGTAGGCAGACTACGCTGCTTATCCATAGCTTCTGATTAGGGGAGTTTCTATCAACACAAGAGTTAAGAGTTGTCTGACCTTTTAATGGAAAAGATGGATTGGGACATGGGATAGATATGTGTAAAAAAATCAAATTAACAATTTTAATCTGATGTACTGTAAATACATAAATATAAATTGATCATTTATATTTATTATGTTAATTCACTTCATAAAAACGATATATAATATTTTTATTATTATTTATTGTTATTAAAATTTGAGATACATTTTGTGACAGTTTTCACAGTTATGGTGCTAAACAAAAGCTGTTTTTTGAGAGACAGTGAATTCAAAAAGTATTCAGACCCTTTCATTTTCTGCACAGTTTATTATGGTGTAGACTAAACTTTAAAAAGGACACATTTTCCACTTTTACCTATAAACCTACACTCAATAACCCATAATGACAAAATAAAAACATTATTTTAGAAATGAAACTGGATTGGAGTTTACTTGCGGCAAACTGAGTTGATAGGACATAGTCTAGAAAGCAAACACCTCACAATTTACACTGCATGGCAGGAGAAAAATGAAGCCATAAGGCCCAAGGCACTCTCTATAGACCACCACAATAAAACTGTGGTGAGCAATAGATCAGGGAAAGTGTATACAACCATTTCTAAAGCATTGAGTGTTCGCAGCGGCACAGTGACCTCAATAATTGTGAACCAGAGGAAGTTTGGAACCACCACGACTCTTCTTAGAGTTAACTGTCCAGCCATACTGAGTAACCAGGGGCCTCATGCATAATGCCATGCGTAGAATTCACACTATAACATGGCGTACAGACAAAAGCGGAAATGTGCTTATGCACAAAAAAAATCTTCCACGTTCTTCTGTTACATAAATTCCGGTCAGCGTGAAAAGTAACACACGTGCACGCGCCTGCTGCTCCACCTCAACTCCTCCCAGAATTATGCCTCTTTGAATATGCAAATCAATTTAAACAGCCCTTAAGCTCAGCATTCTGTGAAAAGGCAATGGCAAAAGCCAGAGGGAAAACAGAAGAATTTCAGTGAATACCAAGTGGAGGAAAGGAAAAACGTATTATTTGTTGTTTTAAACAGTGGTATAAACAACAAAAGGAAGTTGATCAAATGACATAGAGTGTCGGAGAAACTCGAAAGCTCAATTTCACAAACTCGCACAGTGCCCGAAGTAAAAAAGAAGTTGTCAGATATCAAAGTCTGTGTGAAAAGGCGAGTCAAAGCCCACTGTCTGAGATTCATATGAAAGCTTATTAGGGCACAGAGAAAAAAAATAGGCACACAGTGGGGAAAAAGCATGAAACGTCAACTTTAATTTTGAAATTTCCATTTTAATCACGTAGTTTATTTTGTCAGTAAAGTAGAAGAAAGATTAACCACACAAGAACAGTAGCACTGCTTTGACGTTGGGTTTGCAAAACTGAGTGGAGAACTTGCGTACACCAGGGTTGGAGCTACCATGAAAATGTGCGTGGCTTTACGGAAAGTTTATGTTTTATAAATCGCGATTTGAGCGTGGAAACGTTTGTACACAACATTTTTGTGCATATGCACTGTTTATACATGAGGCCCCAGGTATGAAGTCCCTTGGGCAGGGAGGTGACCAAAATCCCAATGGCCACTCTAACAGAGCTTCAGAATCCTCTGCTAAGACGGGTGAACCTGTTGGAGGGATGACATTCTCAGTAGCACTCCATCAATCAGGCATTTATGTTAGAGTAGCAAGAAGGACTTTAAAAGGGCTCTGTGAGAATGGTGACCTTTTGAAAACATGTTTTCACTTTGTTGTTAGGGGTTATTGAGTGTAAATTGAAGGGCAAAATTGGCAAATGTATCCATTTAAAATGAAATCTATAACACAAAAAGGTGTTTAAAATATAAAGTAATGTGAATACTTTTTGAAACCACTGTATACAACACAATAAAGTAAGAAGAAAATGTTGTAATATCTTCTACTTTTATTGGAACTCCTATAAACATATTTAATCAGTAAGTTACAAAACTACACAATTGCAGATTCCAAACTAGCGTGAGATGTCAGTGACCATACAATAGAGGTATCTGATCTTTGTAAATTTGTAGTTATCTTACCATTTGGGCAAAGCCTCTGAGATTCAGAGAAGCGTCTGACTGTTAAACCTTTGTACAAATGAGTAGTGGTCAAACTCACACTCAGTTAAAGGCCAGGTCAGCCTCTACAGACATGAATACCAAGTAATAGCAAGTCTAATGCAACAGACAGACCCTTTTAAATATGAGCTTATAGCATCAGTTATTGTTTGGAGATTTACTTCTTTCTTGCTGCTCCAAGGTAACTTATTACACACACTACTGAGTCAATGGACACCCAGTTCTTCTTTCTTGTTGTTTGCAATAGACTCATTCGCTCATAGAGGACTGATGGGGCATAATGAGATAATTGAAAAATGTAGTCTGACAAAGCCAAGCCAATGCTGAAAAAAGCCTTTTATTCCTTTCCTCCTCTTACTGTAAATTAATTTGTCATCACCCATAATGCTCTGGCCCTCAGAATCTGTGGACGTTCTGCCCATGATGAGAAAGTACCTGAAAACCCTGACACGAATCAGGCCAAGATCCTGTCAGTGTGGAATGTAATTAGTAAGAATTAAGTAGCGCTTTGCAGAAGGAGGAGGTCAGCAAGAGCAGGGGAAAAGGAGGGGTGTGTGGGGGGGGCAGGAGGGTGTTGGATGGACGGGCTGGGTTCATTATCGAGCATTTTCTAAAGAGGTGGAAGGGAATGGCGTCATGTTTACACCAGGTCACTGCTGCCAGGGCCATAGTCAAAGATGTGACCTTTCCCTTGTGTTGGCCTCACAGGTCAACTTTCTACTCTCGGGCTGCCGAGACACACACTACCCACAAACTCTGTTCACACCTCTTCTAACCAAGCAAAGCCTTTCATATGTTTAGTGTTTTATATTTACATATGTCCTGAATAATATTTGAGCAACAATGTCTTACTTATATTCCCTTTTACATATATTTCTAATCACTAATATTATATGTATAAGGTTTTTTTTTTAAGTCTCATCTGCTAAGTAATAATACTAGTAAAAAAACAACAATGCCAACACTGTGCCATATCACTCTGACTATTTACAATGATGTGACCATTTCCTGCTTGTTGACACCTAATAACTTTTTCATTTTTCACCACCTTATAGACTTACACTCTTCTGCTACTTAAAAACTTCTCAATTGTCATTAGCACCTAATTTTTATGTTCATTTTCTCCTACCTTGATACCCTGGAAATCTCACTCAATCCCAGCGAATGATATATGGGATTGCTAGTTGATTCCAAATAAGCAGTATAGTTGTAGGATGAGTTTACTATGTAATCTGTACTGTCCAGTCAAACAGCCAGCAGTTTACATCCAATTGTCCATTGTTTTTTTGTGCAACATGTGTGGCTATTTCTCACATCAGCAATGTTATTTTCTTGGATTCCTTCAGTTTTTACCTGATACTTGCAATTTTATCCCAAATAGTTGTGTTTACTTTGTTCTAATATTTTGTATTTTATTGTTAGTAATCTCAGTTATGTAAAATTCCAAAGTCATACTCAATTTTTAAGGGCACCATCATTTTGAAATACCTTTGTAAGAGGTGTAGCAGCAGGATAGTCAAGGAAGTTAATTGCCTGAGGTCCTGAACCGGGAGGGGGCCCTTGAAGGCGTTTGTTCACATAGGTACTCATTGCAGCAACAAATCTGTGGGAATTCCCCTTGAAGCATAGCACTGACACACTAAAATGACATGGTCTGAAACCCCAATCTCTGTTGTGATGAATGTTACTCTTTTAGTAATGTTTAATATAATTAGAGCCAATCTCACAAATCATGAAGAGCATTTACATATCCATCCATCCATTATCCAACCCACTATATCCTAACTACAGTGTCACGGGGGTCTGCTGGAGCCAATCCCAGCCAACACAGGGCACAAGGCAGGAAACAAACCCCGGGCAGGGTGCCAGCCCACTGCAGGGCACACACACCCACACACACACACTAGGGACAATTTAGGATCGCCAATACACCTAACTTGCATGTCTTTGGACTGTGGGAGGAAACCGGAGCACCCAGAGGAAACCCACCCAGACATGGGGAGAACATGCAAACTCCACGCAGGGAGGACCTGGGAAGCGAACCCGAGTCCCCTAACTGTGAGGCAGCAGCGCTGCCCACTTCACCACCGTGCCGCCCGCATTTACATATATGGAAGCAAAAAATTGGATTGACCCAGTTTGTTTAGCTCTTTGAGGACTGAGTATTTTTTCCAAAAAAAATAATTTTTCTGAAAAGCACACAAAGCAATGGTTTCCCAAATAAATCAGCATAAAATGTCTGTTGCTGCGTGCTGTGGCTGCTGTTGGCACCTGTTAGATGTCTTTGGCAGCAGTGGCTGTGCAAGCAGCTTGAAGGCCAGCAGGAATTTGCGACAGGCCAGCTGCCTGGCTATCTTCGTGCTGCAGGTAGGTGGTGGTGGCAGTGCGACACAATCTAGTTTGTAAACCTTGTCATCGTAAGCGATGGTTCTCACAGACTAACGTCGCTGTAGGCGCACAAATGTGTTCAGCATCACGATACAATAAAATACAATACAATTTATTTTTGTATAGCCCAAAATCACACAAAAAGTTCCGCAGTGGGCTTTAACAGGCCCTGCCTCTTGACAGCCCCCCAGCCTTGACTATCTAAGAAGACAAAGAAAAACTCCCAAAAAAACCTTGTAGGGAAAATGGAAGAAACCTAGGAAAAGGCAGTTCAAAGAGAGACCCCTTTCCAGGTAGGTTGGGCGTGCAGTGGGTGTCAAAAATAAGGGGGTCAATACAATACAATACACAGATCAGAATAAATCCTCAATACAGTATAAAAATAAAAATTGTATAAGTATGGACCAGAATTTAACAGTAGATGATAGATATCACATAATATAATTTGAATTTGTTTGAGTCCTGGAGACCTAAGCCCTCAAGCTCCCCATTTGGCCATTCCACAGCTGAAACATTGCTTGGCCAGCCAATCCAATGAAAGGACCCCTCTACCCCATAATTCCTGCGATCCTCCATCAGGTATGACTTTACCTTAGGCAGGCAAAACAACTTGGCAGGTGGGCCGTGGCACCAGGTGCCACATTTGAGTACCGAGATGAGAAACAGAATAGGTGAGGGTTAGTAACAAATTATTCCTTTCATGTTACTTATGTTTTAGTGCTAATGACTAACAACAGAGATGCAGTATGTACAGTTAATCAGCAGCTCTAATCATGGTATGCTAAACTGAAGTAGTGAGTCTTCAGCCGGGATTTAAAAGCTAAGACTGAAGGGACATCTTTTATAGTAGCAGGCAGACCATTCCACAGTTTAGGGGCCCTGTAACTAAAAGCTCAACCTCTGACTGTTATTTTATTAATCCTTGGAATCATAAGGAGACCGGCATCTTAAGATCTTAATGTGCATTCTGGTTTGTAAGGCATGATAAGCTCAGACAAGCAAGCCGGACCTTGGCCATTTAATGCTTTATATGTTAACAGGAGGATTTTGAAATCTGCCCTAAACTTAACCCAGAGCCAGTGTAAGGATTTAAGAATTGGAATTATATGTTCATACTTTCTTGTTCTTGTAATAATTCTTGCAGCAGCATTTTGGATTAACTGGAGGCTATATAAAGAACAGTTTGAACATCCAGTGAACACCACATTGCAGTAGTCTATCCTACTAGAAATAAATGCATGAATTAATTTCTCAGAATCCTGTTTATTTAGAAAGTGCCTTAATTTCCCAACTTTTTTATGAGTGAAGAAGCATGATTTGGACAACTTTGTAATATGCGCTTTAAATTACATGCTAGAGTCAAAGATAACTCCTAGATTGCAGGCTGAATCAGTAAAATTAATTGAGATTCCAACTGAGTTAAATGATGACAAAATATTGTTGTGATCAGCGTCATTCCCTCCAACAATTAACATCTCTGTTTTATACAATACAGTACAATTTATTTTTTGTATAGCCCAAAATCATGCAAGATGTGCCGGAATGGGCTTTAACAGGCCCCGCCTCTTGACAGCCCCCCCAGCCTTGACTTTCTAAGAAGGCAAGAAAAAAACTCCCCAAAAAAAACCTTGTAGGGAAAAAATGGAAGAAACCTTGGGAAAGGCAGTTCAAAGAGAGATCCCTTTCCAGGTAGGTTGGGCGTGCAGTGGGTGTCAAAAAGAAGGGGGTCAATACAATACAATAAATAGAACAGAACAAATCCTCAATACAGTATAAAAATAAGAATTTTAGAAGTACGGAGTAGAATTTAACAGTAGATGATATCACATAATATAATTTGGATTTGTTTTATCTGTGTTTAAAGACAAATAGTTCTCACCCATCGACTCCTTTAATTCACTAACACAACTAATTAAAGACAACATCGGAGAAACTTCATTTGATCTAAATGAAAGGTATAACTGGATGTCATCTGCATAGGAGTGAAAATTAACATTATGGTCCCTAATGATAGATCCCAGTGGAAGCATGTAAAGTGAAAACAGTAAAGGTCCCAGTACTGAGCCCTGCAGGACACCATATTGAACTTCTGTGTATAATGATGGAGTACTGTCAGCACATTTCTGTACATATTGGAATCGATTTGATAAATAAGAACTAAACCAAGCGAGCACAGTGCCTGTAAGGCCAACATCATTTTCTAGCCTGTGCAGTAAAATAGAATGGTCAATGGTGTCAAATGCTGTAGTTAAGTCTAACAACATAATTACAGTGGAGTTCCCTTCATCAGAGGATATCAGAATGTCATTCACAACCCGCGTTAGTGGCGTTTCTGTACTATGACCAGTGCAGAAACCAGACTGGAATTCCTCAAATAAATTGTAATGTTTAAGGTGTGACAGAAGCTGATTGGCGACTACTTTTTCTAGTATTTTAGAGAGAAAAGGTACATTTGAAATAGGCCTATAATTATTTAGTATGTGTGGGCCTAGGTCTGACTTTTTACGTAATGGTTTAATGACTGACACTTTTAGTGCATCAGGTACTGTGCCATGCAATAATGAACTATTGATAATGTTTAGAATAGGCCCTGCAAGAACATCCATTGCACTTTTTACTAGTTTTGTTGGCACTGGATCTAGGGAACAAGTAGTGGGTTTCATTTTAGAAATTAAAGTTAAGATATCTTGCTCAGTTGCAGGATTAATATTACTAAAGTGTGGAATGCAATGTGAGGCAGGGTCTGCTAAGCTAATATGTGGTTTGTACTGTGATCCTGAGATCTAGGATCTTATATTTTTAATTTTCTCATTGAAGAAGTTCATAAAGTCTGTACTGCTAATATCTGTTGGTATTTTGCACTGTTGATCTGAATTCCCATTTGTTAATTTATCCACTGTTCTAAACAGTACCCAAGGATTTTTATTATTGCTATCTATTATTGTAGAATAATATTTTGAGTGAGCTTTAAAGAGGGCTTTTTATATTTTTTTAACACTCTCTGTCCATGCAATTTGAAAGACATGTACAGTAGCTTTGTTGTTCTCCATCTGCGCTCCAGTTTTTGACACTAATTTAAGAGCTCGAGTTTTTTCATTAAACCAGGGAGAGTTTCTATGTGCTTTGTTCACTTTTGTTTTACGGGGAGCCACTGCGTCCAGAGCATCTCTCAAGGTCACATTATAATGTGATGTTAGCTGATCTAAATTGTTTTCCATGTTTAGATTTGATGTTAACTGATCTAAATGGTTTTCTACAATTACACTCGACTTACTCAAAGTATCTATAAATTTTGAGGCAGAATTACAATCTAGATGTCGCACTGTCTTTGTTTTAATCTGTGAGTGCGTTGGCAAGGGCAGGACTAAATCAAATGTGATTAAGTGGTGATTGGAAATAACTTAATTTAATGGAGTAATATTTAAATTTTGAATTTCAACTTTGTAAGTTATAATTAAATCTAATGTGTGGTTATGATTATGAGTTGGATCTTTGACAATCTGACAAAATCCTACTGAATTTAACAAATAAATAAAACATTTGCTGAAAGTGTCAGTTTCCACATCAATGTGTACATTAAAATCCCTCATCAGTACTATGTGATCATAATTTATAGCGAAATCAGATAAAAGGTTGCTAAATTCAGTCATGAACAATGAATATGGCCCTGGTGGTCTGTAGACTAGCACTATAATTGTGTTGGAATCTGTTTTAATATTTAAAATGAATGCCTCAAAGGATGTATAGTCGCCTAAATTTTTAGACGTGATTTACATTTTGTTACAATGAATTATTCCAAAGCCTCGCCCTCAATGATGCTGGTCCCTGACTTTCATTTTAGATCTCCATCTCCAGATAAATTGCATCAAAATTGCAGTCCGACAAGTCAGAGACCGATTCAGCGATATTTTGCTTTGCATATTCACTTTGGTCTCTTGCCAGATGTCGATGCCATTTTACAGGTTGTCTTCTCTTTGCTACTCATGCTCATGCAAGGAACTGAGGTTAAATCAACGAAGCTAACTTTCCTTCTAGCAAAGAGAACCAAACGAAAACGTAATGGCGAGTATGTCGCAGTTTACAGCTGATTCCTGTCCTCTAACCCTGAATTTCTACAAAAGCCGACATCCGCCTTGAAAGACTCACACAGTTCAGCTGATTCTGATTTGGCTTCAGTCTCTCCAGGCCCCACTGTAGTCAGTGCACCACCAAAATCAGCAGAAGCAATTCAGCCACAATAGTCAGTGAGTAACAGTGGGACTGGGGTCTAAAAAGTCAAAATGTAGTCCCTCAGCTGCCCTGACTGCTCATATCATTGCCTCTGGTGGGAGAAATTTAAAGTTGTTTAAATCTTACTTGAGATCTACCACATGCCAGGAGAGGCTTTCAGCTCAAGCTCTAACTTCAGTAGTGGGTAGTATTCGAAGGTCTTTGGACCTGGACGACACATAGCAGCTGCATTTGCTGTAGCCAAAGCCTGCAAACAGCGATTTTGAAAGTCACAGTACTATCTTTACATGCCATTTATATGTTCACTTTTAATTCATTTATTTTTTTAATATTACATTGTGTAATTTGTATTTTTATTTTTTACCCTTTGCACCTTACAAATTTAATTTGTATTTTATTTAGTTTTTATTAATTTAGATTTAAAAATTTTACTTTAGGCTATTATGGTTTTTCAATTTTCTATGCAAATGTTTAATTGTGGTGTTTTATTTAATCTATTTCTAACAAAATTAAAATAAAGGATTTGTGGTTATTACATCCTCCCTGTTGATTTTAAAGATTTACTTTTTGCAGTAAAATAATAAATTTGACCATATTGGGACTTGAGGGGAAGGTGAATTTTTTGCCTATACCCCCAGGAGTACCTAGAATTGTCTCGGTCTTTGTCAGAACGCTAGTTCTGGTTGCTATAGTCTTGACATCAGTAGCAGATTGTGACATCATAAGCATGATGGTATAAAAGCCAGTAGCATGAGAGTATAAGTGTACAAGACTGTGGATTTTTTTCTCAAAAGGCTGGTTGATTATTGTAAACATTCTCTCCATTCCCTGGCTACAGTTGCTTTGCTTTGCTTCTTTGACTTTGGGTTTTATTTTCCCAGTTTTCAGATTTTGGATTAGCCTTCAACTCCTGGTTCATAACCTGTACCAACTTAAGGTTGTCATGCTTCACTATGGTACGATACAAGCTGAGGTTGCAGGAAGTTTGATATTCACCTCTCCTTTGTTGGGACTGAGGCAACAGAATCCAGTTTGTCATCTGCTTCAGCAGCTAAAGCTACCAGTATTTTTACCTTTACAAGGGGCCCTTTCAACGGCTCTGGCCTACAAATGGTGATTAACATCCTGGTGTGAATTTTACATCAATAATCATTTTATTAATGGATTAAAAAAAAAACACAGGAATTGCATCACCAGTTGATACTACAAAAACTAAAGTGGGCATGAGGAAAGTTTAATGCACTAGAGGTGAGATATGCAAAGATGCACTGCACCAAGTAGATGATGACTGCTTGACATTTCTTCACAAGTGAGTAGTAGCTTTTCTATATTCATTAATCAGTTTCAAGATAAATTGCACATCTTGGTTGATAGGTATTATTAGCTGCCATATTTTTTTACTTATTTTGTTGTTTTACTGTCTTTGAAGTCACTTCTGTTACAAGTTACATAGTGTAAACACCAGCATTTGATGAACAAGTGTCATTTGCATGCTACGATAGGGATCCATCTAAGGGAAAACTCAATAACTGAAACTGGCATGGAGAGCAAAGGAGTGACATTGTTTTCTTTCATGTTTCAAATGACTCCTCGGCCTTCATACTCCTTTTACTTTTCTGCTCAATTGTCTAAACCTCTTGAAAGCCTTATGGGGCCATCACAATTTTCAGCTTCAAGTGGTTTTACTGAATTTTCGTTGTCAGAGTGGTTTAAAAATCCAAAGACTACATAAAGATAAATAGCATAATATCCTACCAGAGGAGACTATTCTTACATGTGGTGGGATGCGTAAAAAGTGTATGGCTGCATTTGGGTATGCGGAAGTGTTAAAATGGAGTCAGTGTTTAAACTGGGAGATTAATTCCAATGTCTCAGCCATTAGGACAAGTCAGGATGTCGGAGATATTTAAGGCATAATTTAGGATAATAGGTTGGACAATTAAGAAGGTAGTAAGGCATTAGGAAAACACAAAGTTGGGATGTGGAATTTACCTGTTATATCTACAGTGTGTCATGCTTTTACAGAGATGGAAGGGTACAAGGCAGGACAGAGAGTTTTAAACCTACAGATGGTGGGATTACATTGGAAAGACTGGACTATAATGCAGCTGAAGACATATAATGACTCAACCGAGATATTGGAGGTCAAGACATTAGGAGGTAGAAAGGGTCAAGGCATCACACTATCCTTGGTAATTGAACCAACAGTTAACCCAAGAAGTGTAGGATTCAGTTCAGTAGGTGACAGGTAGGATGGACCCAAAAAGAGAAATCCAGGTGTGGCCAACAGTACGTTGGGGAAGAAGAGAACCAGCTGACAGGCTTTAGGAGATAGGCCAACAGGAATAAGCAGAAGTGAAAGTTTAAGAGGATATGTCTAGTCTACAGTTGGCTTAGGGGAAATAAAGCAGAAGCAGTGTGGCAAAGTCCTATACGGGAGAATCCATAGCTTTGAACTAAGAGGCGTACCTGCACCTTTAAGACGACTGGCAGAGCGGCAGTCAGTCGCACTCACATCTGCTCTTCATTACCTCCACAACTTACCATTTCTTTGGTATCTGTATTGACTTGATTCAATTATGAGCAGCACTGAAAGAGAACATTACCTCTGGGGACGTGGGGTAAATGCATCGCTGCCCGTGGTGACTACATGTGAGATTACACATTTACATAAAGACTGCTGAGTCTGTCACTTTGACCAAAAAATCCTATAATTGGCTTTTTTTTTCTCTTCTCTTCTAAAAATATGACATTTACATTTTAATAGTTCTGCACTGATAAAGGTGAAAAGGTCAGTCAAACGTGCTCAATGTATCGGATTGTTGTTTTCTTCTTTCCTTCCATGAAATGCTCTTTTAATTGCAAGAAAATAACTTTTTGAAGGCATCTATATGATTACAGTAGGTAGAGTGAAATTGGAAAAGTGGAGGGAGGTCATGCAGAGCAGAGAGAGAAATGAAATAATATCTCTGCCAATATGAAAGCAGCTGCATCTTGTGCATTTGTCTCTCAAACAAGCAAACAGTATCAGGAGCTGGGGAGCAGGGTGCTTAGTTGCTGCTTCACTGTTCTCACACTTGTCTTACATTTGCTTGTTGTGAGCAATCCGAAACACAATTTATTTAACACCTTTTGATGATCTGAAAGGGAGCACCCACCTCAGCCTGCCTGTAAATTTTTATGTGCAATGTGTGATACATGTGAAAAGGACCAAGACACAGGGCCTGTGCTCGCTTCTATATTGGTCACCACAGGCCCTGTTGGTGAGGGCTCAGTATCTTTGAGAGTGCCACAAACCACCAGCGACTAGTGTGTTGTTTTGTTATTCTTGAGGAAGGGGAGAATAGAGTTGAATAAAATCCTCTGAGAAGTACAAATAAAAAGTACCGACAAAACAATGAATACAGAATACTTTCAGATAAAGATTCAGAGCTATGTGAAGGAACCTCAAACTCAGAACATGCTTTACAGCCATCTGAAATTCCCAAGGGCTGGAAGATTTCCCAAAAATATACTAAGAGAGGTAACAGAGCAGCAGAGTACATTTTTCTGGCATGTGTGTTTGAAAGAAGGGACTGTACTTTGAAAAGCATGATAGCAGGGGAGGAGAAAGTGGGTTGTACAATTTAAATGTTTAAATGAAATGTCATAGTTGTCCCTAGGTGGATTAAAAAGCAGTTAATGCTAGTGTGTTGATCTGATTGAAACTCATCAGAGCAGATGCTAGTGACCCTGATGGAAAGGCTAACTAGCATCCTTTAGACAGAACTGTCAGTGTAGTGAAGTAGGCCAAAGGTAATGAAGCATCAGGTTGAGGTCTGAATGTTGCCTGGTCTCTCTGTTTCTTTTGGAAGCCGTCTGATTTGATTTGCCGAATATAAATGTGAAGAATGTATTTCTACAGCCCGTTTCCTGGCAGTCTGAGTGGAAAGGGTTTGTCTGCAGATCACGATGAAGGAAGCAGTACTCTGCTGCACTGACCCCATGGGAGACTTACTCGAGTTAGTGCTGCCAAATTGCAGAACATGGGTACCCAGGTTACTCGTTTGAAGTAAGTCCTCTTTGTTTCTCTTTTTCCCTTTCTTGGAAATGTTGGCCAACCTCACTGATAGACAAATGGTTGTCCCTGATCTGACCAAATCAACTAGTTTAATTCATTTGCATGCAGCAGATTAGAAGGCAAACTCTGTTTAAAAAGATTCCCATATGAAAATCAAGTCTGGGACACATTGGTTAACACAGCAGAGCATCAGGGAAGAGAGCAAATAAAGAAATCCGCAATGCAAAGCAAGATGCTGATCTGAATACATACTGGTAATCAATGTATCAACAAACTTTCTCTGTAAAGAAGATAAAAGCACAAAGGCAGGGCTGCAATTAGAACCAAGGCTGACATAAAGGATTATTACTAAAATATAAAGAAGTTTTATGTTGTAGAATTGCTTCCATAAAAGGCCAGAGATAGATCTGGAGTGTTTATTCATAGCAGCATTTAAGGTGAGGTTCTACCAAAGTGAGGGTACCAGTGCCATATAAGGGGGTGAGCTGTGACAAACCTACCTCAGAGCTGGGTCAGGCTGTAAAAGGGGAGCTACAACACAAAAGGTTTATAAATACGATCTTTTAAAATAATGGTGTTTCTGCAAATTGTGTGTTTATATTACAAACATCCATCCATCCATCCATTATCCAACCCACTATATCCTAACTACAGGGTCAGGGGGTCTGCTGGAACTAATCCCAGCCTACACAGGGCGCAAGGCAGGAAACAAACCCTGGACAGGGCACCAGTCTACCACAGGGCGTGTGCACACACACACCCCAAGCACCCACTAGGAACAATTTAGGATTGCCAATCCACCTAACCTGCATGTCTTTGGACTGTGGGAGGAAACCGGAGTACCCGGAGGAAACCCACGCAGACACGGGGAGAACATGCAAACTCCACGCAGGGAGGACCCGGGAAGCGAACCCAGGTCTCCTTACTGCGAGGCAGCAGCGCTACCACTGTGTTACTGTGCCGCTATTACAAACATTTTTAAAGAAACTCAAAAAAAATGTTTCCTTTAGCATATTCTTCACTTAAATCTTTCCTCAGTGTATAGATATTATTATTGGGCGTTTACAAACTTAGCAGTCAAACACAATTGTTTTTTCTGCATTTTTTTTATTTTATGATAATCAAATAACATTCCATACAAGCAAATCAAATTTAACAAAACTACGTTAGAAATAAATCAAGAAAGAGAGCTAGGCCATCAGAGTACAACTTTAAACTAGTAAAAATAAGTAAATAGATAAATTCTATTTAATTATAATTTTATACAAATTTTACATGCTAATTCAAACTTGACATCGCAACTAGAGTTCAATACTAGGCTAAAACTGAATAATAAATGAGGAGAAGAATTTTTTATAATTATTGCATTTCTTGTTTTCTAAAAGTTATATTAACTGCATCAAAGTACTTTGAAAAACCTTATTAAAAAAATGTTTTTGTGCAATCGTGTATATGTACTAATAGTGAATTGCATCTATAAGCAGGAATATAATGTTCTAAAGCTTTTCAGGTAAGAAAGACAGAATTTTCAAGGTTACGTAGGTATTTCTAATCACAGCAACTTGTTGATTACCAAAAGCAAGTAAGAATTTGTACTCTGTCCACGTGGCAGTAATGATCCTATAAACCCCCAAATAAGATATCGCCCCAAAGCAGAATGGAAAGAGGAAATTGTTCTGTCTACACCACAGACATGGCACCAGTTCACTTGAATGTGTAAAGTGAGACTACACTACAGACATAATTTAGATCTATGGAAAGGTGTAAAGTGAAACTGCACAGAAGAGACAGCATCAGTCCATACGGTGGGGTGTAGTCTAGGACTATGTCACAGACAGGGCGGTTGTACATAGCAGGGCCTAAAATAGAATCACACTGCAGGCAATTTGTTCATCCATAGCAAGGTGTTAAAAGACAGTATTAATCCACAACAGGATAAGGACTAGGGCTATGTTTCCCACAACCGGTCACTGCATATTGGAACACAAATTAACACAACACCACAGCCAAATTGCTCATTTTAATCAAGAAGAAATGTTGGATGACATCAAAGTATAGGCATGATTTCACTGTGGGGATGATGTTGGGGCTACACAAAAGAAATGGTGTCATGGGAAAGTCGTTACATAAATACAATGTACCATTAATATCGTTATTATTGTTGTAAAGTAGAATTATATCAGAGACAGAGAATAAAATGGAGTAAAACAAACATGTGTCAGTATACAGAGTGATTTAAACTGGAGCTATGCCACAAAAATGGTGCCAAGGCCTAGTAGGACACATGAACTGGAACCTTTCCCTAGACAGGGTGTTAATTCATAACAGATTGCAAACAGGAAGTTCACCAGTGAGTAGATGTTAGTTAATAGTACGGTATAAAGTGGGGCCACATTTCAGACAGACACCGTAGCATATCACACACAGCATGCGTCATAAGGACTGTACCCCAGAGAAGTTGTCTATGTCGGCAACTAGTCAATAGAGTAGGTGTAAAACAATACAGCAAAGGCAGTGCATACATTCTTCACAGGATTTAAATTGGGACATAATCACCTACAGAATATTTTCTATTCAACAAGGGCAACTTGGCTCTACCATCACCAGGCTCAGGGCTTTCCAGAGCTACAAACAGACAGCAAGGAGCAAGATAAACAATGAGGCAGGAGTACCAGCTGCTGATATCTATCTATCTATCTATCTATCTATCTATCTATCTATCTATCTACATGCACATTATTCCAAGTTCCCATTACACAGGAGGAACTGCATTTTAAATGTTGATGTTGCTTCTAAAGCCAAAAGGAAAAGGCCTATATTAGTTGTTCTTTCAGAACTACAGCTCCCAGAAGTTTTTGACAGCCGAGGTGTGATCATCTAGTAAATCACCACCTGAATCTAGTGCTGTTATAAACATGGTGATGATGCTCAGTGGTGTGCCAGATCTTTAACATCCTTGTCCAGACAGCATGCCCATTATTTCTCTTTAAGATTATATTCACATTTAGATAGTGTTTCTGGCTTTTTTTTTTTGCAAAACATTATCTTGCTTAGTATGCCACAAGCTTATTTTCTTTTTACTTTGTCACATATTCTGCTGTTTCATACATTGCTGTTTCAGACATTGATGTTGTCAATGTGAACTCTGCATATGTCAAAATGGCTTTTCCTCCCATATGCCCATTGATGTGCAGGTTAGGCTAACTGACTGTGAGTGTGGTTTTGTGTGTGAGTGGGCTCTGTGATGGACTGGCATCCTGGGCTGTTTCCTGAATTGTGCTCATTGCTGCTAGGATAGGCTCCTGAACTGAGTTAAGGTGGTTTGAGAATGTGATGTTATGTATATTTCATGAGTAGATACTCATGGGTCAACAAGCCACCCTTAGCTTATTGTGACCAGTTGTTCCCTAAGAAAAAGGTCTTGTCAATGCATTTTGTTTTTCTCTGGAACAGAATACTACCCTTGATCTTTGTTGCATCTCACTTTCTTATTTTAAAAATTTTCCATAATATCACTGAAATCAAAGACCACCAAATTAGGTAAAAATAGGCTGCAAAAGGGAAGAATAAAAAGGTAAAAATAAAATGTAATTGGATGCATGAGTAACATTCATCAGTAGAAACATCCATGCATACTATACATAGAAAAAATAACTACTGCTCTTCTGCTTCTTTTATCTCTGTAGAAAGCTTTGTAAATATAATTTTATCTGTTCCTATGATATTTCAAGAAAAAAATGTCCTTTGTTGTCTGCCATTTGAATGCATGCTTTATTGTAGATTTAGCACTCATGACCCATAGAGGGCGCTTTTACACAACCTGATGAAACAACGCTGCCCGAGCTCCTTTCAGGGCTGCACTGGAATGAAGCTTTTTGCTCTTACTTGAGAGCAATTCATATCAAGGCCTCTGAGACTCAGCTAGCATTTGAGTCATGAGTCCCACCAGCAACAGACTCAACCTCATAACAGCCTCTGAGCTTATGAAGTAGAGGTGAGGCTTGAACTGAGGCAAGAGGTGGAAAAAATCCCTTGGTGCCGAAATTCCAGCTGCAGCAGGTGCCATTATTCCTTTGACTTGCTTTAATATAATATAATATAATAATAAATAGAAAAATGTCTTTTAGGAAACCACAAGGCTGTGATAATACTCCTTGTAAGCAAACAATGAAGCAGGACTGTTTCGCAGATCAGCTTTTTTTTGATAAAGTAAAGCAAGACACCATTGTATGGTTGCTGCATACATCCACTAGAAAACTCAAATCAAAACTGACCTTCGACATATTGGTTCAGCAGGTTTCTGTCAACACAAGGCGGGTGGCGGGACATGCATTTAAAGGACTAAAGTGTCTGAAGGGTTTGTTGGACAGGAGACATCTTTTT